>NC_058159.1:16120786-16229564 GCF_020080835.1 Cotesia glomerata | reverse complement strand
GGTATGGAATGTTCTAGAAAAGTGCTCAGAAATTTCTGGAATGATCTAGAAAGATTCCAAATCGTGATGCAACGGCTGAAATCGGTATGGAATGTTCAGAAAAAGTCTAGAAATTTTTGGAATGATCTAGAAAAGATTCCAAATCGTAAAGTGCAACTGTTGAAATCGGTATGGAATGTTCCAGAAAAAGTCTAGAAATTTCTGGAATGATCTAGAAAGATCTCAAATCGTGTGCAACGGCTGAAATCGGTATGGAATGTTCTTGAAAAGTCTAGAAATTTCTGGAATGATCTAGAAAAGATTACAAATAGCTTCGAGATATAACTTCGGGATGGTCATCATAGGGATTCCGGGTTGATCTACGGGTTTATCTGTGCCATTCCCGATGAAAACCTACGGAGGAGAAAACACACCTGGTTTCGGAAATATAACTTCCGGGGATGGTCATCAGAGGATCTCCGGGTTGATGTACGGGTTTTATCTGTGCCAGCTTTCTGGTGATGAAAACCTACGGAGGAAGAAAACACCTGGTTTCGAGATATAACTTCGGGATGGTCATCAGAGGATTCCGGGTTGATGTACAGGGTTTATCTTGGAAAGCCATTCCCGATGAAAACCCCTACGGAAATGAAAACACCTGGTTTCCCTAAGGATATCAAACTTCTCGGGATGGTCATCAGAGGATTCCTTGGGTTGATGTATGGGTTTATCTGTGCCATTCCCGATGAAAACCCCCTTACGGGAGGAAAATGGACACCTGGTTTCGAGATATAACTTCGGGATGGTCATCAGAGTGATTCCGGGTTGACTGTACGGGTTTATCTGTGCCATTCCCTGTGATGAAAACCTACGGAGGAAAACACCTGGCTTTCGAGATATAACTTCGGGATGGTCACTCAGAGTGATTCCGGGTTAATGTACGCGTTTATCTGTGCCATTCCCGATGAAAACCTACGGAGGAAAACACCTGGTTTCGAGATATAACTTCGGGATGGTCATCAGAGGATGACTAGGAAGGTCATCACCTGGGTTCTAGGTTGATAATAATCAAAATTTAAATAATATCATTATGGTAGTCTCTTTATGCGAAGGAGAGTTACATACAAACATACATACAAACATACAAACATACAGGTGAAGTTAATAAAAGCGTGTTAATAAAAGTGTCGAAAATTAATACAAATTATAAAATCTTTCTCACTAGCTCTCTCCCACCTCTCGCTCCATGACACTGTGCATGATGCGATGCTCGCTCTATCTCACTCTCTCGATCTTTCTCACTCACTTGATCTCTACTCTCGCTCCATGGCTATGTGCTTCATGCTACGTTCGCCCTTTGTCACTCTCTCTCAATCAGTCTTAATTGCTCTTTCCCTCTTTTTCGATAAAAACGCTGCACATCTTCGTGACGCTTATATTATTATTATTGCGTCTCATCCGTAAAAATTTTACCCTCATGCGTCTAAAAAAATTTTACTTCAAAAAAATTTCAACTGTCAAAATTTAGAAATTAAATAGAATTAAAATCGAATTTATTTGAACAGTGAAATTTACTTGATTTTAATAAGAGATATAAATAGATCTGAAAAGTAAAAAAGTTACGTCGCGAAATTTCGAGGGCTACGGTGCTTGGTACCAGATGGCCATCGCCCTTTACGGAGAGAGGGTAAGTAAATTTTTTTAAATATTTACGCCCACAAAAAGGAAAAAAAAAAGAAAAAAGAGAAGGAAAGAGAAAAAGGATATAGGTTCACGTATATGAAAAAAATTTTTTTGAATTTTTTTCAGGACGTGAGAGAAGGCATCTGCATAGTGCGGCGTTTAGCGCGCCCTATAACGATTGAGGAAGCGTATCGTCTCATGGCCCAGATAATGGACTTATTCAGTGGTAACTTGCCTCCTGAGGTGGTCGGGGCGACGATCTTTTTCGTCTCCGAAGACGCTCAGAACCCAAATAACTCTGAGGAGTTAATATGTGCTCCGTTTGATGAGCAGTTAGAGCAATTGGGAATCGCCCTCATGGAGGCGATCTTCAACAGTTTGGTCACCGCTGCTTAATGTAAGTTACTGTAGGATACTCCCAAAAAAGTTTTTTTTTTTTTTGGAATGATTTCTTAGGAAGCATTAACTTATCTTTTATAAAATAAAAGAAAGTGATATATTTTTCCTCTCTCTTTTTTTTTTTTCAGAAGGCGTATCCTATGGCACTGGGCGGCTGGCGGGCCGATGAGATGCTGAATCGGCTTAAAATGAATGTTTCTTTTATAAGCATTCCTTGTTTGACGATAAAAAAATTAAAATAATAAAAAATAAAAAAAAATGTTTTTCTCTTTTTTTTTTATATAGTTCCTATACCCTCTCTCCTGTCTCATAAATAGTTTTTTTTAGGAATAAGATAATTGGATAGCAATACTTGTTATAATTGATAATAATAGTCATAAATAAAAAGTTTAACAAAAAAAGGGAAAAAGGTAAGTTAAGATTTGAGTTATTTAATTAGTTAATTATTTAGTTTAAACGTAGAAAAAAAATTTGTAATTAAGTAGAGAGAAGATTGCAATAGTCTGTGAGAATAGAATCTGTATTTATGTGTGTCTGCTTGTATTTTATTTCAGTACAGAAGAGTTAGTGAGTATGTGTAAGTCTGTGTGTGAGTTGGGTGAGAGAAGCGGCACGGCTGTAGGCATGGCTTATCGGGAGGTAGTTGCGATTAAGTTGGCGTCGGTAAGCTGCCTCGCTTGACTTAGCGGTTTCATCATAATTATCGTTAGATGACTCTCCCTGTCCTCTTACTTACTTTACTTAAACTTATTAAATATTAGCGTTTAAAATAATTGTTTTGAATTATAAAAAGATTTTATGGTTCTTGAAAAAATTTTGTGAAGTGACGTTAGCCCAATTATATAAACTTTGGTTATTATTTATAATTATAGTATCATTATAATGATTGTATATATCTATAAAAAAATTTTTTTCAATATAATCATTTATAGTTTGTGGTTATAAGTATATAGTAATAATGAACTTATGGTACTATGAAAAAAAATTTTATGATAAAGTATAAGATTAACATATATATATAAACATATATATATATATATATATATATATATATATATATATATATATATATATATATATATATGTATAACAAATATATAAAATATAAATTATAACAAAATATAGTAATAATAATATTTAATATATAAATAAACAGATTGTGTAATGAGGAAAAAAAAATTTTATGAATTGTAATTTTATATAGAGAGAAAAAATTTTAATCGGGGTTTTGTGCTGTTCCCACTCGTCCCCCCAAGGCCGGGGATAATCTTATCTTCGGTCTTGTGAGTTCGAGAGCAGCAAAACTTTTTCAGAATTTAGACGAATCTACTGATTTTCATTATACTATCTACTATAAAAATATACTATCTAATATAAAAATATTCGAATAAGAAAAAAAAAATTTTAATTAGTTTCTTGAATCAAGGTGTTTATACAAACTGTTGGCTCGTTTTTGGCAATTTAAAAAAAATTTTTTTTTTTCTTATTAAACGAAATTTTCAACAGGAGAAAGAAAAACTAATTTTTATCATCATTTTAAGTTGTTCTCTTAGTTTTCCGCAAAAGAGCCATCAGTTTGTAAAAAAATTTTTTTTTATAAATGACCTTAAGTTCTACGATGTTGATGCCGAGATTGTTGTCTAAATCGGTGATTTGTAGTCTCTCAGTCAAGTGGTTTTCGATTTTCTCGATTTCTCAACGGTTTTAGGAGAATCTTCGGTAGTCGCTTGCTTGGTGGAGGAGCTTCCGTCATCGTTGGTGTCGGATTTTACTGAGAGTGGTTCGTTTACTTCTGACGGGTTTGACGTCTTTTCTCCGATTGTTTCAGCTGGATTACAACCGGTTTTTCGTTTTGCCTGTTGGGCGGTGAGGTTTGGATAGAAATTGGCGGATAGATTTCTGTATAGCTATCCCCCCTATTATAAGTGATATTATTCCAATCGCTGATACCGATCCAATGGTTATTTTCCGGTTGGTTTCTTCTTTTTGGTGGTTGTAACAGGGTAAATTACCCTTAATCGATAAGTCGCCAGAGATCGATAACTTTTCGACTAGCATTTGAGCGCATCGATCTTCGGGCCTAGAGAGAGAGGGGGTATTTTTGGGGTCGTTATATAGACGAGCCATGCGTGGTGTCCGGGGAAGTAGTAAAGTGTTGGAACGAGTAACATCAAGAAGTCCAAAGAAGGAAGCGAGTATCAACCATAGAGTTTCTTCAACCAAATTTACACCAGGTATTGGACTTTGGTAATGATGAGCCTTGGGGCCATATACCCGGCTCATCAAATACACTACTTCTCATTGTATTTATTCAAGTTTGGATAATTCAATTGTTTAATAATTTTGCTCAATAATAATTAATTATTTAATTGAATTGATTCGTTAATTGCTGGGAGCGTTCCTCCTGGGGATTTTACACCCGAGAAATGTTCTAGACCTCCTGGGTTTAGGTCGTGAGTATCTAAATTGTTAATTCAGCTGGTTAATAATTATTAACATCCTAGATGGGCTACATTAAAATTCAGTTTTATTATTTAATTAATTTCGGAACATCGAGAAATAGTTCAATCAGCAACTCACGACTTGGTCAAAAGTTGGTACCCGAGGTCGAGCTTAGTACGCTGTAACGAACAACGGAGTCCATTTTGAGCGCGCAAATTCCTTGAGAATTTTGTGACGCAGTAAATTTACAATATTAACAACTGGACTGTTATTATAAATTATAACAATTGAATTATCATTTATTAATATTATTTGTTACAAAAAAGTATTATTTATTTAATATAATTTATTGAGAATCGGCTACTGAGTTCCGACGCAATTGAGATCGAATTAACCGTGGATAATTTTTTCGTGAATTTATTTTATATTAAGACAAATTGCTTTATTAATTATTTATAAATCGAAAAATTCCACGTGGTCATATATGTATTGAACTATGGAAGACTAAAATTATTATTGGAATTGTTATAAAACTATTTATCAGTGTGGATTACGTCCGAGTAAAAATTTAGTTGATTTTTAGTTAAGCTCGTGTTAAATTTGGAATAAAAGAAGCGTCGGTTTTAAGCCGAAAATTTTGAGAAGTAAATTTATTAATCGTGAGGATAATTCATGAGTTTTATTGTAAGCTAATGACTGAATAATTTTAGTAAGAATTGAACGTTGACTTTTTTGGAGTAATTTTGTAATCCGGAAATAAAAGTAAAGTAGAGTCAGTTGTGTGTGTGAGCGGGATATGTGTGTGGAGACGCGTGGGTAATGTGTGTGTGAGATAGTACCGCTCAAGAGGCACGTTGAGCACGCTTGAGTCCATCTGACTCCGGGGCGGGAAATCCTAGAAGCCGTTGTATAGACGCCAAGTGGGGTACAACAGTAGTAAGTTAGAAGCCGTGGTATAGACGCCAAGTGGGGTACCACGGTAGTAAGATAGAAACTGCGGTATAGACGCTCCATAAGAGGGTACCGTCAGGATTAAGAATTTTGATAGAGCGTGAGGGTCCGGTGGACAGTGCGACTTAGTTAGAAACTGCAGTATAGACGCTCCATATGAGGGTACTGTAGGATTAAGAATTTTTGTTAGTTTTAAGAAGTCCTGGTCAGCCGTTAGTTAGGCTGTAGTCTTAAGTTGTTAATTGTACGTGCGAGGGCACGAGTTGTTATTCTATTTTGTTGTTAAATAAATACCGGTCATTTTTGTTAAATAAAAATTTATTTCTTTCAGACCACCTTCCTCCACTCTCTCTCCCTGTAGATTATTAAGCTCAGCTCTGGTTTCCGGTTCCAGGAACCGAGATACAAAATCCTGGTGGCGCCCTTGTTAATTTAGAATCATTTTGCTAGGTATTGTTTTTTTTCTATTAAATTAATTAAGGGGCCAATAAGCGGCATAAACACCCGTTACATGGTCTAAGGCTATTAGTGACATTTTCTCTTCATTTTCTTCTAGCCCTTGACCTCAAGGTTCAAATTTGTCGATTATTGTTGCTGGGTCTTGAATTTTTGTGAATGAGTTTGTACCTTCGTCGTTGCTTTTAAGGCTCGAGTTTAATGTTACCAGTGATAGGTTAAAACTCGGGGCGATGAGGTCTATTTTTGTTGATTCTCTTGCAATTCCTCAGATTGTGTATCCATTTCAGTTCACTTGGCATCCTTGTTGAACGTGTATCAGTCCAGTTCCATTAATTATGTTACTTTCAGTTGTTTGTCCTGGACACTTCAATTGGATATTTTCTTCCTTGCACGTCGAGTATGCCCAGGTGTTTTTCTCGTTGATTTTTATCCAAGTCAATTTGCATTTTGCGATTATTCTTATGTTGCATTCTCTTAGAATTTCCGTTTTTGGGTTCATTAGTAATTCCATTTCACAATCTACCTCGTTTTCCAACTCAATTGTTTAAGATGGGAGGTCAGGCAGACATGCCATGTCTGGTCCTATGGGCTTACAGCTGTTGATGTATTCCTGTTCAGCGAGGAAGTACTCATTGAACGACGGCTCTGACACGAGGTATATTGATGCAGGTTGGATTGTTAGAGTTGATATTTTGTCTCCAATTTTTTCGGGCTTTGGAAGTGATTTAAGTTCGTATGCTAACCATGGTATCTGATCGAAGAGCGGCACTGTTATTATTAGGAAATATCCGTTTGTTTTTCTTGTTTCTATTGTAGGCATATCAAGGTAGCAGTGGCAGAGCCCATCTTGGACGGACATTATTATTGATTTCTCGGAATCTAAACAAGCAACAATATTCTCAATAGAGCAACTAATTAGCAACAAAAAGCAATATATTTAGCAACATATTTAGCACCACAAATAAATTTTGTTACTTGAATAATAAGTCCATGCCTGATGGACGAGTCCATTCCAGCTTGATAGACCTTTCTATTGTAGATACCCTGGCTAGTGTGTTGATATCCATGTGATCCAGTGGTTGAGGTAGGTTTAGCGTCGGATGTTTTTTCATCATGTCAGCAGTTGCTCGATCTAATTGTTTAGCTGACACTATTAAGTAAGCTTGCCCCATTTTGCGTCTTCTATGGCTTTTTCAGCGTTGAGAGTTCTCAGGTGATTAGTCATCAAGTGAATATGCTCGTCTCCTGCTATTGAGAATAATTGGCTTCTTTGAAGGTCGTTCAGTTGTTTATTTACCGATTGCTTGAGGTATGCTGAAGTTCGGACCAGTTCTCTGATTCTTTCGGTTAAGTTTGCACTCTTGGTGATGTGTGTGTTCTTTTGAAATAGGTGTACTAATTCTCTGTTGTCTTGATATAATTTGTCTATTTCTTTGGTAATATGTTCCTTGTCACTATAGTCCATGGTTCTAAACAACTCTCGTGCGATTGTGCCTACGAAGCTGAACCATGGAGCTGGCTTGATGCGGTTGTTTTTGTCAAATTTTTCTAATTGTGGATCTTCGAGGAGCTGTCTCAGCCGATGTTGTGCTTGTTCAATTTCTGTCTGTATTTCTCTATGGATATTAACCCTCAGGTACGACGTGCAGATGGAATGGTTAAATTTTGTCGAGCATATTCCATAAGCTTCCCATAGACTTTGATTTGAGTATGGATACAGATCTACCATGTTATGTCCACCCACGAAATTTTTTTTAAATTGCTAATTATTTTTGTTAGATTCATTTCTTTCTTCGTTGTGTGTATCGATGACGTTGCTTGTATTGATGTCGTCTGCTAAAGGTCGAAGGCCTTGGCTCTATTATGATGGCATGCTCCGCTTCGCTGGGATCTTCGCTTCTTCCGGTTTCTTCTGGACTGATATCGCTGCTTGATCCTTTCTCAGGCTGATCACTGTTATCTCTAAGAAATTCGTCAATATTAATTTCTGGTGCTGTGTCGTCATCTAAAGAGTCTTCTTCACTTCGCCAGAGAGGTGGGAGTTTGCTTAAGGATTGGCGAATTGTTTTCGC
Organism: Cotesia glomerata; assembly: GCF_020080835.1. Classification (NCBI taxonomy): domain Eukaryota; kingdom Metazoa; phylum Arthropoda; class Insecta; order Hymenoptera; family Braconidae; genus Cotesia; species Cotesia glomerata. Next base: position 16,221,579 of record NC_058159.1, on the reverse strand, counting down.
GGTCTCTGAACTAGTCCGTTTCATTTTGGCTAACTCTTAGGGAGTATAGTTGAATATTGCTTCCTCTCGTCGGATTTTTTATAGAGCTCTCTCCCTGTAGATGTTTTCCGTTGGTGGTCTTTGAAGAATTTCGTCGAACATTTTTACTAGTTCTTGCGTTTTACGTCGTTGTTTTTGTGAAACGATCGTTTCGTTGTCTTTTTATGCTTCGTCGTCCCCCTCGTGGCCAATGTCTGGAGTCAGATTACTCGTGGATGGTCCTGGTGTAGGAACTGATAGGAAGACTTCATCGTCCCCCTGTTCTTTATTTCCGGTTTCGTGTGTCTTCGGATCTTCTGAAGTTATGTCGAGGTTGCTAGTTTCATGGTAATTTATTTTTGGTGGAATTCATGTTTTTCCTATTTCCCTTTTTCTAAGACGAGAGGCAATTGTTTCTCTTACTTCGGGAGCACTGCTGACTCTCGGTCTATTTTTAGATCTGAGGGGGGCGACCGGGGCGTTTGATCGATTGAATCGCCTCTTTGTTGGAGAGCTTTTTTTCTGGTCTTTTTGATTTTGGTAAGACAGAGATTGGAAATGCTAACGAATGATTTTCAGTAATATTGTTTATCAGATGTTCTGGAGGTTCGGGGCGCCCTTCTGGGTTATGCGAGAGCGCATAACTGTAAATTAGAGCGCCATTTAGCTTGTCTTTCGGTGATAGTTGCGCTATCCTTTAACCAGGTGACACAAGAGCTACTAGTTATTAAAGTAAAATGTTTTTGGAGATACGGTCTGAACTGTTGAATTGCTTAGATTACCGCGAGGCATTGTTTTTCTACGTCTATGTATCGGGTTTCAGTATCGTGAAAGACTCTTGAGACATACGACACTATCTTTTCTCCGTCTCTTTCTAGGTCATCGTCCCCCACTGTCGTTGCTTGACTAAGAATTCCGGATATTCCCGAGTCTGACGCGCTGACAGCCAGGATGAACTTATTAAAATCTGGGTATTTTAGGAAACAGTCTTCGCAGAGAGCATTTTTGATATCATTAAATGCCATTTGTGCTTCTTCTGTCCATATGAAAGGTTTAGTTTTTCGCGTAAGATCTGTTATGAACTTAGCCCTTTCGCCGAAATTTTGGATAAATATTCGATAATAATTAGCAAGTCCCATAAATTTTCTGGCTTCTGTATGATTTCTAGGTCACGAGGCGTTTTTAAGCGATGAAACCTTTTTCGGACCTGATCTTATACCCTCTTTAGTAATTACGTGACCTAGATAATCAACTTCTAGGCAGAGAAATTTACATTTTTCGGGTTGGAGGGTGAGACCTGCTTCTCTTAATCGATTGAACAGTCTTTGAACTCTTACCCCATGCTCTTCTAGTGTTTTGCCATAGCTAACTAAATCATCTATATAAATGAAAAGTTCCGTCCCTTTTAACCCACTTAGCGTGGAGTCCATCATTCTTTGAAATATAGACGGGGCGCATTCTAGACCAAAGCGCATACAAAAATATTCCCAGTGACCGTCTGGTGTAGAAAATGCCGTTTTTTGGACATCTGCGGGATGCATTGGGACCTGGTGAAAATCCATGGCGAGATCAAAAACGCTGAAGATATTGGCGTCGCCTAACTGGTCTAAAATATCGATAATTAGGGGTAAAGGGTAGGCATCCCCTCTAGTTATTTTGTTTAATTGTCTAAAGTCGATAACCATTCTATATTTTTTGTATAGAAGGGTCATTAGATTTTTTAGTACAATCCACAAGGGTGAATTGTACGGAGAATTAGATTTTCGTATTATTCCCTATTTTTCAAGATTTTCGACCTGCCTGGCGATTTCATCTCGATGTTCTGGGGGAAATCGGAACTGTTTTATTCCCACCGGTTCATTGGTGATAGTTTCAATCCGGCAGGTGAAATTTTTCGAACAGCCTAGCTTATCTCCAGGAAGATGAAAGACATCGTGGTTTTTTTGAATGAGAGTCTGGACTTGCTCATTTTCTTCCTCGTTTAGATGACTGAGAGGTATTTTCTGAAGTATGGTCTTAATACGTTCTTCCGGGTTGGCTATACGACTGGAATTTTCTATTGAAGGGTCATCGAACTCGTCCCCGTCTGAGCTAGGGTTACTGAACTCGAACTCTTCAAGTGCTTGGGGTCCGATCTCTATGTCAACTGGATTCGAGTTAAGATTGATAACCATACACGCGGCGTACCCATCCTTTACCTTGACAACAGCGTCTCCTCCGAGCACTCCGTCTGGAAGATCCATTCGAGGGAGGTATCCCTCTCTCTTCTCGAAATATCGGACAGGTATTGCTATTACCATTTTCATACGAGGTGGTAATGTATAATTCTAGGAAGGTTTTGTTTCAAGGCTAAAGGATATTGTTTTCGTTGGGCATGATAATAGGGCCAAGGTTTGATTATCGTAAGAAATCTCGGCTTTCTCGGTTTCAAGGAAGTTGTTTTCCAGGATTCCTACTCCAGGGAATGGTAAATCCTCTCGAAAAACTTGAAACTTGATTTCAATATTAGGGATTTTTAATTTAACTACTCCTAGAGTCTCAAAGGTACTGTCGCTGAGACCTCGGAATCTTCTAGCTTTTCCAATATCGATGATTGCTTCGGGTTTTAAAGCAGATGCATTGATGAGGCATACATCCCCCCCCCCCCCGGTATCGATGAGGAATCGCTGATAATTACCTAGGAACAGATTACACGATATATATATTTTTGGCCCGGTCCTAGAGCGAGGATCATCTGCTCAGGGAACCTTCGTGGGTTAATAATCGGTATTGGTTGATTTGGTCTATTTTTCATTACTAGAGTGTTCCAGTAAAACGAGATGGTTACACGATTTTGAACAAAAAATTCATTTCCGAGAATGGCTCTATAACCGCCGGGAGGTTCCGGTACGAGATGGAACGTAATTTTAACTCCGAATATTTTAAGATTTATTGAACCGGTTATAGGCATTGAGCTCGTAGTAATACCCCCGACTACTCCCGTATTTTTAATGTTACAAAGGGCTTCGTCGCGTAGTTCTTCTATGCAGAGTAGGTTAAGGTCGAAGCCGGTGTCAAGAAGGGCGTTTACACTCCCGTTTCCAAGTGTTGGACTTCGTAGATGGACTGTAGGATCTCTTCCTGTTGTTAGACACTTTGGTTCGTCCTTTTTTGGGCTCTTAACTCTCCTGCGCTCATCAGATGTGGATTTTGTTGTCCCGGTTGTGACGTCATGTTGCTCTGTGCTGATTTTTGTTCCGGTCTCGGGAGAGGCATCGGTTCTGTCATAGTTGATTGGTGTTCAAGGACTTGCTTCTGGGGGTTTTGGAGGATTGATCGGGGGTATTGATTCGGAAAACCCCGATATTGGCCCTTTTGATACTATTGGTAACTGTTGGGAACCCTCATTGCAGTAGACGGAGACTGGACGGGCATACTCGCCATTGCCTCCGATTGACGAGCGCCCGACCCATTTAAAGGATCGTACGCGTCTCAACGTTCTCCTTTTGGGCAGAATGGACAGTTGCAGATTATTGAAGGGTCCGATTAATGCCGTAACTTAGCTTCTTCCAAATCTTCATCTTCTTCCAAGCGTACCGCCCTCCTTGTGGGACCTAATACTCCCGGATGATAACGGTTTTGATTGTAATTTTGAAAAGTTCGCGGTTGATAATAATTTTGAGCCTTAGACATATACTGAAGGTTTCGTTCGGTTCCAAACAAGAAAGTAGATCTCATCATTTGTTGCTCTCCCTGGTAAGCGGGGCCGTAGTGACTGTCTTGGTACGTGTCAGGAAATGAGTCTTTGTAATAGTCTGTTAAGTGTATTGATTGAGAGGGGCTTGTCCTTGAAGCCTGACTGTATTCTTGGTACGTTAAAATGCGGGATAATTAAGATCTTGGCATTTGTGGGTAATTTCGGTTACCGTCTTGTCCGGGTCGTCTGTAAAATTCTACCGAGGGTGGAAGGTCTCTGTTTGGTTAATTCATGAGACCTAATTTGGAATAATTATCACCAACAGCTCAAAAAAAAACACAACCGAATTTAAGAATTAATCGAGTTGAGCTAGCCTGCAGCGTCGGTTATTTATTGCCAAGTATGGCTATATATACATATATGTATGTCGAAAGACTTAGCAACATTCATATTGTTCGGTGAACAAGGCCCAGTAGCGATTAACTCGCTCCTGGGGGACTCCCAAATTCAAGAGACGCACCTGTCCACCGCTAGTTCCCGCAAAAATCGAACCGCCAATAGAAAATCAGCCTCTCGATCACGTCATGAATCGACCGCTTTATTGGCTGATCGCTCCCACTAGACATGCGCAATAGCCTTCTTCCCCAACTCAACGAGGAAGAAAACGGACTATTGTTATTATCTTTTGCTTCTACGCTTTCGCTGCATCAAGTCGCCATTAATTTTTCTTTACTTTCGCTTTTCGTTAATAAACCGCATTTCGCTTATTTTATAATTTAAATTGCTTAAATTAACCGCTAATAATTCGCTTTAGTTTGTTATAGGTAATTTGTGTTAACAGTGCATTTATTTCACCGCTTTTTCAGTGCCGGCAAAGTGTTCAACCACGTGTCAACCGGCTTCGCTTTTGCAAACCACGCTGTAATTTACAAATCCGCTTTTATCTTAACAATCCGCTATTAAATATATTAAATATTGAGTGTATTTAATGTAAATAAATTCCTAGTGTTATTTTTGATAATAATTTACGCGTTTTAATTGAGATATCCAGACCTAAACCTGATCCCCGCTTTTCCGCTCTTTCAGTAATTATTCATTGGTCCCTCGAGCCGGATCAGGCTGGCTCTATCTCAATTAAATTAATTTATTATTCCGCTTAAAAATTGTGCTGTGTTAAGTGAAGTGTAATACCGCTAGGAAAGGTCGAGTGTCAGGAGCATCGCAGAGCACATCGGGTGCTGCTCCTGATAGTCATTCGTACACCGGTACGCTGAACTTTCCGTTTATTAAGACTGAAAACTCGACTTCGGGCCTTAAATAACTTCGCTATGGAGAATTACACAAGATAGTTGAAAAATGCAATTTGTGCTTCAACTTTCGTGTTCCGCACCGCGCCGCAGATTGCAAGACCGCTCAAGATTGCCGAAAATGTGGTCAACGTCACCACATGTCCATCCATTTTGGATGCACCAACGAAACCAGCTTCACCGCAGTCTACATCTTCCGCACAGGCAACTAATCGTTCCCTTTAGACCGTTTACAACTTGAAATTAACTGTTGATTATTTCAGATTCGCTTTCCGCTCAAGTATTGCTAGCTACCGCTTTAGTCCAGGTCCGCCCACATCATGGTAATCCAATCACCGCCAGAGTGTTGATTGATCAAGGTTCAGAGCTCTCATTTATGAGACAGTCGCTCTTCAAGAAGCTTGGACAACCGCTACAGCGTGACATGGTCATGCTCAAGGGCATTGGCAATGTCTCCGCAGGAAGCTCACTAGGTGTGAGCACAATTGAGCTTCGTTCGCTGTGTACGACCGCATCAATGCATGTCAGCATGCATATTCTACCAACACTGACGGTAGATCTTCCATCGTTCGTGATCGCTGATCCGAAATGGCCGCATCTTGAGAATCTCAAGCTCGCTGACCCGCAGTATCTACAGCCACGCCCTGTAGATATTATTCTAGGTGCATCACCAGCCGCACAGATCATGAACGCAGAGATTCAACGAGGACCTCGCAATGCTCCTATTGCACAATCCACCACGCTTGGTTGGATTGTCTATGGAGCTGTCACCGCTAAACACGCTTCAACATCACACGCAGCACTACATGCGTCAGTAGATACTGAATTACAAGACGCTATCGCTAAGTTTTGGGAACAGGAAGAAGTTCCATCAGGAAATTCACCGCTCAACACCGCTGAAGAAGACGAATGTGAAATTCACTTTCGTCAAACGCATTATCGACAGCCTGATGGACGCTACGTAGTGAGATTACCGCTTAAGGCCCTTGAGAGTCAACTTGGCGACTCTATCAACGCAGCTATGGGGTCACTCCGCAGATTAATAACTCGCTTGTCGCGAGAAAGAGAATATTCTGACATGTATCGTGCATTCATGGCAGAATACATTCAACTAGGACACATGGTACGAGTACCAGTCAACGAATTGCCCGCAAACGCTTACTTCTTGCCTCACCATGGGGTATTGAAGCTTGATAGTGCCACTACGAAGCTCCGCACAGTGTTCAATGGTTCCTGTGCAACATCTACAGGAATTTCATTGAACGACATTCTCCACGCAGGACCCAAAACGCAAATTGACATTTTTGATGTGATGTTGAGAATCCGTTGCAGCAGGATTCTATTCGCTACTGACATCACCAAGATGTTCAGACAGATTGAGGTCGACTCGCTTGATTGGCCGCTTCAGTGCATTCTCTGGATAGATGAGAATGACTTAATAGACGCTTACTGTCTCAAGACAGTCACATACGGAACCGCTAGTGCACCTTTTGACGCAGTACGTGTGCTTATCCAACTAGTAAAGGATGAAGGACACCGCTTTCCGCTAGCTGTTGCTCCAATGTTGAAAACACGCTACGTAGATGACATCTACGGTGGTGCCCACAACGAAGAAGACGCTATCAAGGCTGCAGTACAAACAAAAGCTCTGTGTGCAGCAGGCTGCTTCCCGCTTGCCAAATGGGCTAGCAATAGCCCACGGTTACTCGCTGAAGTCGCTCCAGAAAAGCAGCTGGATACACCGCTTAAAGAAATCAGTGATGCACCAGTAAAAGTCCTGGGCATGTACTGGAATTCACGCACTGACGCTCTCCAGTTCAAGTACACGCTACCGCCAGAGACGCCCAAGACAAAAAGAGCTATTTTGTCTGAAATCGCTAAGCTGTATGATCCGCTAGGACTTCTCGCACCAATAGTCGTCAAAGCCAAGATCTTTATGCAAGATCTGTGGCTAGATAGAGTGTCATGGGATGAACAATTGTCACCATCACTCATTCACAAATGGACTGGATACCGCGAGGATCTTCGAAACATCGAATCCATCCGCATTCCACGCTGGAATAATATAGCACCTGGAGCAACTATGGAATTGCACGGGTTCTCAGACGCTTCGCAAAACGCTATGGCTGCCGCTGTTTATTTGAGAGTCACTGACGCTGATGGGAACACAAAGGTCTCACTTTTGTGTTCAAAAACGCAAGTAGCACCGCTGAAGACCATGACAATCCCACGCTTGGAATTATCTGCCGCATGGTTGCTAACACAACTGATACTTCATGTTAAAGAAGTTCAGTCGCTTGAAAATGTCAGGATCAATCTCTGGACTGACTCCGCCGTGACTCTCGCATGGATTAAAAGTCCAGCAATCCGCTGGAAGACATTCGTCCGCAATAGAGTGGGAAAAATCCAAGAAACGCTTCGAGATGTCTCCTGGAAATTTATTCCAGGAAAACAAAACCCCGCTGACTGCGCTTCAAGAGGTATACCTACGCTAAAACTGAAACAACACGCTCTCTGGTGGCATGGACCAACTTGGCTTCATGAACCAGAATCCTCTTGGCCCACTCTGGAGCCTCCAACCGACAACGCAACGCATCGAGAAGAACGCCAAGGTCTGACACTAGTAACTTGGAAAGCAGAAAATTGCCTGCTCCAACAATTACTGTCGCATTACACGCAGCTGTTTCCACTGCTACGGAAGCTTAGCATCTGGCATCGTGCCATCGACCGCTTTAAAAGAGTTCCACAATCTTCGCTGGCCTACCCGCTTACTCCATCAGACCTGGAGCGCGCTAAATTGACCTTGATTAAGTTCACTCAAGGACAATACTTCGCTAGAGAGATTCACACGCTACAAGATGGTGATGGTCTGCCTAAAAATAACAGCATCACTAAGCTGACTCCGTTCATCGACCATCAGGGGGTCCTGAGAGTCGGTGGCCGCTTGAGAAACGCATTGCTGGACCCAGAAGAGAGGCATCCAGCGATTCTACCGCGACAATCACCGCTTACATCAATTTTGATTGATGATTCGCACCGCAAAACGCTTCACGGAGGTACTCAGCTTACGCTCGCTGACTTACGCAAGAGTGTCTGGATCATTGGAGGCCGTGTTCCAGTCAGATCATTTATTTTACGCTGCGTTATCTGCACGAGACATCGTGGAGAACGCGCTCAACAGTTGATGGGTCAACTACCCGCCGCACGAGTACAGCCAACTCGAGCCTTCTTGCATACAGGACTCGACTACGCTGGACCTATCACGCTGAAAACGTTTCAAGGACGTGGAGCAAAAACATACAAAGGCTGGATTGCAGTCTTTGTATGCATGTTCAGTTCAGCTGTACATTTAGAGCTAGTAACTGACTACACCGCTGCCGCTTTCATCGCCGCTTATCGCCGCTTCACTAGTCGCCGAGGTATCTGCCACACGCTATATTCAGACTGTGGAACCAATTTTGTAGGAGCAGATAAAGAGCTGAAACGACTATTCGCTGCAGGATCCCGCACATTACGAGAATTATCAACCTTGATCGCTCAAGATGGCACGAACTGGAAATTCAATCCGCCTGGGGCTCCACATTTTGGAGGAAAATGGGAAGCCGCTGTGAAATCTATCAAATTTCACCTTCGAAGAACAATCGGAGACTCGCTGTTGACGCTTGAGCAATATTCAACGCTACTGGCTCAAATTGAAGCCATATTGAATTCCAGACCGCTCACACCGCTGAATGAAGATCCTGCTGACCTGGCTGTACTGACTCCAGGTCACTTCTTAATCGGACAGTCACTGACCGCTATCCCAGAGCCATCGCTGACAGATTTACAACCTGCTCGGCTCTCGCACTGGGAACAAGTCCAGCAAATGGTTCAACATTTCTGGAAACGCTACTACCAGGACTGCATCCACCGCTACCAGGCCATTTCAAAGTGGCATCATCGACGCAACCAGATCAAGGTGGGTTCAGTTGTACTGATCACCACTGAGGATCTCCCGCCAACCAAGTGGCCATTAGCCAAAGTAATTGCTGTCCATCCAGGTGAAGATGGACAAATCCGCGTAGTAACTGTTAAGACAGTTAACACAGAGCTGGTACGTCCAATTACAAAGCTCTGTGTCCTGCCGCTAACGCATGAAGAAGATGATCTTGTCGACGCAGCCGCCAACCCGGGGGAGAATGTTCGGTGAACAAGGCCCAGTAGCGATTAACTCGCTCCTGGGGGACTCCCAAATTCAAGAGACGCACCTGTCCACCGCTAGTTCCCGCAAAAATCGAACCGCCAATAGAAAATCAGCCTCTCGATCACGTCATGAATCGACCGCTTTATTGGCTGATCGCTCCCACTAGACATGCGCAATAGCCTTCTTCCCCAACTCAACGAGGAAGAAGACGGACTATTGTTATTATCTTTCGCTTCTACGCTTTCGCTGCATCAAGTCGCCATTAGTATTTCTTTACTTTCGCTTTTCGTTAATAAACCGCATTTCGCTTATTTTATAATTTAAATTGCTTAAATTAACCGCTAATAATTCGCTTTAGTTTGTTATAGGTAATTTGTGTTAACAGTGCATTTATTTCACCGCTTTTTCAGTGCCGGCAAAGTGTTCAACCACGTGTCAACCGGCTTCGCTTTTGCAAACCACGCTGTAATTTACAAATCCGCTTTTATCTTAACAATCCGCTATTAAATATATTAAATATTGAGTGTATTTAATGTAAATAAATTCCTAGTGTTATTTTTGATAATAATTTACGCGTTTTAATTGAGATATCCAGACCTAAACCTGATCCCCGCTTTTCCGCTCTTTCAGTAATTATTCATAAAATAATTTAAAAATGTTTTGCAAAAATATAATTCAGTTTGAAGGAAAAATTTCCTATAATAATTGAAAATCCAAGAACCGTTATTATTGTTATAAACGAAGGGAAACGGGTAGTCAATGATCAATAAAAACAAAAAAAATTTTCACAACAAACAAAAAAAAATTCTTAAAGTTACAGAAATGGTAATATCTCGAGTCAGCAAAAGTTTCAAGAGGAAAGAAAAATGATTTTATGTATATATAAAAAAAATTTTCAAAAATTCAAAATTTTGCTTTTTATGTTGGTTAAAATTATTTTATAGCCAATTAACCGTGTAAATTTTGTGAGAGTTCTCTCAGCTAAAGTAAGTGCTAGTTAAAGCACCTTTCTAGAACTGGAAAACTTCTGTGAGTGTTTTGTAAGAGAAGGTGCTAAATTCAAAGCACCCTTCTTGTAAAATGTAGTATATGTATTAGGGCGACCCAAAAAAAAGGATTATTTTTTTTTTTCATGTCTCGTGTGAAAATATGTTAGTTTACTATGTTTTAAGAGTCCCCTTCAAAGGACAGCTCAAAAAAAATTTTTTTAAAGGTCGCTCACAATTTTTTTAAATTTCCTAAATCGTCAAAAATCGATTTTTTTTTTTTTTCAAATGCTTTTTCTCGTAATTTCATTTCTTTTTACATGAAAAATCATGAAGATCCTGAAAATTTCAAGTCAAAATTTTAATATTTAGAGGTCGCTCTAATTTTTTTAAGTTTTCAAATCGAGTACTTTATATCTATTTGAGCAACTTCTAAACATGAATATTAACGAACTTAATATTTTTTTCCTTAAATTTCACATGCTAAAGAATGAAATTAAAGCACGGGAAACAAAAAAAAAAATTAATGAACAATTCTCACCATTTTTGAATAATTGTGAAAAATTGATAATTTTTTAATTTGTGTAAATTAATTTATTTTACAAAAATTGAAGCTTTATTAATGTTTTTATTACTTTATTTGACATTTTTATAATTTTTAAATACAACAATAGTCAATTATTAGATATATTTGAATAATTTTTAGTTCAATTTATTGACACCAGGCGCGCGAGTCAAGTATTACTTGTCTTTGTCTTCGACCGTCTTCTTTTATTCACAATTGTTTACTGTCAGCGTTGCTTTTTGTCCTTAGCATAATTAATCCGTAATTGAACAGTTCATGTTAATGACAAGTAAATGTTAATGTCAAATATATAGTTTTATCATCGTCTTTTTAATTACTATGAAAGGTAACTATTTTATTTACTTTAAAAATATTTTTTGTAACTAAACATTTTTCTAACCTAAATTTTTTTCATAATGTTACTTTGTGTATGCTTAAAAGTACTGTCAATAATTGAGTTTTATTTTAATTGATCCATTCTACTTATTGATAGAAATCGATGTTAATAATAATAATTAGTAAACTTTTTTTTATAGTTGTAAAATGAGCTCACGACAAGGATTACGATCAGAATGTTCGCAACGAGGTGAATGGTTGCTAGGAAAATATGTCACTCAATTTCGTTGCTCTCAACTGCCAACAAAACGTTCAGTCTTAAGTTATTTTTTATATTATCATTATGAGCACCAAGAAACAGTAAACGAAAGTTTAAATAGAACATCAAAGGCAGTTTTAAATATCTGGAATAATTACAACGTTATCAAAGAATATCATGTTAAAGAAAAAGTGAATCAGTTATTTACATTTTGGAAGAGCTTGAAAAAAAATCGGCAGAGGTTATCTGAAACCCAACAGCAGAATGAAAACAAATTTTCAAAGTCACTTGATTCACTATTTGATATTTCTCTAAAATGCTCATTGCCTTATGACGAAGCTCACAATTCAGCTGTTTCTACGTCAACTGCAGTGAGTTTAAAAGACGATGAATTAAATAAACCTTTATCTCAAAAAAGTAATTTATCTCTCTCGAGCACGTCTTCTCACGAACTTTATGCTTCTCCTCCTAGAAAGAAGCCTAAATATAAGATTTCTCCAATGCTCTCATCAATGTTGGATCGTACTAAAACATCTAATCAAAACGGTTTACTTTTGATGTCTGCCTTTTCAGCAACGTTAGATCGTAAGATCTCAGATGTCACGGTAAGCAAAGAAACTATTAGACGCACGCGACAAAAACACCGAGCTGAGGAAGCATTACTTATAAAATCATCTTTTTGTCCAAAAGTCCCTCTTACGGTACACTGGGATACGAAAATTTTTAAAGCTTATAAGTCTACTGAGTCAGAAGATCGTTTAGCAGTGGTAGTATCTGGTCAAGGAGTTTCAAAAATGCTTGGTGTTCTGATAATTCAACAATCAACAGGCTCAAGTCAGTCAAATGGTGTTTACCAATTAATTAACGAGTGGAATCTTGAAAATAATATAACGTCGATGGGATTCGATACAACTGCAAGTAATACTGGTAATAAAGCTGGAGCTTGTACTTTGTTGGAGAAAAAACTTAGGAAAAAACTGCTTCATCTTGCTTGTAGACATCACATTTTGGAGTTAATTTTGACTGCGACATTTGGATCACTGCTAGAACCAATAGTCAGTGGTCCAAATATAAAACTGTTCGAACATTTCAAGAAAGAATGGAAAAATTTGGATCCAATGAATTTTGTTTGTGGGGAAGTCGATAATGAATCTGATACTGCTTTGTTTATAATTAATCAGCTAAAAACGAAACAGCCTCGCGATGACTATGAAGAATTCTTAAATTTAGCTTTGCTATACCTTGGAAAAACCACCGATCATAATGATCGAACGATACGTATTAACATTCCGGGAGCATACCACAGAGCACGATGGATGGCAAAAATTATTTATTGCTTAAAGATATATTTTTTTAGCAACCAATTTAAGTTGACGACCACAGAACTATCAGGTCTTCGGAAATTCAATGATTTTGTTACCAAAATTTATTTAAAAGCTTGGTTCCTTTCTTCTTACTCCATATCAGCACCACGGAATGATTTACAAATGCTAAAAGATTTAGTAAATTATAAAAATGAAGATAAATCTACAGCAGCTGCTGCATTGAAAGTATTCTCTCGACATCTGTGGTATTTGAATGAGCATTTGGTTGGACTATCGTTCTTCGATGACCAAATCTCAGTTACATCTAAAATAAAAATGATTTCAGCTTTAAACAAAAAATCATCAATGAAAACAATAGAAAACCGAGTAACTATTGATCCGAATAATATAGTCGACAAAGATATTGATGATTTTGTTACGGAGAATACTAGATTTTTTTTCAAATCTTTGAAACTAGACGAATCATTTTTAGCTCTACATCCTCGCTCCTGGAAATCAGATAAAACTTATTTAGAAGGGCTGAAAATTGTTCAAGCGCTAGAGGTTGTAAATGACTCAGCAGAACGTGGGATTGCTCTGATGCAATCATATCATGACATTGTAACTGACGAGACTCAAAAACAATACTTGTTGCAAGTGATTGAAGCTAATAGAAAAATGTTTTCAAACGCTACAAAAGCAAATTTGATGACACATTTTGATAAAAGTGCTAACTAAAATTAGCTACACTTAATATAGCCTTTATTACTGAAACCTTGTTGAAGTAAATTGTTGATCCTGTTTTTAATTTAATTAAACATTGATAAGTTGTAAGCTGAAGTTGAGTTTTGATAAGTGTTAATTAGTATATAAAAAAAATACTTTAGTAAAAAAAGTTAAAGAATATTGTTGGTCTAAATAATGTTTATAATTGACTATTGTTGTATTTAAAAATTATAAAAATGTTAAATAAAGTAATAAAAACATTAATAAAGCTTTACTTTTTGTAAAATGAATTAATTTACACAAATTAAAAAATTATCAATTTTTTACAATTATTCAAAAATGGTGAGAATTGTTCATTAATTTTTTTTTTGTTTCTCGTGCTTTAATTTCATTCTTTAGCATGTGAAATTCAAGGAAAAAAATATTAAGTTCGTTAATATTCATGTTAAAAAGTTGCTCAAATAGATATAAAGTACTCGATTTGAAAACTTAAAAAAATTGGAGCGACCTCTAAATATTAAAATTTTGACTTGAAATTTTCAGGATCTTCATGATTTTTCATGTAAAAAGAAATGAAATTACGAGAAAAAGCATTTGAAAAAAAAAAAAAATCGATTTTTGACGATTTAGGAAATTTAAAAAAATTGTGAGCGACCTTTAAAAATTTTTTTTTTGAGCTGTCCTTTGGAGGGGACTCTTAAAACATAGTAAACTAACATATTTTCACACGAGACATGAAAAAAAAAAAAATAATCCTTTTTTTTGGGTCGCCCTAATATGTATAGTAGGTTAAAAATAATTTTGATCAAAATAAGTCCTTGAGAGAAAAAACAATTTTTTTTTTTATGTTTTTGTTAATTTCTACAAATAGATTTAAATAACCATAGTTAAAGGTAATACTGCTTAATTAGCAGAAAAAAGATTTCTTAATATGGAAGAAAAATATTTTTGCTGACAAGAAATGTAGGTGTGAGTACGCGTGAGGTAAACCACCTCGAATAAAGAAACAACAGTGAATTCTTTATTGTAATATTAGATTACGGAAAGAAAAGTATACAAAAAGGTTAAAAACCTGTATGAGGTCAAAAACCGATGATGAAAAATAATATTATCAAATATTCTACAACTCCTTTGAATAAAAAAAAAATTATGAAAAAAAAATCCTTTTACAAATTATAGGAAAAATTTAATGCGAACAAAACAAAAAAAAAATTTTTCAAACAAAAAATTTTAAAATTTCAGGAGTTAATAGTTTATATAAAATTTAAGAAAAGAGAAAAAAAATAAAATTTAAGAATAAAAGAACGTGATAAATTTAGCTTAAAAAAAAGAAATTTTTAAATGTCAAAATTGGACACAATTAAACTTGAATTTACTTAGACAGTGGAATTTTAAATCGATTTTAATAAAAACAGAAATAGATCGAAAAAGAAAAGAGAAAAAAAAAGGTTTTTGTTTTTCTAAAATTTTCTCAAACGAAAGTTGAATAATTTCGTACTCGAATTCCCACCGCTGCTACCAGTGTTCTTTATGTTATGTCCAAAGGCGTTTTTAGAGTGGTAACGTAAACGGTGGAGGTTTGGACTAACAGTTTAAAGAATACGCAACTGAGGTTTTAATTCCGTTGTTTGAATTATTTATGTGGGACGTTTTCGACGTACGAATTTACCACGCCTTCGTTTGAGACTGGGCACGGATTTAAATTAAGAGTAGATGTACTTACTACTTGCTGGATTATTTCTTGTTATCGGATCCGTGATTCCGGGGCTGCTGTTAGCGCCTTCTCCTTGAATGGGCCCTCTGTTGGTTTTTGCAGCGGATGGAAGTGGATGGATTTGGGCTGCTTATTTTAAGGGCTTCTTATTTTATAAAATGAACAGACTCGAACAGAATTTCACTTCTTTTTATATTTATTTAATATACACCAAAACTTTTACACTTTCACAATTTTTATTGAATCGAAATTTATATTAATGAATTTTATTTATTTGAGCTAATGTCCTCCAGTCCTCCGTAGGGTAAAGTGCGCTTTTAGCTTTTGAAAGATTTTAAATTTACTTACCGAATTCTTGCCTAAGTGCTGAGCAAATTAGAACTTTGAGATTCCGATTTTCTAAAATTTACTTATTGGCCGAGTTCTCACCTAAGTGCAGAGCAAATTAGAACTTTGAGATTACGGCTCTTTATGATTATTTTTAATAACTAGCTGTTACCCGCCCGCTCCGCTGGGCACTTTATAGAATCGTCTTTTTAGATCTAGATTTGAAATTTAATTAAAGTATTGGTTTGACTTGCACAGATTCTAAATTTCATCGGATTGGCCTGTACCTTCAATCTATGTGGTTATTCTAGCTAATATTTATTGTAACTTTCAATGTGCAATCACTATAACATTCCCGTGGCTTTCTTTCAAAAATAAATAATAATTGACACAAAGAAAAAAATTTGAAATGAGCATTGAAAGTTTCGGACAAAGTAATCGGTCAGTAATTTGCAAAATGCTATTAATCTAGTCACAAAGGACGCACAAGCTATTTTCGAATGGGCTGGCGAACACGGTTTGGCTGTAAATCTCAATAAAACTAAAGCAATGATCATTGGAACAAATAGTAAATTAAAGCAAGTAAATTGGTCTACTCTTCCACCTATTGTTATTGATATTATTAAACTACCTTATGTAAATTCAACTAAATGCCTTGGACTATATATAAATAATGATCTCTCCTGGAAAAATCATATCTCTTATATTATTAAAAAGATAAATTCTGCTCTTTATTGTTTGAAAATTCGAAAAAATATATTTACTATGGAAATAAGGAAACTATTGGTTATAGCTACTATTTTACCATTAATTGATTATTGTTCTGTTGTTCTTATTGATTCAAATGTTGAGAATGATTTAAAATTACAACGTGCCATAAATAGTGCTATTAGATTTATCTATAATTTAAAACGAGATGAACATATCACGCCTTACAGACAACAATTATGCTGGTTGTCAGTTAAATCTAGAAGATTGTACTTCTTGGCAACTTAATTCTACAAATTGTTAACCATCGGTAAACCTATTTATTTAAGAGAAATGTTCGTTGATGATGACTCTAGGCGTTCAGAAAGAATTGCAATTAAAAATAATAATGTAAATTTCTTAATACCTAAATTCTCAACATCTTGCCTAGAACATTCTTTCGTTATATCAGCAATACGGTTATGGCAAAAACTTCCACCAGATGTCTTAGATGCGAGTTCATTAGAAGTCTTTAAAAAGAAATTGTTCGATTACCTTTTGTCAAATGATTTATAGATACATTAATATTTCTACGATTAATATTTCTAAGTTTATGTGCAATGTTACAACGTATTATTTTGTTTAGCTAGTTTCTACAAGATGTTAGTTAACTTTTATTCCAAATAAGAAATGGACTTATTTAAATCTTATTTAATTTAAATCTCATTAATTTAATCTTAAATTATTACCAAATATACCTATTGAATTTATAATATTGTTAAGCTAAATCGATTTATACATTACTTTATAGTTTTGTTTGTTATTTATCTACATATTTTGTAAATTTTTCAGTTCCACAAAAATTACTGTATTTTATATCTTGCCATTTGGCCTGTGCCTTGGCATTTATTATCAATAAATAAATAAATAAATAAATAGTTGCAGGTCTCATGAGTGAAGTTAAAATCTGCCTAGCTTCAAGTGCGACGAATTTTGCCATCAATTAAAATTTCCTCCTTATTATCAATTTTTTATAGAAAATTTTTTGTGCATGTTTTTTACGAATTATCTTAACATAAGTAGCCAAATTTTTTTTCCACAGCTCAAGTGTTTAAAAAATGAATTCATTTTATCCGGTTACATTCCCGCGATCCCGTAATAAGAACAATTCATCGGTTATGTGATCAGCAAATATAAAATAGGTGTAAAATTCTTAGTCTGTTGACTGAATAGCTACATGTAAAGTTAAATTTCAGAGACCTTACAATGACTTTTTCACCGCTGCCAGAGCGACGATTTTTGTAAAAAAATATAATTATTAAGAAAGAAAAACATTTTATTCGGTTGACCTTGGAGGCGATCCCTGTAATTTTCTGTTACTCTTGAGATTCTATCAAATTTTATATCTGTAGGAACTGTACTTGAAAAATATGAATGTTTTGACAATTATCACTCCCGCACTCCTATGTGGGGAAGGAATTTCGTAAGATCCTATTCGAGATAATTTCTACATTATAAACAAAAAGCTTCAACAAAACTTCGAGTCTATAGAAACTTTTGTTTAGAAATGAGAGATTTTCATTGTTAACACCCCCACAATCCCTTTTGAGGCTAGGATTCGAGAAAATGCATTTTTCGCTGAACTTGACATGATACACGAAGATTCCTACCAGATTTAGACTCTGTAGAAGTTACAGTTTGGAAAATAAAATTTAGATTTTAACATCCACCCCTGCAATCACCTATCGGAAGTAGAATTGATATAAATCCGTTTTGAGATGATCTCTACATGACAAATAAATGATTCCTATCTAATCTGCAGCTTTTAGAAGCTATATTTTGAAAATTAAGATTTTTTATTGTCAACACCCACCCCCGCAATCCTTACTAGGGGTGGTTCGTCGTAAAGTCCGCTCTTAGATTATTTCTACATCATATATAGAAGATTCTTACCAAATTTAGAGTCTATAAGAGCTATATTTTGCAAACGGGAATTTTTTATTGTTAACGCCCCCGTAATTTCTTTCGGGGTTGTAACTTGATAAAATTTGTTCTTAGCGCAATTTGACATCATACAAGAATATTCCTACCAAATTTGGAGTCTGTAGAAGTTACAGTTTGGAAATTAAAATTTTAGATTTCAAAACCCATTCCCACAATTCCTATCAGAAGTAAACTCTTTTGAAATCCATTTGGAATGATCTCTACCGGAGAAATAAAAGATTCCTACCAAATTTAGAGTTTTAGAAGCTATAAGCACCCCCACGAATCTTATTGGAGGTGATTCGTTGTAAAACCCGTTCTTAGATCATTCCTATATCACATATAGAAGACTCCTACTAAATATGAAGTCTACAGGAGCTAGAGCTTGGAAATTAAAGATTTTAATTGTTAAAAACCACCCCCGCAAACCCCTGTGTAAGATAATATATAAGAAGGTATTCCAATCCTGCAATGCATGATGGGAAATGTGTCAAGCGGTCGCGCCACCACGAGTGTGTCAGATACACTAACCGGCAACTAAAGTATTTTCATGCTAACTCTCGCAATAATAATAAATTTTATTTAATAAATAATCATTGCATAAAAAAATTATTTTCACCCTCTAACAATAATAATAAATAATCATAATTAAATAAAAACCTTTAAATAACTTTTTTTATTGCATCCGTAAATTCTCCGGTTAAACCAGTTTTTCCTAAACGCAGTTTATGATTTACCTCTCACATCAGTACGTTAAGCTCTATTGTGGCGCCTATACTTTTTGATAACTTTTTATTTACCAAGTCCGGGTTCGAAACTCGGCAATTCTAATTTTTTTTTTTTTTTTACCATTATTCTATATTTTTATTATTCCAATAGATTCTCAGGTCTTATACTGAATGTATTATTATTATTATTAATTATTAGTAAAAATAATTAGATTAGAGCTCGTCTAATAACAGGTAAGTAATTAGTATGTATACAGTCATTTTAATTTATTGAAACAAGTACTTTTTTTTAAGTTTATTGTGTAAAATATATGAAATTATTATCGATCAAATCAACAAATTCAACGGATTACAATAGAAAATATGATGGACAGTATATATAGATAAAATATATTTATTCCAAGGACTAATATATGTATAAAATATTGTCACCCAGTAAGTAACTTTTAAAAATTGAAAGCCTCAATTTTATTGAGAAAGAAGAATAAATAATGTAGTATAATTAACTTATTTACGGACGGTTTTTGTTGACGTGCGCATATATGCGCTCTTAGAGCTGAAGACTGCAACATTGGGATTATCAGGTTGCACTGTAATGTCTTTTGCGAGAATATGGAGTCGCAATGAGATAAATTTTCCGAGTATTTTGTCGCGAATACCATGACATTTTGGGAAGACTAATGATTGATCGGCAGTTTCCTGGACACTCTTCATTACTTTTTCATGCACAGATTGCAAATGGAGAAGAGATTTTCTGTAAGTAGCAAAAACTTCTTCCGCAGTCTTCAAAAGTGTATATACTGCCTCTGTCGGATGTTTCAAGTTTCCTCGATTTATTGCATCCGTCCAAGCCGTACTCGCGTTAGGCAAAGGAACTGAAGAGATTATTGCTGCCTCACAATCATTACAACCGTTCGCACAAGTAAGCACTGCCCAACCACAAAGGTAATAAAGCCCATAGTTTTGTATTTCGGATAATTTACAATTTATCGGAATTTTAAGGAAATTTTGTGAATCATCATTAGTAGTTTGGAGTTCAGTTTTTTTTTTGCTTGAGAAATTCAATGTAGTACGGCTCATCATCGTATTAATATGATACAGACACAGGGACACGTAGATACTGAGCCACTGCAATCAAGCGCATTCGGTAGCGTAATTGGTGAAGTTTAGGGTGAATATCACTACCAGCTCGAACCTGAGAAAATAAATTTTCTCCAGAACTAGAAGTCTGACGCCCCGTAAGAAGGTACTCCAATTTTTTTGTCAGAACTAGATCTTCTCGTGATTTTAACGCAGTAGTAGTAGCCAGAATCAAGTGTTTAAAAAATGAATTCATTTTATCCGGTTACATTCCCGCGATCCCGTAATAAGAACAATTCATCGGTTATGTGATCAGCAAATATAAAATAGGTGTAAAATTCTTAGTCTGTTGACTGAATAGCTACATGTAAAGTTAAATTTCAGAGACCTTACAATGACTTTTTCACCGCTGCCAGAGCGACGATTTTTGTAAAAAAATATAATTATTAAGAAAGAAAAACATTTTATTCGGTTGACCTTGGAGGCGATCCCTGTAATTTTCTGTTACTCTTGAGATTCTATCAAATTTTATATCTGTAGGAACTGTACTTGAAAAATATGAATGTTTTGACAATTATCACTCCCGCACTCCTATGTGGGGAAGGAATTTCGTAAGATCCTATTCGAGATAATTTCTACATTATAAACAAAAAGCTTCAACAAAACTTCGAGTCTATAGAAACTTTTGTTTAGAAATGAGAGATTTTCATTGTTAACACCCCCACAATCCCTTTTGAGGCTAGGATTCGAGAAAATGCATTTTTCGCTGCAATCAAGCGCATTCGGTAGCGTAATTGGTGAAGTTTAGGGTGAATATCACTACCAGCTCGAACCTGAGAAAATAAATTTTCTCCAGAACTAGAAGTCTGACGCCCCGTAAGAAGGTACTCCAATTTTTTTGTCAGAACTAGATCTTCTCGTAATTTTAACGCAGTAGTAGTAGCCAGAATGATGCCCCGTTGTATCGGTTTCCATCTATTATCAGAGCTAACTTGTAGTTCTCTGATAATCTCAATAAAGCTCTGCAGAAACTCTACTCGTTCTAACGATGCGCCATAAGTTCCGTGAGTTACTTTTGTGCCGATAAATCATGAACTTATACCACTGACTACATAATAAAATAAACCACCCAGTGGTCATAGCTGTTTGCGGAAGAAGACCAGTTTGCGCCGCTAGAATTAATGCATGTCCCATTTCATAGCTAAAAATTTTTCTAGCCAGTCCAACGTGCATTTTATCGAACTGTGGTGGGTCTAAAATAGCAGTGGTGAGACCTTTTACTAGAATAACAGGCCCACCAAGTGATTGGTACTCTACAAGCTGTCGAACGTGGGTAATATTAACAAAAATGGGAAAAATTTTTTGAATTTAGAAAAATGTACTGAAACGAAGAGTATTATCTTAGATTAAAAATTTTTTCTCTTCACTCAGAAAAATTATTCTTTTCCAAATAGATTTCTTTTTTGGTTCAAGATTTTTTTTCGTCAGGCAAATTACTTTTTTTTATCATGGTGGTAAATACCTCACACAAACGAGAATTCTCAGTAATGGGTTTTGAAATTTTACAAGCAGATGCCCATTTACTTCATCTCAACTGAACGAGGAAACCTCAGCATTTTAAAACACTTTTCACTGCTGTTATGACAGTCAGGAAAGCTACATCCACCCATGATCTGCGTTAATAAATAGTTTAGATATTGTTACCTACAATAAAAAGTTATCCAAATGCAGATTTATTAAAAATAAATATCCATACTTACTTAATTTAGCTCTTCAATACACACTCTCAACAACAAAACGTTAAGAAAAAACAAATTGACATTTTTAAACAAATGACCAATCGCGAAATTCTATACTACTTGTATCTATCAAATAAATTAAAAATTTTCATTTGACTATACACATACATAAATAAATATTTTTAAGAATAAATAATTGTCATTATAATTTCTATAAAAATATAAATTAATTAGGGTAAGAAATAATTTGCAATTAATAAGTACAATCAAATACCTCATAAGGGTAACGTTGAATTCGAAATTTCTCACCAGTAGCATTTGAATTGTGAAAAATTTTATCGTTAATATAACCCGATATTGTTCATTATATTTATTATAACATTTTGATAAAAATTTCGATAAATTAAAATGACTGTGTACATACTAATTACTTACCTGTTATTAGACGAGCTCTAATCTAATTATTTTTACTAATAATTAATAAATAATAATAATAATACATTCAGTATAAGACTTGACAATCTATTGGAATAGTAAAAATTATAATAAAACTATAGAATAATTGTAAAAAAAAAAAAAAAAAAAAAATTTAGAATTGCCGAGTTTCGAACCCGGACTTGGCAAATGTAAAGTTATCAAAAAATAAGGGCACCACAATAGAACTTAACGTAGTGATGTAAGAGGTAAATTATAAACTGCGTTTAGGAAAAACCGGTTAAACCGGAGAATTTACGGATGCAATAAAAAAGCTATTTAAAGGTTTTTATTTAATTATTATTATTTATTATTATTGTTAGAGGGTGAAAATAATTTTTTTATGCAATGATTATTTATTACATAAAATTTATTATTATTGCGAGAGTTAGCATGAAAATACTTTAGTTGCCGGTTAGTGTGTCTGACACACTCGTGGTGGCGCGATCGATTGACACATTTCCCATCATGCATTGCAGGATTGGAATACCTTCTTATATATTATCTTACCCCTGTGAGGTAAGCTATCGTAAAATTCTTTCCTATATTATTTCTACATCTCTTACAGAAAATTCCTACCTGATTTGGAGTCTATTGGAGCTATAGTTTTTAACGAAAATTACGCTCCAGCTGACAGTAGAGTGGTCAGTGGACACGTCATTTTATCCAGGTCGCCCAATATTCTAAAAGAAAAAACTGAATAAATGATAAACGACTTGTAAGGTAACTCTTCGCCTCCCAAGCAACGCTCAGCTTTTCTTCAGGCTGGGTTAGTGCACGATTTGGACGCCAGCTATTTTTTACTGCAAATAGTAAAAATAGCAAACCTCAGATTTTTCAGGGCCGATCTGCAGGTATTCAGGGGAAGATAAATAATAGACTAATATAAGGAAAGAAAGGAGGAAGTAATTTACGTAAATTAAATTATTAATCAATCAACAAATATTAGTAATAAAGCAAATAACTTATTTATTCAAAAGACCAAAAATTACTTAAAACTAAGTCCAGTGCCAAATTTCTTAGCCGGATGGACTATATAACAATAATAATAATAATCTTGCCGGGTACAAACGTTAATTATTAATCAAAATACTGAGTAGACCGTTTATTTACGACGACGTTGATTACAAAATAGAAATTATATCTAATTGTGAAATGCGGGAAAGCGGAGGATCAGGTTTTTGTCTGGATATCTTAATTAAAACGCGGAAATTATCATTAAAATTAACACTATAAATTTATTTTTACTAAATACAAGTTATATTTAATAGGTTAGTTAGCGGATTGTTTAAATAAAAACGGATAAATAAAGTACTGCGTGATTAATAAAGCGAAGCCGGTTGACACGTGGTTGAACTCACTACCGGCACTGGAAAAGCGGAGAATTAATTGCACAAATAACACAATTTATCTGTAACAAACTAAAGCGAATTAATAACAATTAATTTAAACAAATTAAATTATTAAATAAGCGAAATGCGGTTTATTAACAAAAGGCGAAAGTAAAGAAATACTAATGGCGACTTGTTGCAACGAAAGCGTGGATGCGAAAGATAATAATAATAATGCGTCTTCTTCTTCGTCAACTTGGGGAAGAAGGCTGATTGCGCATGTCAGCGGAGCGATCAGCCAATCACACCGTCGAGACATGGCGTGAACAGTCAAGCTAAGCTTTGTGCAGGCGGTTAGTTATTGCGGGAACTAGCGGTTGACAGGTGCGGCTTGTGAAATTGGGAGTCCCCCAGGGGCGACTTCATCGCGGCTTGGCCTGTTCACTGAACACTCATAATATTGAACAGAGATATACCCGAAATCCCCAGTCGGGTTATCTCGACAAAAGATAATAAAAAAATAAATAAATACTGGCTGACTCAAATAATTAATACCGACTTTTAATACCAATTTGTTCGCCAGGAGATAACGCGGTGCGTGGTTAATAATATGGCTCAACTTGTGAGTACTCACCAAAAAAAAAGGGAACTCGAACGAAGGTGCCAGATCCACATTCCTTACACTTTGCAGGTTATCGCGTGTCTCTCGATTTTTATTTTACCGAAACTACGAGACCTCGTGTCCGATCACGAGGGCCTCTCAATTCATTTACCAAAATTAGTGGTCCCTGTGCTCGCAATCGATACTTTAGGGAATTACCCGTGCGAGCAAGGGCTACGACTTATTACAACTAATCAATATACAATGGAATAATAAAATTATAAATATTCCAATATAATTTTCTGAAATAAATGTCAAAATTAATACTTAAGAACTAATAATAATAATAATACATAAATTGTCAAATCTAAATAGTGATAAATGATATACAATATATAAATTAATAATATTAATACAAAAATAGTAAAATTATGAGACACACCGAGTGTGGATCTGCTGCCAACACTAGGCGCAGGGAGGGGCGCACACAGGAATAAAATTCGTGTGACAAGTTCGAAAACGGGAATTTTGTATTTTTAACGCCCTCTCAATCATCTTTGGGGTAGGATATCGTAAAATTAGTTCATAAATTATTTTTACATCACGTACAGAAATTTCCTACAAAATTTGGAATCTGTAGAAGCTAAGGCTTGAAAATTAAAAAATTTCATTGTTAATACACACCCCCGCGAATCCCTTGCGGAGTGAGATATCGTAAAATTCGTTCACGAATTATTTTTACATTGCTTATAGAAAATTCCTATCGAATTTGGAGTCCGTAGGAGCTACAGCTTAAAAATTGAAAATTTTCATTGTTAATACCCACCCCCGCAACCCTCTGTGGAGTGAAATATCGTAAAGTTTGTTTATAGATTATTTCTACATCTTACAAAATATTTCTACCCAATTTGGAGTCGATAGGAGCTATAGTTTAAAAACGGGAATTTTTCATTATTAACGCCCCCGCAACCCCCCTTGTAAGTGGAATTCCATTAAATCCGTTCTTAGCTGACCTCTACTTGGTGAGAAGAATATTACTACCAAATTTCAAGTCTCTAGGTCTTATGGTTCCAGAGATATCGTGATAAGTGACTATATACGTGGAAATCTCTTATATATATACTAGCTGATACCCGCCCGCTTCGCTGGGCATACAATAAAATTTTTATACATTATCTGAATTTGTTTATACATTACATAAATAAATATGTTATTATTCTTTTGTCTAAGCGCCAACTTCAATAACGTTATTAAGATTGATAATTCAGATTATTATTTCTTATCTCAGCGCCATTTTTATAAAAATATAAATATTAGTAATCAAGATTATGAAATTAATCACATCTCGTGTAAAAAAATCAGAAATTTCTGCGGCGAGTCTGTGGAATTCCTAAATAATTCACATTTGTTGCAAAATAGGAATTTTGGATGAATTCTGGATAAAAACATGATAGGTGATTGCGTCATTATGAATATTAGAGACTTCAGTGCAAATGTAATATCACAAAAACAGATACAAATTTAAATGGTTCATCACGTATTGAATTGGGTTTTTGAAAAAAATTTTTTTTTGTGATAAATGGAAAGATCATATATAAGTTTTATAACAAAACTATTTTTTTTTTTTCGCAATAATTCAAAAGTTATTTCAAAATAAAAATTGATTTTTGAATCTAGTACCGAAGACACGCCGACAACTCCCGAACAAACCCTAGCGCGTGTGACGTCATAATGTTAGTTTTGACTCATTGCAGTTGATAGAAAAATAATAAATACAGTGTTTTGATCTATTTAATTTTTTTGTCATTGTTAAATATTTAAATTTATATTAAAAATGTCGAACCTAAAAAGTTATCGTTCTTGTTTTGTACCATTATGTACGAATACTACAAAAACCACTCCTGACAAAATGTTTTTAAATGTTCCCCAAGATGACAAACGTCGAAAAAAATGGTTTCAAGCAGTGCACCGTGATAATCCTAAACCAAAATCGAATTTTTTTTTGTTGTGAAGATCATTTCGATGTAAGTATTTCTTAATATCATTGTTATTCATTATTATTTATCTAAGTATACAAATCAAATAATTATTATATATTTAAGTAAAGTTCAGTGAATAAATTTTTTTAACTGGACTCCAAATCATAACCTTTAAAATCATAGCATTAAAAAATTTTTTTATTGATAATTTAAAGTGCTTAAATAATAAATTCATGTATCTTTATCTAATGATTGGGATTCAATTTGATATATTTATAATTTTATAACGTTCGAGGTTATGTATTTGACTATTAGATTAAATTTTTTAAATTTTATGTTAGGATGGTTTTTCTGTTGTTATAATAACATAAAAATAATTCTTATGATTTCTGTTTTTTTTTTTTTTTCAGCTGAAAGATGACATGGAAAATTATATTTATTATACAACGATGGGAGGTAAAACAAAGATTAAAATTGATGTGGTACCACACAAGTTTGACTGTCAACCTAATCGTTAAAGACAAGGCACTACAACGGATCTTAGACCAGCTGCAGAAAAATGACGGAGACAAGAAATTATTCAAGAAATTTTAAATGAATCTTCAGAAAATATGGAAATTGTTAATCTTCCAGAACCAAACATTGATGCCGTATCAGCCAATACTGTTGAAAATATTGGAGTAGATTTTGCTTCTTCAAATGTAACACCTGGCCAAAAGGTCACTGTTGAAATACAAACTAATATTAACCACCGTACAGTTTCTGTACAAGTAAATAATCACCCTAAGTATCGTAGCGTATCAGTTCAATGTAAAATTTTATCAATCGAAATCGATGAATCCTGCTCACCAATTAAAACTGGTAGCATTAGTACTGCAACATCTCCAATAAAACCATTGCGTCAAAAATTACATCCAAATTTATTGGAAGATACTCAGAAAAGTTTGTCATCTAGTAGTTTTACAAATTCAAATAGTTCTCAAGATATTTATGAACCTTCCGAAAATACCGGCTCAAGTACTATGGATTCTAGCAGCCTTCAATCTCCTGTGAAAAAATTTGAAATTTTGAAAGTCGCAAATTACTTAATTAACGATAATTTAAAAGCGTATACTGGTGTTCCTCAAGAATGGAATGTGATGCTAGAACGTATTAGTGTAATATCTAATATTGATATTACCACTATAAAATTATCTTTGATGAAAATACGACGCCAAAATACTTTGGAAAGATTAAGTGAACAGTTTGGAATGAGACATATTTATTAAAAAAACTCGTTTATATGCCGAAGTCTAGTAACATAAAAACAATACTACCGATACCATTTAGAACTTCATATAATCATGTGATTGCTATTATTGATGCATTTGAGATACAAATTGAAAAACCAAGTGATCCAGAGTACCAATCTTTAACTTGGTCAGAGTATAAAAAATGTAATACTTTAAAATATTTAATATCTTGTACACCAGATGGCTTTATAAACTTTATATCAAAAGGATTTGGAGGTCGAATTTCAGATGAACTATTATTCCAAGAAAGCGGATTATTGGAAGACCTACCCGAGGCTTGTGCTGTCATGGCCGATCGAGGATTCAAAAACATTGTTCAACTTCTTGACGGTAAAAATATTGAATTAATTCGACCACCTTGTAACAAAACTTTCCCCTGAATTTTAAATGAATTCCCACCGGAGGCGGAGATACCGGCTGGGTACGGTTTTCTACGCTCGCCCCTAATCGACAAATTAACAAAATGAACCCGAGACTACCCAGGATGGGTTAGTGCACGATGAGGGCGCCAGGTAATTTTGTATAAAAATTACCAAAATGATAAAGTGCCAAGGGCCTTACCGGACGATCAATTAACAACTCGAAAGGATGTGAATGAAAAATAAATTACGAAATAGTTAAAGCTAATATTGAGATCAAATGAAGGTAGTAATAGATAATAGACGGCAGAGTAATATTTTATATCGAGTACTTAGCATAAGACGAATAAGTATTAGGAAAGATACAGGAAATTGAGAGTTAGCAGAAAGGAAGTAATTTGAAAAATTATCAGATTAATTAACTAAATAAATTTTCATATATAGATTTATTTTAATTACGGCCTCAGAGGTTGAGATTGTTGAGATCCTCGCAGGCCGACTTATTCCTATTTTTGTATACAAATAAATTCTTTCTGAATATCTTAATCAACAATTAACTTTTGTTAATCTCGAATGTGTTATGTCTGCTTTCGGATATAATAATAATCGCAAAAATAATTCTAACAATGGTCAAGTTTAAATAATATCGAATATGATATTAGTTATAAAAAATGCAAAATAATCCTTACAAATATTGCAAATAATCATTTACAAATAACGCAAAATAATAAGTGTAAATAATGCAAACTAATATTTATAAATATTGCATATAACTATTTATAAATAACGCAAAATAATAAATGTAAATAATGCAAACTAATATTTATAAATGTTGCAAATAATTATTTATAAACAGCGCGAAATAATCAATGCAAATAATGCGAAATATCTCTATAAATATTGCAAAATAAGATTTGCTTCGCTAATTATAAGCTAAATTATAATTTCCAAAAATTACTAGTAATTATAACAAAATAATGTTGGCCGCAAATTATGTCAGCCGATTTTAAACAAACTTAGTCGCAAAGCATGAACAACAATAATGATAATATTTATATAGAAAAGTAATCATAAAATTATCGCATGATTAAATTTTGATCTTAGTAAGTGCGCAATAAAATTTCGGCACGAGCCACAGGACGCAATCAGGTGATTAACCGCCGCAAATTTCCCCCGAGAGGCCTATATTTAGTTTCTCAACGATTTAACCCACGTTTAGTTATTAATAAATTCAATTTTATTATCGAACAGTTCACTGCAATTAATTTATTATCAATTAGCCACGTGGCCAAAATGGCCGCCTCACGTGGGAAACCGGCGCTGGATCTTGCCCAGGAGAATCTCAACAGTCACCACGGTGGAAAATTATCAAGGACTTACCAGATTACGTTCAATCACCAGGTCAAACAATTTCGGTGGAACAAATAAATATTTATAAGCAATTGCTTTATTAATGAAATGAGACTGTGCACTGGCTTGAACACACCGATGCACTCTATGCAATTTCACGCCTGTGACTGTTTTTCACTTTTTCCGGCAGCATGCAACCAGTTGCAGATACTGACCTGCCCTCTCGAGGGACTTTCCGTCACCTCGGCTATTGCCAGTATTATTTTCAAAAATCCAATTCCACCGCGTGATAAATGATTCTCTTTTAGGGCATGAATCGAGCCGGCACCCGCATGAAATATCAATTTAACAACAATTATAACCATTATTCAAATAATCGTACGACAAATACCCAAACGTGAGTTTTATGCATAAATTTGAGCCGAGCTTCAGGCTCGTGTGCTCCAAATTGGGGACCTCAGGCATCTTCAGGCCCGTCGACCGTCTACTTGGGCCCCGCACATTTTATAAATTAATTTAATTAAATAAATTAATTATTTAAACTAAATAATTATATTTGTCCACTAGTAATTTCAGTCGCCGGCAATCACCTTGATCGCGTTTTGGGCTGAAATAAAATACAAGTAAATAATATAAACTTAAAACTAAATCTTATTTCTAATAAATTTTAATTTATTCGCCCGGGAGGTGCCGCCATCTGGCGGAGCCTCCCACACCAGTGTGCTCAAGCCCGGCGGGAAATGCCACGGCGTGTAAACACTGTGACAACCTTCAGTTAATTCTGGTGTAAAATTATCATAATCTGACGTCTTATAAGGCAAACGAATCGCTTCTCTACGTATTCATATAGAATGCGTTATCGGAAGAATAAGAGAGTTTGATTTTCTAAAACCTCATGCGGTTGTTAATCATAATATGTTATGTTAATTATAATATGTTATAATTATGTTAATCATAATATGTTACCTTTAATAGATAATGCTGTTGCCATTGCTGCAGCACTTGTAAATTTACAAGCGCCTATAATGTCTACTTAAGTTTAAGAGTATTTGTATTATAAAATAAATTACTAGGTGTCTGTTTTATTTAAACTAATATATTTATTATTTATTGTACTTGTAAAAAAACATCAAAATATAATTAATAACATTAATTTATAGTATATAGTATAGTATATAGTATAGTATATAGTATAGTATATAGTATAGTATATAGTATAGTATATAGTATAGTATATAGTATAGTATATAGTTTAGTATATAGTATAGTATATAGTTTAGTATATAGTATAGTATATAGTATATTATATAGTATAGTATATAGTATAGTATATAGTATAGTATATAGTATAGTATATAGTATAGTATATAGTATAGTATATAGTATATAGTATATAGTATATAGTATAGTATAGTATATAGTATAGAGTATATAGTATATAGTAGTACAGAGCGGTTGTATTTTTTTTTTTCTGTTAAACTTGAGTAGAAGTAATTATTGATACTGAGTGGTTATTTATAAAACATTTTTATAGTGAACTGTAAATTAAAAATTAAGCTTTTATTTGAAGTAATAATCTTTCGATTACTAAACGTAATACTAATTAAAATCTACAAAATACCTCTCAAATATTAAAGTTTAAGGTTATAGTGAAAATAATAGTTGTCGGTTATAATTTTTTGTGTGCTGCCATCTAGTGAAATTTTTCATGATGTCTATGTCATGTGGATTGTGTTTGAGGTCGATAACAGAACAGGCGGCAGCGATCCAATGTGGCGCCGCGTGTAAACATTATTTCCATTACAACTGTGTCAAAATCCGGTACTGTTTACCTTCCAAGACACGTGCAGCGAGGAAAATTGTAGACAGCTGTCCAGTCTGCACTGCTGACATTTCGTGAGTGCTGATGGAATTAATACTAAACTTAAAAAAATGGATGCTATTGAGGGAAAATTTGATAATTTTGCTGAAACTATGAATGCTATTGCTGATCAGGTTCAGAAGCTGGCAACTGACTATGGTAAACTCCAAAAAAATGTTAAATCTTTGGAGGCTAGAATAGTGAAGGTCGAAAATAATAAGTTACCAGTGAATCTTGATGCAACATTTTTAGAAGAAATAAAGGATGCTGCTAAAGGTATATCAGATGGAAGCTTGGAACTTAGGACGTTACAACTAGAATCTCAGATTCTAGCTGATGAGATTACTGTGGGAGGTTTTCCTGAATCAGCTGATGAAAAATTAGCTGATATTGTTCTACTGTTATCTAAGAAACTCAAAGTCCGTGTAACTGATAATGAAATCATCAAAACTGAGCATATGGGTACCAAGATCCGAAACAGAAATCGTGATATACGTGTAAAATTTATTAATCAGAAGTATGTTGACAGTTTTATGAACAATATCAAAGGCAACATAGTTAAAGTAGGTGACTTGATACCAGATGCTCAATCACCTGAAGCTCCTATCTACTTACATCGCAGACATCCGGCATCTTTATATAAACTTCGACAGCAAATACGAAAGAAGTATCCAAATCTTCAGCCAAAGAATATTTGGATTTCATTTTCGACTGTGAAGGTGAGATATGCTGATTATAAGCCGCCAGTTAAGCTGCGACCATCAACGGGATTTGAGCCGCTTGCAGATGTTCTTGAATAACAAGTATCAGCTCCCTCATTGCCAGTACCTGCTTCTTTGATAACTACATTTACTTCATCGCGTCGTAGTTTAAATAATTATTTAAAAGTTTGTCATATTAATGCGCAATCGCTCAGAAATGAGCAACACTTTGAACTCTTTAAAGAATATTTTAGATCTCATCGCTATGATATAATTGCTGTCTCTGAAACATGGCTTAATCATCTGATATCGGACACTCTAGTTTCATTACCATTGCTTTATTCAATAGTGAAATAGAAAAAATTGTTAAATGGTGTGATTTAAATTGCTTGAAGTTAAATGCTTCAAAAATCAAAGCAATCATCTTTGGCAGTAGACTAAAAGTTAGCAATGATTATTGTATAAATGCAGAGAATATTTTAGTTGATAATTGCGTTATTCCTTATGTTAATACTGACAAATATCTAGGGGTCATTTTAGATAATGATCTCTCTTGGGAACACCAAGTATTAAAGACTTGTAATCAAGCTATGAAAACGTTAGCTCAACTTAAAATTAACAATGAAATATTTAATGAACAATTGCGAGTAAAATTAGTGACTACACTTATATTCCCGATTTTTGATTATTGTTGTGCTGCGTTTACCAACATGTCAAAAAAGCTGCTGCTTAGGTTGCAAAGAAAGATGAATTCTTGCGTAAGATTTATTTTCAAATTATCCAGATATGAACATGTAACCCCGTATTATAATAAATTAGGGTAGCTAAAATTGAGTAAGAGAAGAGATTATTTCATAGCATGTTTGTTTTTTAAAGAAATAAGGCTAAATTATCGGCAGTTGTTTGGCCCAGGACTTCAATATCTTAATGTATCAATGCGTAGAGGTGACATCAGACAAGATTACTTGCGTTTGCCAAGAGCAAATAGTAATATGTTTGAACAATCTTTTATAATCAATGGTATACGTATCTGGAACTCGTTGCCACCTGGGCTGACAACTGTAGATAATCTTCCTGAATTTCAAAATGCATCTTTTTTATTTTTTCTGACTAATGACAATTAAAATCATTATTACATTTGTTTAATTAATTATAATTTCTGTTTCAAAGTGTCTCAAAGTGTTTATAAATTTACTAACTAACTACTGTAAATTTATTAAGTAACTTTATTGTATTTAGGTAACTTTAAAACCTTGCTGTTGTTATATTATCAAACTTACAGTACTATTGTAATTGTATTTTTATACTGTATATATATATATATATATATATATATATATATATATATATATATATATATATATATATATATATATACTTTACCTTTTGGTAGAAAAATATCCAATGATTTATGACTGGTGGGACATTTTATTTCAACAATGGCATTGCTTGTCATTCAGTCAGAAGATACTGCAAAAATCGGATGACTAGGTACAAGATACATCCCCGGATGCGTTATTTGTACTCTTAATTCTTTCTCAAGAACTTCGATTACATCTTTTTCTAACTCTTTTCCTCGTTTCATAGCACTTGTCTCATGAACTTTACTTGCACCAATGATTTGTTGAACTAGCGAACCATTATTAGTTTTACAATGAGCAGCTTCATAAAATTTTGATGCAGTAATGCGTCCATAACGAAGTTCATGCCAAATTGCACATTCACTTTGCTGTTTGGTGAGCTGTTCAGCTTCGTCACACAGCTTCTGCCATTTCAGTTTTAGCGAATTCCAAAAATTTCTCTACTCGCAAATCAGTATTTTGATTAAAATCTAAAATTAGTCGATGTAACGATAAATTGTAAGCTTTTTTAGATTCTAAATCAAAATTTAATTGCTCAATTTGAGAATTTATTTGTTGATTTTTGGCAAATTCAACAACTTCTTGTAAAAATGTACTATCATCCGGAAAATTTTCAACAGGAGTAGTAGATATTTTTTTTGTTAGTTTTTCTGCTTCAATATATTTTATAACTGTACCAATGCCTGATAATCGAGATTTTTTCCAATAGCAAGCGACTTCTGTTGTTGTCAGATCTACACTTCTACGATGGGTCCACACAAGTAATTCTAATGCATGTTTGCAACCACATGTAGACACAATATAAAAGATAATTATTGCTTACAACATCAAAAAACTTAAATTTAATAGGAGTATAAATTACCTGCTGAAGCTGCACAGTTATGGCATTGAACATCCTGAATTTTTCTTGACTTTTCATTAATAGTTAAAGTAACTGAATAAGCTTTACTCCGAAATCGATGTTCTGGACATACCCGTCCTTTTACAATACAAATATTATTTTTACGACTTAGTTGAACATAACCTATAGCTTTGTCGCCGTAACTCTCACGCGATGCTCTACAATTTATGAAATAAATAATTATATTTAATATAATGGATAATAAATACTTAAATATTTTAATTTATTATATTATTTTTCAACAGACTTACCTTGATGCCTTGGCACCTCGAACTTCAGCAGAATTAAACCGAACGTCATTTTTTAAAAAATCGGTGATCATAAATATATCAACATCAGGAATATTATCAGACTTTGCCTTAATAAATCCTTTATCACACATAGCTAATCGGAATCAACTAACAACTCATATTTTAGCAAGAAATTTTCAATATTATTGTCTAGTCACGTGTAATAGCCGTAAACGCTGTACTGTTATTAAATAGCTATAACATTATGACGTCACAACTATGGTGACCAATCATGGCGCGTTTATAGTCACTTAATTTTTATTTAAATTTCATCAATTTTCAATTGTTTATAATTAATTGAAAAAAATTTTTTTTAAAGTTTTTTGCATTAAATATCAATATTATTAATAATAAAGTTTTAAAATACATAAAAAAATCAATAATTTTTTTTTTTCAAAAACCCAATTCTTGGGAAAGTCTTACCAAGATCTGGTCAAAAATTGTATCAATAGCGGAATAAATAATTCATAGAGTAAACAAAAGTAAATTCATATTTTATTTTACATGAATTTATCAGGTTCTTACTCGATCAATACATATTGATGCCAGGAAATTTTTAACTTCCCGCTAAGAAAATCGAAGATTTTCAAAAATCGGGAAGTTATTGTTTTCACTCCGTTTTGCAAAAATCGAGTTTTCATCAGATCTCGACGTTTGAAGATCACAGGAAGCTTCCCTGACTATCCCCGCGAGGTTGTCACGGTGTCTGTATGTGTGTGTGTGTGTGTGTGTGTGTTTTTTTAGGGGAATCCTTTTTACGGATTCTAGGCATAGTTGTTTGGCCTGGATATGTGGCAACTCGACGCAGCGTCATACTAAAACTCGACACTAATGCCCCTACCCACTAAACCCTAAACCCCTTTTCCTTCTTTCCTCTAATCCCTCATGGAAACCGCCGTCAGGCATTACTTCGTGAAGGGAGGATCTAGCTACTGCTCTTCCTTCTGGTGGCTAAGGTGTTAACTACCTTCCTTCTATCTTCTGCTATTTGCTCTTTTTCTTTTGGTGGAACGCAAGTCTTTAAGGACTTCTGTTGCAAACGTGTTGGTAGCGTTCCAGGCAGCTTCTGATGACAACATTGCTTCCACTAGTGAATCTGGTTGCATTCTCTGGTTCAGGATCTTCTCCAGTTCTTCACGCTGTGGATCGAAACGAGGACATACAAAGAAGACGTGCTCCGCGTCTTCAGCAGCTCCTGGGCAGGACGGGCACTCCGAAGAGTCATCGTGCTTAAAGCGGTGTAGATACTCTCGAAAATACCCATGTCCCGACAACATCTGCGTAAGATAGTAATTGACCTCACCGTGATTCCGGTTAAGCCAAATGTCGATCCGAGGTATGAGACGGTGCGTCCACCTACCCTTCTCTGCAGCATCCCATTGTAGTTGCCATCGGCCTATGCTCTTCTGCCGTTCTTCAATTCTAAGTTCTTCAGGGATCAGTGCAGTTGACCTTTTTCGTTGGTAAAGGGCCCGTCTTTCCTCTGCTAGAACTCTAAGAGGTAGGGTTCCAGCAATGACGCACACTGCTTCTTCTGATATAGTGCGGAAGGCACTAGCTACACGTAGGGCACTTAGTCGATATACTGGTCCAGCCTTTCTCCATGATTCTTGCGTCTTTAATGCGTCGGCCCAAATGGATATTCCGTCAGTGAGCACCGATATGACTACTGATGACAATAATAGCCTCTTGCTCTGTTTTGGGCCTCCGACATTCGGCATCAGTCGTGCGAGACTAGCCCTCACTACTGACGCTTTGGCACTAACATGTTCCACTTGCTGCTTGAAGTTGAGCCGGGCATCAAGCATCACTCCCAAATATCGGATATAAGGTTGTGATGTGATTTCTTGTTCGCCGACTTTCAGCTTAATGGTCTCTACCACTTTTCTGCTGGTAATAAGTACTGCCTCAGTCTTGTGTTGCGCCAGTTGCAGGTTCATTGTGTCCATCCACCGGTTAACGTGCTCAAAAGTGAGATCGAACATATGATTTATCTCGTCAAGGTGTTTGGCTACGATCACTACGGCTACGTCATCTGCATATGCTACGAGTTTGACGTTTCTTGGCAGAGTTAGTCTTAATAGACCGTCATACATAATGTTCCACAGGAGCGGGCCTAGAACTGAACCTTGTGGTACCCCTCCAGTAATATCATACTCTCTCGGACCGTTCTTCGTGTCATACTTCAGGACCCTGTTTTTAAAGTAGCTTGCTACGATCTTAAGCAGGTATTCTGGTACATTCTTCTCTTGGAGGGCCTGCATGATGCATTTCCAATTGGCGGAGTTGAATGTGTTTCTGATGTCTAGTGTCGCCACCAGGCAATACTTCTTCGTTTCACCTTTTCATCTGGTTCCTGCGATTGCTTCCTTGGCCGTATCAACAACCTGTTTGATTGCGTCCAGGGTTGATCGTCCTTTCTGGAATCCATACTGATTGTCTGCCAGGAGTGGGTCGACCACTGCTTCAATTCTCTGGTGAATTATGCGCTCAAATATCTTACCCGCCGTATCTAGCAAACAACGCTAGCATGCAAAGTGGTCGGTAAGATGACGGTTCTTCTGGTGGTTTCTTCCCTTTAGGTAACAGTACCAATCGTTGCTGTTTCTACTTACGAGGAAAAGTCCCCTCCTTGAGGCATGCATTATAAGCGTCGAGGAATAATGTTGGAGCTGCCTTTATGATGGTTTTCAAGGCTATATTAGGGGTTCCGTCCAATCTCGGCGCTTTATTATTCCCTACACAGTTACAGGCCTCCAGCAGTTCTTCTTCAGTGACAGGTGAAATGTCGTCCAGTTCGCCTGGCGCCAACTGGTAATCGA
The DNA here is from genome assembly GCF_020080835.1 of Cotesia glomerata. Classification (NCBI taxonomy): domain Eukaryota; kingdom Metazoa; phylum Arthropoda; class Insecta; order Hymenoptera; family Braconidae; genus Cotesia; species Cotesia glomerata. The sequence goes on along the minus strand of NC_058159.1, from coordinate 16,184,639 downwards.
AGTTGCGTTGCTGTGGGAACAGTGCAGTGACGATTTTCTGAAGAAGTTGAGGACACGTAGGTGATGGCATTTATTGTTTTTTCAGGTGGGTTATAACCACCTTATAAGGCCTACCCCACACGTCTTTATCCACCTTGTATATAAGCTCTTTCCAGCATCTTCTTTTGCTCTCTTTGATGGCTTTATTCAGTTCACGACGCGCCTTTTTGTACTCTGCGATCAGCTCCACTGAGTTGAGCCGTTGATAGCGGCGCTGGGAGATTCTTCTCTTTCTATGACACTCTTTACGGAGGACGCTGATGTGGTCGTTCCACCAATGCACCGAAGGTCTCGAATTTATGCCACGTTTACGAAGCATACTGGCATCACAAGCATGTGTTACTCTCCTCATCAGGTCTTTAGTATGTTGTTCTGCACATCCAGTGTTAATCGGATCACCATCGAGGGCTATTAGCAATGCTTCTGGGTCAAAAGATTTTACCTTCCAACCAACGATGTTAGACTGCTTGATTGGTCTCTTGAGGTTCTGGTCGTTTGATATTTTCCAGAATATCGCATGATGGTCGCTGGAAGTGTAGATGTCCGACACTTTCCAGTTGTAGTCACCTCTAGCAAGGCTATTACTGACAAAAGTGAGGTCTACAATTGAGCTTGCGTCACCTTTGGTGTAGGTCGGCGTATCACCACTGTTGAGCGAAACTACATCTAGTGTAGTAAAGGCCTCTAGTAGTGCTTTCCCTCGTGCGTTGGTATGTTTGCTGCCCCAGTCAACTGCCCAGGAGTTGAAGTCTCCGGCTATCGCTACTGGATGGTATTGCTTCGCATCTTCAGTTAGTCGATCCAAGATATCAGTGAAGTCAACAATGGAGAGGCTAGGTGGTGCGTAGCAGCTATAGAAGCGGATGCCCTCTACTGATACTGCTACAAAGCCGGCATTACTGTTGTCGACTGCATTTTGGAAAGGGAGCTTGCCACATGACCAGATGACAGCTTTGGATTCCCAGGGTTGGGTACTCAGGTGTTTATATGGCTCTGCTATTAGTACCAAGTCAAGCTCTAATTCTCGCACGGATTGCATAAGCAGGTCATGCGCTGCCTCACAATGGTTGAGATTGAGCTGTAGTATCCTCATGGTTGTTTGTTCGTCAACTTCTGGAGCGCCTCCTGAAATACTGGGCACCTGTGGGTGCCGGCATGGTGAGCCACGTCCTTTGTTCCTTGCTGCTCAGCACATATTGCACACTTGGCAGGATTTTTACAGTCAGAGATACGGTGCCCTTCTTGTCCACATCTGATGCAGAGTTGAGACCGGTCTACTTGGCTTTTACATTGGGACCCAAGATGTCCGAAGTGCCAGCATTTAAAGCATTGGACTGGTCTTCTAGTTGCTCTTATTCGGCAATTGACCCAGCCAATCCTTATTTTGCCACTTCCTTCCAGTAGCTGTTGTGCTCCAGCTGCTGGTGGTGTCACTGTAGCCTTTTGCGTACCTCTGTAGGCCTTACGGATCTTGATAGCCTCTAGTGGTATTTCGCAAGTTTCTCCGGTTTCCGTTTTCAGGGCAGTCTGAATGTGCTCCTTCGTCGTGTCATCATCAATGTCTCGGATCTCGATGGTCTCCTGCGGTCCTTTGCAGATTACTTCAGCCTCTTTTTGAAGAATATCCATGATGGTCTTTTGCAAGGCTTGGCCTTTGTCGATACTCTTCTTTGAGAGCGTAATCAGCATGTCCCCAGTTTTGGTTTTGTGGATCTTTTCCACGGTTGTGCGGACCTGTTCGTCAGGGACGGCCTGCTTTATATGACGCAATATTTCGGCGTACTTCTCTTTCTCGACCGGACGGATGATCAGAGCATCAGGCCTGGTCCATTTTCGCGGTTTTTTCCGCTTAGGTTCCGACCGGGGCTCTTTCGGCGGTTGCTTTGGGAGTTGCTCTCTAGCTAGCCTTCTCTTCTCCTTCTTAGACTGTACTTTTTCCCAGTCAGTCGTCTTCTTAGGTTCGTCGACCTGCCCTGTCAGTCGTTGGGGAGGGCTTTTTTTCAAGTCCTTCTTCTTTGTGACTTTATCGGTTGGCTCTGGCGAGTTTCGGTCCTTTTTCTTTCCAGGCCTCGTGTCAGTTTCACCCTTGCCTTCAGCGACTGATTCACCATCACCTTCAGCTCCGGTGTCCATTGCTTCGTCAGTCACGACGACAGCCTGACAGGCTTTCTCCGGTGTAGCATGAGAAATGCGCTGCAATGATGAGCGCCACTCCTCATCCAGCTTCTTAAACCTTTGAAGGGCGTTAGTTACACCAGTCATCTTGGATTTTATCTCTTTGTGAATGTTGACCTTTGGTTGGACGAAATCATTCAGCTCACTGATCAGCTTTTCAAGGCGTTTGAGCGCTTGCGAACGCTTCATTTCAGTGCTTGCGTCAATCACTGCTTGTTGGGCATGTAGCCCGTTTCCACTCTTGTTTGTTTCCTGTGGGTTACTCATACTTTTTTTATTTACCAGCGCATCGTACGGAGTGGAGCGGGTTGTCATAACTAGGAACGGGTGTACCCTCGGAGATAGTACTCCTACCCCAGTTCCCTGAGGCCTAGCCGACACTTAGCCAGTCCCGGAATACACGGACGGACTAGACTCGCTCGGAGCGGTGAAGATTCCGATCTCTAACACTCACTGCGTACTTCCTGATCAAGGCCCGAAGTGGCTGGCTCCTTATCCACTGCTGCAACTTACACCTCGGCAAAGCAAGCTCACATCAGCCGTAGCCTGCATCGTCGGAAACTACGATACAGGTTCCGGACACTCCCAGTGAGTTACAGCAGGGACCAATCGTCTTGCTAGGTCAGTTAGTGTGACCAACCCATTAAAGGGGAGTTTTGTCCACGGGAGTGTATTTTATTTAGCTCCTACCCTCTGTACCTCATCAACTAAGAGACCTAGTGCCATCCAAGGACAGCGAGTGTCAACCCATCCGCTACGGGGAGACGCGTCTGGTAGCAGTTTTTCCTCTGCCGCAGGTGTGTGTGTGTGTGTGTGTGTGTGTGTGTGTGTGTGTGTGTGAAAGTATGTTAACCGCTTATAACTTTTAAACGGCTTGACCGATTTTATCGCGGTTGATGCCATTCAAAAGGGCTTGACTAAACTTAGATTTTGAAAACTATCTAGACCGATTCAGATTAATAGATTTTGAGAAATCTTAAAAAAACTGAAAAAAAAATTTTTTTCAAATGTGGTTTTTTTGAAATAACTTTTAAACGGCTTGAAGTTTCAATTCCAAAAACTAATCAGCTCTTGACCTTAAAAAACCACGTCGATCGCCACCAGTCCGGTCAAAATCGGTTGATTCGTTCGAGAGATATCGTGAACGAAAGAAAACCGAAAAAAGTGTTTTTTCAGAATAACTCCAAAATTCCTAGCGCGATCAATTCAAAATTCAAGATTCTTTGTGGGGCTTGAAAAATTGCGTCGAATGCTTCTAACCGCGTAAAAATCGGTTTATTCATTCAAAAGTTATTGCGGTTTAAAAATTCAAAAAATAGTGTTATCAAATTTCTATCAGACTTTTGAGCTCGAAGAGCTTTAAAGCATAGGAAAGCAATCTCTTTGAGCTCGGAGAGCTCAAAATAATCCATAAATTGTATTTTTGAGCTCGAAGAGCTCAAAAACATCATTGGTGCAATTTTAAGCGCCTAAGTATGGAATTAGTGGGAAGTTGCAGGGATGGCCTTCAGGGTCAACCGTTTTTCCTAATTTTTTTCAAAACAATCCATGAACTCGGTAGGAATTTTTGTAGACCTCAGGCAAAACTCCAGCTGATATCCGGCGAAAATTGATATGAATACTTGAAACATTATTCTTAAAATTGAACAATAAAAAAATTTTGGAAGTGTCGTCAGCTAATATTCCTACGGAACTCATACGGCCTTTTAGATAAATTTACTCGATTTTGACGTTTATTTATTTGTACACATGCCTTAATATTTCTCGGTAACACTAAAAAAATTTACAAAACTTTAGTAGACTTTCTGCTGACATTTTGCAAAAATTCATGTTTCAACGAAATTGTACTTCAAAGTGAAAAGCATAAAATTTCCATTCGATTTCCAGCATATATTCCCGTTAGAACTCATGCAGTCTGTGCTATCATTTAATTATGTTTTTATTTTGATCAGACTGCACTCATGCCTGGCAATTTTCTCCGGAACACTGAGTAATCTCTGAAGGAATTCCTAAATTTAGTTCAGTAAAAAGTTGAATGAAACCATGATCTGACCAGTTTTGGCACAATGAGTAAAATGTGTTTATTAACACTTAAATAATGATATTATGAAAGAAATTTTGATTTAAATTTAGGGGAAAGGGATGAAAAAAATAAAAAAAGGGTTGAAAAATGCCTTTTTTTTAAATAACTTAATAACGGTAGGAAATAGAAAAAAAAATTTCAAAGTAAAGTTGTAGAGAAAAAAATTTTCCACAAAAAAGCTCCTGTTCATTTTTTTGTTATCTGCTTTAGTTTAGCTGCAAAAAATATAAATTAAATTTGCTTTGTAGATAATTATAAAAACTTACTAGAATTATTACGGCCCTGTACCACGCAGCATACGCGTTTCATCTACAAGCACTAACACAATTACATGTACTGTGTTGTGACGGACTACACATGTTCGGAAAGAAACTCCCGGTTGTCTGTAGGGGAGCTTGGGGTCGCCCCGGTCAGCAGGTCGCCCCGGTCACCAACATTTAAAAAAATCTACTATACCTTAAATTTTGAATTTTGTTTTATTTTGTACTCTTATTCAGCTGAGAGTAAAAAAAAGATTAAAAACTTAGAAATATAGTATTTATTAGTAATAATTAAAAATTAAAAAATTGACTCCCATTTGATCTAAGAATCGGAATCATTTCCGTAAGGCTTTTAATATAGTTTACAGCAAGATAAAAATTTATAATTTTTATGTATATAATCTATAAATCTTCCTTTATAAGTGGTAATTTTTAATATACTGTAATTATTAATCGTTTTCTTTTAAATAAAGTTTATTTTCTCAACTATCGGTTGGGGTCATACCAGTCAAAACTGTAGGGTAACACCGGTCAGTTTATTCAATTGTTTATTGTCTGACAGCTCGTGTGTTTATTTAAAACTAACCACTATTTTGTAATTAATTTATCAATTACGGTAAGTTATCTCGTAATTTTAAATAAAGAAAAATGGATCAATTATTTTTGAAAGGTCATATTTTTTATCAATTAATAAATAAATTATAGATGCCTCGTAAAAAAATCCGGAAAACTTGTAACAGGGCGATTTGCCCTTGATCGATAAAATCGATCACACGCGGTAATAATTCGACACAGCACTGGTGTCTCGGTCTTCGGGACCCGACTAGACCCGACTAGAGTTAAGAGAGAGGGGGAATTTTGGGGTTTCTTCGCTAGTAAAGTACTAGCGGAAAAACAGAAGTAGTTAGGTGTTCAACTAAGTGGCCTCGCCAAGGAGCAGGAAGCAACCAAGGAGAGAAGTCACGCACAATCCAGAGTTTTCTTCAGCGAGAAATAAAATTTGCTAAGGTATTCTAACTTTTATTTCCTTGATGAGCCAAGGGGGGTTTACACCCGGCTCCATTTCCAAACTACTTCTCATTAATTAATTAATGGTAATTCAATTCGTTTTATATTTCGTTAATAATAATTAATTGTTTAATCTGCTAGCTTTGAGAACAATTCCTCCAGGGGATTGTTACACCCGAGGAACGTTCCAGACCTCCAGGGTTTAGGTCGTGAGTATCTAAAATATTAATTCAGCTGGTTAATAATAATTAACACCTTGATTGGCTTTAATAAATTCATTTTTCATTAATAAATTATTAATATAATTTCTGAACATCGAGAAATATTCAATCAGCAACTCACGATTTGGTCAAGCATCAGTACCCGAGGTCAAGCTAACTACGCAGTAACGGCGTCCATTTTTGAGCGCGCAAATTCCTTAAGAATTTCGTGACGCAGTAAATTTATAAAATAAATACCTGGACTATTTTTATAATTTTTATAAATTGAATTACCACTTAATTAATTATTTTACTGATTTATATCTGATTATTTATTGAAAATTACTTAATTTATTACTTGGAACAATTTTATTACTGGAAATCAATTTGTTAAGAAACTGCGACGCATTTCGAATTTTAAGACCGTGGATAAAATTTTGAAATTATATTCTTTACACCGAGATAAATTATTTATTAACTAGTCGACAATTTAATTTATCGGAAAATAATTATCCTACGTATTATAAATTACCGAGAATTAATTTATTAAACTTCGTCGCAGATAAGACTAAAACACCCGCAGAAAAACGAGAGACACGTAAACTTTACGTCGAATAAAATAATAATTAATTATCTAATTTAATGGCCAAATTCTGCTAGGGGAGTCTTATATAAAATTGTCCTATGAAAGTCGCCAATAATTTATTGTTATCAGTATTCCGGTAAAAGCATTTGTGAAAATTATACATAATTTAGTATTGTTGTTCCGGAAAAATTATTTACAAAACTATTTAATTGTGTGGATTAAGTCCGAGTAAAATTTAGTTAAAACTACAAAAGAATATTCTGAGAATTTAGTTAATGCGTAGAGATAAGCTCGTGTTAAAATTGGAGGGAAAAGTAGCGTCGGTTTAAGCCGGAATATTTAAGAAGTAAAATTTGTTAAATTGTGAAAATAAATTACGATTTTATTACGAGCTAATGACTGAATTATTTTAGAGAAATTAACGTTGTAAATTTTTGGAGTTAATTGTTGTAAATCCGGAAATAAAATAATAAAGTAGAGTCAGTGTGTGTGAGACGCGTGGGATATGTGTGTGGAGATTGTGCGGGTTAAGAGTGTGCGATTGTACGGGTTCTCTGCTTGTTGATGGTTTGCCGAATAGAGCAATTCGTACAGTCCTAGAAGCCGTTGTATAGTCGCCAAGTGGGGTACAACGGTAGTAAGATAGAAACTGCAGTATAGTCGCTCCATATGAGGGTACTGAGGGATTAAGAATTTTCTTGGACGACCCCTACTTGTTGATGGTTTGCCGAGTAGGGTAATCAAATCTTAGTGCGACGTTTTCTACTTGTTGATGGTTTGCCGAGTGGAAGACTAGCGTTAAGTCGGAGTAGCCGGTTTTAGCCCGAAATCCTCCAGTAGTTGTAAGTGAAGTAGTTGTAAGTGAGTACGTGCAAGGGCACGAGTTGTGAATTAGTTTTATTTTGTTGTTAAATAAATTTTGGATCCGTTGTTAAATAAAGATTTAATTATTTACAGATCACCTTCCTCCACTCTCTCTCTTTCCCTGTAGATTAATAAGCTCAGCTCTGGCATCCGGTTCCAGGAACCGAGAAAATAACCCTGGTGGCGCCCTGAATCAGCATTAGAGTCATTTGTTGTTAATTAGTTGTTTTGTTTAATTTTTGTCAGGGGCCTTAAGTACGGGAAATAAACCACCCGTTATAAACTGAAAGAGGAAATTGGACTCCTGAAACTCTTCGTACCGCTATAGAGGCTATAAAAAATGGTATGCCAATCCGAAAAGCCTCAGAATCATACAGCATCCCGTTTAGCACGTTACAAGAGCGTTTGAAAAAATCTTCTCTGTCAGAACCAAATATTGGAGGCAAAACAGTTTTCACAGCTGACCAAGAAAAAGATATGGCAGAAAAATTAAAAAAGATGGCAAAGTTACATTATGGACTTACACCATTAGAAGTACGACGTATTGCTTACGAGTATGCTGAAAAAAACAACATTCCCCACAAATTTAACAGGGAAAATAAGTGTGCAGGCAAAGAATGGTTTTATCGATTCATTAAAAAAAATAAAATTTCTATTCGTAAGCCCGAAGCTACCAGTCTGAACCGCGTTCTAGCTTTTAATGAAGATGATGTCAATCTATTTTATAATAATATCGAAGTAGTTCAAAAAGAAAAAAATATCCCAGCAAAAAATGTAGGGAATATGGATGAATCAGGAATATCTAATGTTTAACAACCTGAAAAAGTAGTTGCTGAAACAGGCCAGAAACGTATTGGTGCAATAACCAGTGGAGAACGAGGTAAAAATGTTACTATTATTTGTGCTATGAGTGCTTCAGGTAATTATGTACCACCTATGTTCATTTATCCTCGTAAAAGAATGTCACCAGAGTTATCCAAAAATGGCCCAAGCGGTTCAATTTATCATTGTTCTCCCAATGGTTGGTCAAACAGTGAACTGTTCTACGTATGGTTACAACATTTTCAAAACCACGTCAAATCTTCTAAAGAAGATCCTACCCTACTGATATTAGACAATCACACTAGTCACATTTCAATAGATGCTTTTAATTTTTGTCGAGAACACGGTATCAATGTTGTTACACTTCCACCTCATTCATCCCATCGTCTTCAGCCACTTGATGTGAGTTTTTTTGGACCTTTCAAAAAAGCTTATCGCAAAGAATGTGATTCATTTATGAAACAGCAAGCTCTCAGACAAATCAAACATTCTGATTTAGCTGAAATTGTTAGTAAAGCTTTTAATTCAGTAGCCAATATTGAAAAGGGCGTAAGTGGGTTTGGATCAACAGGAATTTATCCTTTAAATAGAAACAAATTTTCGAAAGACGAATTCCAAGTTTCCAAAATTTTAAAAGAAGCTAACAACATGCTACCGATAAATTTATTAATGCATACTTCAACTCCTAACAATAATGCAACACAAAATTTACAAGCCAGTGATGTAGAAACTATTGATATTGCAGACATTCCTATTTTAATATTGCCACCTGAAGAGAACAATAACTTTACAAACGAACCTTTTAGTTCCTATGCGATTGGAGGAGATATTCTTGATTTTTCTACTCCGGTTGAACTGGTCCCAATCTCCTCAGAATCCACTGATGAAAATTTAACATCGCTTGAGTTAACTACGAATACTAACAAAAAAACCGTTGAATCTGATAAAAAATTATTAATAGATGTTTCAAATTGTGAAAGTGATAAAAATAGAGCCCAAACACCACCAATCCCAAAAAAATCTAATAGAAGAAAACAAAAATCAATTATTTTGACTGATTCTCCGATGAAAAAGCAATTAGAAGATAAAAAAAATAAAATGGAGGATAAGAAAAAATCACAAGAGAAGCCAGTTAAAGGTAGAAAAAAAGTTAAATTGTCCGATAATGTTAATGAAGAACTCCAAACAAGTAAGTCAGCAGAAGAACCTAAAAAGAATTCAAGGAAACGAAAAACTTCCACTGATGCGACGGATAAATCTGAAATATTGCCTAAAAAACGTAAATTAGTTAAAAAACAGAAAGTTTAAATGTTCAAAATTACCAATATTTAATATTATTTACTGCTAAAGTTTCAATAAAAAAATTAATTTTTAATTTTTATGGAATTTTAACAATATAATTCGGAATTTCTAATTTTTAAAGTAAAATTAATACTGACCGGAGCGACCTGCCTAATGACCGGGGTGACCCAACACGTTGGGTCGCCCCGGTCAAACGCATTATTTCTATAATTCCTCAAATATTTTTATTTATCTTCATACTTATATCTTTTAGTCATTGCATTTAGTTCTTCAGATGTCAAAGAATTAAATAAAGTCTTTTTTATTATTCCAAAATGATAATTTTAATATTTTTTTAAATTCATTTCTTAGGTGACCGGGGTGACCCCACACTCCCCTACATAATATTGAGAGCACATGTTTATAAACTTCGAAACACGTTTATTTTTGATTTTTTTGAGTGAAATATAAAAATATAAAAGTGACGTTTAACAGATTTTAAGTAAGTAATAATTGCACAGTTTATTTATTTAAGTTTAGAGTGTGTGTTAAATTAAAATATTGGAAAAAAAAATTTAATTCTGTTGTATTCAACTTCTAACCTATATTTAGTAAATTTCAAGATACTCAAAACGGGGTAATCAAAAAGTTACGATTTATAATTAGTTAATTATCGGTTATTAATTGAAGTGAAATCATTTTAATTTAAATAATTAACATAAACATTTAATAATAAATATCATAAGTATACGCCTTCCAATTAATAATTATGTTTAATATCAAGTAGCAAAAATAAACAAATAATTCAGTTCCATTTTATTACAACATTTAGCAAAAATGGATAATTTTCTCCATATAAAATTCTTCATTAATATTATAATAGTCTTTTTTAAAAATTAATCTCACTTTTTTAAAAATTTTTATGACCTTAAAGCTGTAACACAGAATTTTTTTTTTGCTGTCAAATAAATAAAACATGTTTAATTTTTTTTAGTAGTAGTAATAATAAGTACTTAGATTAAGTAAACATAATATTATTTTGATAAGCATAAACTTTTTTTTTCAGTTCTTTATTAAAAATGGATAATATGACGGTGTCATGTATAATTTGTGGACAACTTCTGCACAATGAAACTCCAATACGAACTGTTCAGGCTAAAGGATTGGCAAATTTAATTAATAACAGTAAAATTAGACTAGATGATAAATGGAAATTGTGGGATGGAAAAATTTCATACGATAACCATAAAAATTATGTTAAATCTGAAACGGGGATCCACCACTCTCTTGGTCGCCCCTAAATTTATTTAGGGCGCCACTGAATTTTTCGCACAGTATCTAGAAACTGGACCAGAACATGGATTGAAGACTCAGGGTCGTGAGAGATCATTAGGAAGGATACAGAAATTATTAAGAGCAATTCATTTTTACAATTTATTTTATTTAACCAACCCTTAATATACAATAAAACCCCTTACAAAATAATCAAATAGGATTATTCCCGACGATACCCTCTTATGGAGCGTCTATATCGCGGTTTCTATCATAGTTTCTATTTCCGACAGTACCCTCATATGGAGCGTCTATACCACGGTTTCTAACTTACTACCGTTGTACCCCAAATCCGGCGTCTATACAACGGCTTCTAAGTACGCCCAGAAAGCAGAGGAGGATACCATGAATCCCTAGGCTACACTGAAATAATATTTTTCCACACACATCCACAATATTTATTTTCCAACTTACGCCTATTGCACCCCCACCTGGGCGTCTATGCAAAGGACTCTAAGTGTACCCTGGAATCAGAGGAGGATACCATGAATCCCTAGGCAATACTACAATACTTAATATTACTGAATACTTAATACTACCCACCCACACTATTATTTAAATTTCCAAACACACTAAATATTTCCCCGGATTTTACAGATTAAATTTTATAAATTTATTTCCCAATTTTACAAAAATTAATTTCTCAAAATTATATTAAATCCGATTTAATGCCTAGATCCATTTAGTCCATTCATTAATTTATTAATTCCGAGTTCCTAACTTATTTATAAAATTCCTAATCCAAATTCCAAATTAAAATCATTAACTAATTTATTGCCGTGGTCTTAATAATACAACAATAAATATTTAATTACAAGAGGTCTTCGTATCTTGAATTAATAGATTAAAATCTATGAACAGAGGTCTTCATAATCTGCCAACAATGTTTGGTTACTTCCGAGATTTTACCAATTAATTTTTCCAAGTTTTAACATTAAATTTACTTAATTTATTTTACCAGAATTTATTAAATATTTTATTAGGTCGTTGTTAATTTAGTCCGAATTATTTTCCCAGAATTTATGAGTTAATTTTATTTAATTAAGAACTTAATTTTTATGAACTAAAAATTTATCAATTGATTTTATTTGATTTGATTTGACTAAACTATTTTACTTGTCCTCGAATGACCGAGTTCTATTTTACCTAAATTATTTCCTTTTTCTTTCTATTGTGTTTGCTTGTAAAACTTAGCATTTATTTTATTTAATTCTATTTTAACTGATGATTATATTGTTATGTCCAGATCGGACTTAATTAATTAATTTTATTTCAGCCCAAGTCTTTCGACCTATAGACCGGGATCTTAATTTAAGTTTGTCTGGAAAGGTTAATATAAATGATACGATTCGAATTCTTAATTATAAAATATATTGAACACAAATTAATGAAATTGAAAGTATACAATACAAAAATGAATTGATTAAATTGAGATAGAAAACAATGAACGGTTTATAAATGGTTACAAATAGTACAGTACCTCTGAGTTCTCACTAATCACTTATTAAATTTTTGAAAATACACAAACGGAATGACCACGTTGTTATAGAATTTTAGATATAAGCGGTAGGACCACGCTTTTTAGACAAAATTGAATATAGTATAAATCGAACCACTCACTAGAAGTTCGAATATTTTAGTAGACATAGTACGAGCGGGGTAGCCACGCTTCGTTAGAAATTCTACATAATGACTAAACTGGATGACCGAGCTGGTCACTCAGAACTCGAAAAAAAAATATATTATTAATGGCCCCTTTTTGAGGGAAACGTGCCCTTTTATAGTTTTAAAGTCAGACCCAGATTGTATATTTTCCGGGGGAAACTTCTATCCAATGAGGATATATTTTTCCGGACTCTAGTCCCATTTCCTTTGGGAAAGCAAATAGGACACGCCCTAATGCAAGCCTGTGTGTGTGCGCACCCACACACATACCGACATGTACATACTTATTTATTAATTTTTAAATCTTACGTTGAAATTATTCTATTTTAAATTATGAAAACTATAAAATCTTAAAATTAATTATATTTTTAGTTAAACAAAAATTTATTAATTTTTGTGATCAGTGTAACTTTTGACTTTACTTAATTCCCTCATTTCATTTCACATTTTAATATCAGTTATTAACGATTGTGAAATTTAAATTTTAAGGTGTCAATCATCTTTTTTAGAAATTTACTATGGAATTTTATTTTTAATTATTTTAGAAATTAAAATTTACTATAGAATTTTATTTTAGTTATTTCGAGGAAATATTCTGTCCCTTTGGCCTGAGACTTATGATCCTGTTTTAAATAAAGCTCTGGATTTCATCTTGGGCCTTTACTTATTATTGAATTTTTATTTTTTTAAGAGGCTAAAAAAAATTCTTTTCAAAAGGTTCCCAGACGAAGTACATTAAAAGTGCATTAAGTATTTACTTTAGATTTCTATTTAATATTTGTCTAATGTATACTTGGAACTTTTAAATTAAAGAAAAAAAAAAATTAAATTTTATGGTCACCGAAGATTTTAGAAATAAGAAAAACATAAAATTATTTTCTAAAGTTTTTTTAAAAATTTTAAGAAATTCTTCGGACGTAACAATATTCTGCCTAGCAACACTGTAAGATTTTAGTCTCGACCTTGAGTGTCCTCTACTCAGCGCTTCGCGCGGGACAAGATGGCTGACGTTCTCGCTCGGTCTTGCGTCTCTGTCGCAAGTTTTTGGTGTAATTTTTTCTTTGACGAATTTTTAAAAGTTTTATTCTCTACTTTCAATTAAATAATTTACATTAACAATTTTAATGATTTTGACTGATTCTAATTTTATTACAAACAAATTTTATTTTAAACAATTGAATTTTTATTATAATTTATTTTACTGATTTAAATTAATTCAACTTCAAATGATTTTACTACAACTTCTCTAAAACGTTTTATTGGTTTTACTTTATGCAATTAATTAAATAAATTCACTTAACTCAATTACCAAAGACAATTTGTTTTACATGGTACCGAAGTCATGAATTGACCAACCGAAAGTATTCCTATTAAAGTCAATCCAAACTCTGCCTACGTAGTAAATTAATGAACTGAAATAATTCCTGGTTTCATTAATTAAATATTTAGTACTTTCATTTCTGACTTGTTTTTAAATTCATTCTTAATTTTATTCTGATTTTGCTTCTGGACTTGTCTTGATTATTCTTAAATTTATTCTAAATATTATTTCAAATAAATTCTTAATCATTTTCTGAATAACATTCTAAATATTTCTGATAAATAAATTCTAAATAAATAAATTCCAAATAATATTTTAAGTAAATTATAGTGACTAAATTCTTATAGACTTTCTAAAGAATATCCTAGATAATATTCTTAATACTTATTACAAATTTTATTAGTACTTATTACAAATTAAATTAACTACTGCAAGCTGACAGAAAGGCCTAGCAAGCAATAATTAATAAAGTTTTATCGCTTCGTTCCACAAGAGTCGAGCGAAGTAAAATAATTACCTGGGATAGCTGTTTATTACTTTTGCGTGTCTACTTGGCTTGACTGTTCGGTCACAATGAATCTTCCGAATTTTGTCGGTGCGTTTCTTTCTTTCTCTGCTCTCCCCACTCTCACTACCACGACACCTCCACCTTGGGGACTCACTTACAAGTCTCAAACTATGACTACGAGGGCTTCAGATCACAGCGCTCTGTGATCCGTCGATAACTTAATGAGTGCGGATAAAAGAGCTTTTAACGGGTAACGATCACTCCGTTACAAATCATATTCTCGTTTGAGATCAATGTCTGGCACACCTCGAAAAAAACCAAAACTGGAGAAACCTCGTGAACTCAACGTACTACCATCATCGTCATCAACGATACCAGTACCAGTAGCGATACCAGTACCAGTATCTTCTTCAGATATAAACTCGACGACATCATCAAGTTTAAATTTCGATTATAAAAATCTTTGTATATTTTGTGGCAAAAATTGGGATAGAGCTCATAAAATAAGACATGTTATTAAAAATAGCTATTTTTCTGATAGAATCCTTGAAATCGCTAATCGGGACTTTGATAATACGACGTTTTTATTGAAAGAAAGATTACGTGCTACTGATTTAGTTGCAGTTGAAGCCAGATATCACAAAAAGTGCTATGATTCTTTTATGAATCCTTCGCCTAAAGAATCAAGAACATTATCAAATATTCACAAAGACGCTGCATTCCAAGAAGTTTGTGACCATATTCAAAAAAGTAATAATTTTAGATTTAAATTATCCGATTTGCGCAAAATCATGGATGATAATTTAATAAATCCGGATAAGTTATTTAAAAAACTAGAGCAAAAGTATGGTTCTGAAATAATGGTTACCCGGAGTCAGGGTAGAGAACCTGTTGTTTACTATAAATCTTTTAATATTGCTGGTGTGTGTAGTGATTGGTTTTGTGCTAATGATAACTTTGATGAACTACAAAAAAAAAAAACAATTTTGACTGTCGCATCAGAAATCCTTAAAGTTGAAATAAAGGATTTTCGATATGAGAAATATCGTTACCCTGCAAGCAGCAGCTTTCTTAATAGTGTTATTCAGGATATCCCTCCACTCCTAACATATTTTCTTGGTGATTTACTATCTACTGACAATGACAAAGAAAATTGCATTAAACGTGATAACATTGCTCATTCAATTGTGTCAATACTCCGACCAAACAGTTTCATTTTTACTTTACAATTAGCTCTTGGCACTTATATTTACAGAAAAACTGGTTCACGACTAGTAATTGATGTTTTATCTAAATTAGGAATCAGTGCTTCTTATCACAGTATTCAATTGCATGAAGCTTCAACGATGAAAGATCCTCCAGAGTTTTGAATCACCGAAGAAACTTTTGTACATTTCGTGTATGATAATACAGACCATAATACAAGCACATTAGACGGTAAAAGAACTTTCCATTGTCTAGGAGGCATTGCATGTTATACTCCTAAGTCTGGAATTTCATATGAAGGTGGTTCCAAGAAATTGAAAAAAATGCCCACTGCGTCTGAATTAGCATCAGAGAAAACGATACCAATAATACCTTATGGAGCTTTTAATTCCACAGCGTTAGACACGGTAGTTTTTGTTAATGTCAATAAATTACAACTTGGTTCTCAACCACAACTATCACAATCTTATGCTACTTATTTGTGCGCAAAAAAATTTGAGATTCCTAATTTACCATGATGGAGAGGCTTTATGGAAGTTGTCTGTTGTGATTCAGAATATTTCGTTTCCAGCATCTTATGTCTGCCATTCATCAATGAGCCTTCTTCAAAGTTAACTACTCGTAACACCGCTTTACACGATTCCCGCGAAGAATCTAATCGAAGAAATAAAAAAACTTGTTTTGTAACATTTGATTAACCACTCTACTGGAAATCGCAAAGTATTGTTGCAAACTCAACTACATTGCCAAATGTCGTTGTACGGTTAGGTGGCTTTCATATGCTGATGTCGTATTTGGGGGCGATTGGGTACATCATGGACGGAAGTGGTCTAGAAGATTTGTGGGGCGTAGTTTATGCTGGTGAATCTGTGAAAAAAATGATGTCTGGCCATGCTTATTCAAGAGCAATACGTGCGCACATTCTAACATTTACTGCTCTGGGTATTACGATTTGTAATAGTATAAGTTTAAACAAAGGCTTTGAACAATTTTTTATAAATTTTTTTAAAGACTGGGATTCTAAGCCTCTGTTCATGAGTCACTACAATTCTGATCGCACTATTAATGATATGATGAATAAATTTATTGAAAAGTTGAATGTACTGGAAACAATCGGGCCTACTGCTAAACTATGGATTCAATATATGAAGTCTGTAATCATTGCACTGCAATTTATTGAAGCTGAGCGATTAGGCGATTGGAAATTGCATTTACAAGCTGTTTGCGATATGTTGCCATATTTTCATGCATCAGGTCACTTTGCGTATGCTAAAAGTGCACAAGTTTATTTACAAGTCATGGTTCAGTTAGAGTCACAAATGGATGGTAAAGAATATTATAAGTTTACATCGGAAGGTTTTTTCACAATTCGTAGGACTGATAAAGCTTGGTCTGGTATATAGAGTGATATGACAATCGAACAAACTCTGAATCGCTTTTTCGGAACTGATTTGAAACATGGTCGAGGTGTTACACCAAGTGTTGTAACTAGACATTTTCTTTCAATGCCAACAGCATTTAATATAATAAATTGTTTAGAAGAGTCCTGTGATTTATCGTCCTACACAAGTGAACAACATATTGACTCATGCAAAAGTCGTATGAATCAAGATAATGAAGATATTGATAGATTCGTTTTTCGGTTTAATGAACATGCTCCATTTAAAGATAGATCATCACTTGTTTCATTATCAACTGGAATTGTTGGTGAAGAAAATATAGACTGTCATTTAGCCGTAGAAAAAGGTTTAAAATGGATAGCATCTATGGAGGAAAAGAATGGAGATAATATTTCTTTATCTAATGTTAATAAGGTAAAAAATTTAGGTGCTGCTAAAAGTAAAGTGCATATTGGTAATTAACAATATGTTGCTGTGGACGTCTCTCTATTATTTCAAAAAATATCTATCGTAACTCGGGGTAATAGAGACCTCACATGTACTGCATTACGGTATGATCTATCACCATATCCTTTGAGTTTGTTTGATAAACATGGCTTTCTGAGAAAAACACCAAAAAGTGAGTTATACCAAGTTTACAAGAACATAAACATACAAAATTCTATTAAATTCATGAATTATCATATTCCTGTCATCGATGGAGGTTGGTTACTTGGCACCAAGTTTCGTGGCCTCATGGTTATAAGTACATGCAAATTTCTGATATATATTTGAGATACATAAAAAGTCACTTTAGAACAAATGCCTTCATTTTTTTTTATGGCTACGATAAGGACAATATCGGTGTAAAATCATATGAAAGATTTCGACGAAAAGAAAAAAATATGGCTGCTGATTTGGACTTTATTCCTGAGATGTTAAATCATTTGACTAAAGTTAAATTTTTATCTAATATTGCTAACAAAAAGAAATTTGTAGATTTTTTAACATCTTCTTTAAAATCTAATAATATAAATGTTTAAATCGCTCGTGAAAATGCTGACGTACTCATTGTTAAAACAGCAATACAAATAAAAGAAAGAACTAATAATCCAGTGATTGTCATTGAAAATGATACTGATTTATTTGTGATAATGATTGCTCTTACTCCAGAATATTCAAATTTAGATTTTTGTAAAGTTTCTAGTGGCAAGAAACCGTACACATTTTACTCAACCGCTGCTCATATTAAAATGAAATCATTTATATTATTTGCTCATGCGTTCGAAGGGTGTGATACGACAAGTGCTATATTCAGAAAAGGCAAGAAATCTATCTTGAATTTATTACAAAAGGAGGAAGCTTTACAGGATGCATGCCAATGCTTTGATTACGCTCATAGCACTACTGCAACACAATCTATGGAGCAGCTGAACAATTTATTTTTAGTTTATATAAACAAAATAAATCCACAAAGGCAGCTTCCATTGATCAATTACGATATGATTTATTTACATCAACATTTTCATCATTTCTGAAAGAATTATAAATATGATAATTTAGTTTAATTATTTGTGTATAAATTTTGTAATTTTTCAATAAAAAAATATTCATTCATATGTGCATAAAAATCTTATTAAATTTGACTAACATGCATCTGAAACCAGTTTTTTAATAAAAATTTTCGAGAAAATGTTTGAGAAGCATTTCCAACATTCTATTAAATAATTTAAATTAGACATTTCGAGTTAAAAAAATACGAGTAAGTTGTAGGTTAATTGTCTATCGCAGTTGCACGCATTACGCTATTGCAACTTTCAGTCAGCTGTATGATTTGTAGAGGGGAAAACATATGTAGTAGTGTTAGTACATATTAATGTGATGCACGCCCTGCGTGGTACAGGGCCGTAATAATTCTGGTAAGTTTTTATAATTAACTACAGAGCAAATTTAATTTTTATTTTGTAACGGGTTAGTACCGTCCCTTGGTCACCCCTTTATTTAAATTTAATAATTAAGGGCGCCACTGGAATTTTTATCACGGTTTCCAGAACCGGTCCAAGCAAGAGAGATATCACAGGGTCGAGAGAAATCATAAAAATTTGACATAAATAATAACAAGTAGATTTGACATTGATCATGAATTTATTTTCTTAATTTTACATAATTAAATTCTATTTTAATTCTCACACACACTCACATACCCGAAAAATTTTCTTAATCCTAACAGTACCCTCTGAAGGAGCGTCTATACTGTAGTTTCTATCATAGTTTCTTATTCCTACGATACCCTCATAAGGAGCGTCTATATCATAGTTTTTATCATAGTTGCTTATTCCTGACGGTACCCTCATATGGAGCGTCTATACCGCAGTTTCTACGTAAGTCGCGCTGTCCACAGGACCCTCACGCTCTAAGACTCTAGATTTGACCTTGGGTGGTCGCCCGGACCCCTGCCCAAGGTTCAAACCGTCCTTAGCCCTTTCGCTGTCACCCGGACCCTCACTACGGGACTAAGGAACCTGAAGTCGACTAGGACAGAGGAGGATACCATGACACTAGTCGACAACCTGCTAATACTAACCTCCTCGACAGCCCGTGAACGAGGAGTATATAATGTAAATTTAATTTTCCACACACACACACACACACACACAATATAATAATTTCATCCAAACACACTCTTGACTCTAATTAACAATCATTTTTAAAATTCTTAAATACTTTTTTCAACATAACTTCCTGGGAATCAATTTTCCCGGTCCCTAACTTGACTTCGATAAATAATTTTATTTAATTTTGGTCGCTTAGTTATTAATATCACAGCAACGTTTTATTCAACCAAAATTTTAGATTAATTAAAATTTACTCGAATTCAAACTGCCTGAATAATCGGCTTATGTCTATTTTGAATTCCAGTAAGAATTTGAGACTTAGTCGTCAACTTGGCTAAATTTTTCCAAGGCTAAATTTTTATGTTAATTATTTTTGAAACTTATCATACTGGAATTTGACAATTTTATTTATCGAAGTTTTTGAACAATTTTGATCTATTGACAATTTTACGCTTGTAATTTTTTTATAAATTAATTTACTGCTTGACAATTGTAATTTTCTAAATTAAAGAATTTTATTTTATTTAAAAATTTTTGATATTTTCCCAAAGTTAATTTTAATGAATAATTTTCATTTTAAATTTTAATTTATTTTTAATTGTTGATTTTATTAATCAATTTTAATCTAACTCGGATAAATCTCTAATTTTAATTCCCTTTAGTTTTATTTTAATTTATAATTTATAATAAATTTAATCGACAGAATTTCGCTCAGATGAATGACGCAATTTAACTCAAATTTGTCGATATTGAACTTTCTGATTTTATAAATTTTAACTTGAACTTATTTGACCAATTTTATAGAAATATTAATTTTAATTTTAACCTCTTTTATTTTTAATTTTGAAATTTTTCGACTTGTCAAATTTTCTATTTATTTAAATTTCATTTTAACTAATTTTAACTTCGACTTATAATTTAGATATTTTATTTGAATTCGGATAATTAATTAATTAATCAAGTAGGGTGATTGGAAGACGGAACCTGGCCTGTGCCTAGAATTTCCGGGAGCGACGCAATAATTTACCGAGGTTAAATTTTCTGTACCTGAGAAATTTTTGGCGATTTCTTTTCTTTTAATTCGGCTTCCGTTGTCGTTTCTGTGGCCTTCGGTCTAGGCAAATTTTGTCCGTCAAATTACACAGCTCTATCAGGTATCTCGGATCTGGTTAATTGCGTCGTAGCTCGGGATTTAGTCAACGGTAAATTAAATCTGGAAATTCAGGATAGTTAGAATAATTATTGGAGGATATTTCGGCTGGCTAAATGCCTAGCAATGAATATCAATTATAAATGTTCAATTAATCGCTCTGAAGGTTCCACAAGAAACTCAGAGGAAAATAAATAATTACCTGTTTTCCAAGATCTCGTGCTGGTGTCTCGGGCTCCGGCTTCACAATGTCGCTTTTCGGTGCGCCAACTTCACTTGCCCCTGGTGTGGAATTATCCCCACCCGCGGAACGCTTATTTTCTAGGCCCCGGAACTTATGTTAATTTTTATTGTTACTGCGCGAGCATCCTAGACCACAGCGCCTAGTGATCCGTCGATAACTAACCGCGGCTAGGGTGAGGACCTTCAACGGATAATGACGGAGCCCCGTGACAATTTTTTGCAGCTAAACTAAATCAGATAACAAAAAAATGGAAAGAAGCTTTCTTGTATAGAATTTTTTTCTCTACAACTTTTACTTGAAACTTTTTTTTCTATTTCCTACCGTTATCAAGTTATTTAAAAAAAAAGGCATTTTTCAATTCTTTTTTTATTTTTTTCATCCCTTTTTCCTAAATTTAAATCAAAATTTCTTATGAATTTAATATAAATTTATATTAATTTATAAATTTAATATAAATTTCTTACACATTTTACTCATTGCGCCAAAACTGGTCAGATCATGGTTTCATTCAACTTTTTACTGGAATAAATTGGTCCGGTGCATTTCCTGCTGATATCTTGCGGAAATTCACAGAAACATTTAAGGAATTATTCTTAAAACCAGACAATAGGAAAATTTTGCTTCAGTTTTTTAAAAGTTTAACTCAAATTTTATACGGTCTTTCACATGAATTTACCCTGTGCTGACTGTTATGAGTTCATCCGGGTGTCCTTAGATTTTTTCCAGACAAATGGATTAATTACGGAGGAATTCCGGCGGAAGTCAGCATGGAAATTTAAAGAATTATTCGTAAAACATAAAAGTAGGAAAATTTTTCTTAATTTTGCTAGAAGACTTCACTCAAATTCCATACAGTCTTTCACATAAATTAACCCTGTGTTGACTATTAAAAGTTCATCCTGATGTCATTAGGTTAACCTGGTAAATTCATGTAAAATAACATATGAATTCACTTTTGTTTAATCTATGCATTAATTATTCTGCTATTAATAAAATTTTTTACCAGATCTTGATAAGACTTTTCCAAGAATTCAATACGTGTTGAACCATTTAAATTTGTATCTGTTTTTGTAATATTACGTTTGCACTGAAGTTTCTAATATCCATAATGACGCAATCATCTATCATGTTTTCATCCACGATTCATCTGGAATCCCTATCGGCAACAAATATGAATTCTTTAGGATTTCCTCAGACTCACCGCTGGAATTTCTGATATTTTTTACACGGGATATTCATTGTGTTCGGTGAACAAGGCCCAGTAGCGATTAACTCGCTCCTGGGGGACACCCAAATTCAAGAGACGCACCTGTCCACCGCTAGTTTCCGCAAAAATCGAACCGCCAATAGAAAATCAGCCTCTCGATCACGTCATGAATCGACCGCTTTATTGGCTGATCGCTCCCACTAGACATGCGCAATAGCCTTCTTCCCCAACTCAACGAGGAAGAAGACGGACTATTGTTATTATCTTTCGCTTCTACGCTTTCGCTGCATCAAGTCGCCATTAGTTTTTCTTTACTTTCGCTTTTTGTTAATAAACCGCATTTCGCTAATTTTATAATTTAAACTGTGTAAACAGTTTAATTTGTGTTAACAGTGCATTTATTTCACCGCTTTTTCAGTGCCGGCAAAGTGTTCAACCACGTGTCAACCGGCTTCGCTTTGAAAACCACGCTGTAATTTACAAATCCGCTTTTATCTTAACAATCCGCTATTAACTATATTAAATATTGAGTGTATTTAATGTAAATAAATTCCTAGTGTTATTTTTTATAATAATTTACGCGTTTTAATTGAGATATCCAGACCTAAACCTGATCCCCGCTTTTCCGCTCTTTCTGTAATTATTCATTGGTCCCTCGAGCCAGATCAGGCTGGCTCTATCTCAATTAAATTAATTTATTATTCCGCTTAAAAATTGTGCTGTGTTAAGTGAAGTGTAATACCGCTAGGAAAGGTCGAGTGTCAGGAGCATCGCAGAGCACATCGGGTGCTGCTCCTGATAGTCATTCGTACACCGGTACGCTGAACTTTCCGCTTTAATTGACTGAAAACTCGATCTCGGTCCTACATTAAACACCGCAATGCAGTTTGAAACTGCTATTGCTATGCAAAAGCAGTACCTGGATGCTTTGTATGCCATAGTGGATCGCTTAACTAATGAGGAGCTTAACTCGCTTACGATCACCGCTATTGAGTCAGTGGCAACACAAAGCTCCAAGATTTGGCTGGACATCACTAACTTGAACTCGCTGATCTTTGAGACGTACCCGGAAGTACTTGAACACGAGTACCACGTCGGGAATCATTATACTAACGCTCACGCCACCTATGCAATCTTGGAGACCCGCATAGCCACCCGCAAAGACGTCATTCAGCAGGAGATTGATGCCAGAGAAGCCGCACAAACACAACAAAACCTGGCTATGCACAGCACCGCCTTCATGGGAGGCTCATCGGGTACTGGACTCCTAAAAATTAAGCTCCAGAGCTTCTCTGGGGACTTTAAGCGCTGGGGATCATTTAGTCAGCTCTTCTCTGATATTGTTATTGACAATGTACTTCTGAAAAACAGCCAGAAGATGCATTATTTGAAGACATTCACCAAAGATGAAGCACACCAGCTTATTGGAAACATGTCATCCACTGATGAGTCGTTTGAGCCCGCATGGAACCTTTTGAAAAGCCGCTATTCCAATCCTCGCCGCGTTGTATCATCACATCTTGAAGACCTGCTGGTTGGTGAGTCTGTTCCCGCTAGATCAGCCGCTAAATTGGATTCCTTGTTACTATCCAACCAAAAGGCTCTGGATTCCATCAAGGCCAAAGGAGTTCCAGTAGATCACTGGGACCTGATAATCATACACCTGACGCTACGCCGCTTGCCGCCCGCCGTTAGAGAAGATTGGGAGACCAGCCTGGATCTTACTGATAACATGCCGACTTACGTTCAGCTCCACGAGTTTCTCAAGTCCAAAGTCAGGGCTTGGGAGAACTTGGAACTCGCTTCGGAACCCAAGAAGCAATCTGAAGGTCATAAATCCGGAGGCTCACGCAGTAATAAACCTCAGAAGACAACATCCTCTTACACCGCTACTCAATACAAAGCAAAGCCCAGAAGAAATTGCCCGCTGTGCCCTGAGGAACATTACATGCTGTTCTGTCCAATCTTTAAGGCCACTACTTTGGAGGAACGAATCGACATAGTCGAAAAATACCGCCTGTGCTACAATTGCTTGGGCCAGCATCGCGTCGCTGATTGTAAGACCGCTCAAGGATGCAGGAAGTGCAGTCAACGTCATCATACTTCCATCCATCGAGATACACCGCCTAAATCTGCACCACAGACACTTGCAGACAACGCACAAGGTAACTAACCGTTCCATTAGACCGCTTATAATTCAACATTAACTGTTGGTTATTTCAGATCCGCTTTCCGCCAGTATTGCTAGCTACCGCCTTAGTCCAGGTACGCCCGCATCATGGTAATCCAATCACCGCCAGAGTGTTGATTGATCAAGGTTCAGAGCTCTCATTTATGAGACAGTCGCTCTTCAAGAAGCTTGGACAACCGCTACAGCGTGACATGGTCATGCTCAAGGGCATTGGCAATGTCTCCGCAGGAAGCTCACTAGGTGTGAGCACAATTGAGCTTCGTTCGCTGTGTACGACCGCATCAATGCATGTCAGCATGCATATTCTACCAACACTGACGGTAGATCTTCCATCGTTCGTGATCGCTGATCCGAAATGGCCGCATCTTAAGAATCTCAAGCTCGCTGACCCGCAGTATCTACAGCCACGCCCTGTAGATATTATTCTAGGTGCATCACCAGCCGCACAGATCATGAACGCAGAGATTCAACGAGGACCTCGCAATGCTCCTATTGCACAATCCACCACGCTTGGTTGGATTGTCTATGGAGCTGTCACCGCTAAACACGCTTCAACATCACACGCAGCACTACATGCGTCAGTAGATACTGAATTACAAGACGCTATCGCTAAGTTTTGGGAACAGGAAGAAGTTCCATCAGGAAATTCACCGCTCAACACCGCTGAAGAAGACGAATGTGAAATTCACTTTCGTCAAACGCATTATCGACAGCCTGATGGACGCTACGTAGTGAGATTACCGCTTAAGGCCCTTGAGAGTCAACTTGGCGACTCTATCAACGCAGCTATGCGGTCACTCCGCAGATTAATAACTCGCTTGTCGCGAGAAAGAGAATATTCTGACATGTATCGTGCATTCATGGCAGAATACATTTAACTAGGACACATGGTACGAGTACCAGTCAACGAATTGCCCGTAAATGCTTACTTCTTGCCTCAACATGGGGTATTGAAGCTTGATAGTGCCACTACGAAGCTCTGCACAGTGTTCAATGGTTCCTGTGCAACATCTATAGGAATTTCATTGAACGACATTCTCCACGCAGGACCCAAAACGCAAATTGAGATTTTTGATGTGATGTTGAGAATCCGTTGCAGCAGGATTCTATTCGCTACTGACATCACCAAGATGTTCAGACAGATTGAGGTCGACTCGCTTGATTGGCCGCTTCAGTGCATTCTCTGGATAGATGAGAATGACTTAATAGACGCTTACTGTCTCAAGACAGTCACATACGGAACCGCTAGTGCACTTTTTGACGCAGTACGTGTGCTTATCCAACTAGTAAAGGATGAAGGACACCGCTTTCCGCTAGCTGTTGCTCCAATGTTGAAAACACGCTACGTAGATGACATCTACGGTGGAGCAGACAACGAAGAAGACGCTATCAAGGCTGCAGTACAAACAAAAGCTCTGTGTGCAGCAGGCTGCTTCCCGCTTGCCAAATGGGCTAGCAATAGCCCACGGTTACTCGCTGAAGTCGCTCCAGAAAAGCAGCTGGATACACCGCTTAATGAAATCAGTGATGCAGCAGTAAAAGTCCTGGGCATGTACTGGAATTCACGCACTGACACTCTCCAGTTCAAGTACACGCTACCGCCAGAGACGCCCAAGACAAAAAGAGCTATTTTGTCTGAAATCGCTAAGCTGTATGACCCGCTAGGACTTCTCACACCAATAGTCGTCAAAGCCAAGATCTTTATGCAAGATCTGTGGCTAGATAGAGTGTCATGGGATGAACAATCGTCACCATCACTCATTCACAAATAGACTAGATACCGCGAGGATCTTCGAAACATCGAATCCATCCGCATTCCACGCTGGAATAATATAGCACCTGGAGCAACTATGGAATTGCACGGGTTCTCAGACGCTTCGCAAAACGCTATGGCTGCCGCTGTTTATTTGAGAGTCACTGACGCTGATGGGAACACAAAGGTCTCACTTCTGTGTTGAAAAACGCAAGTAGCACCGCTGACGACCATGACAATCCCACGCTTGGAATTATCTGCCGCATGGTTGCTAACACAACTGATACTTCATGTCAAAGAAGTTCAGTCGCTTGAAAATGTCAGGATCAATCTCTGGACTGACTCCGCCGTGACTCTCGCATGGATTAAAAGTCCAGCAATCCGCTGGAAGACATTCGTCCGCAATAGAGTGGGAAAAATCCAAGAAACGCTTCGAGATGTCTTCTGGAAATTTATTCCAGGAAAACAAAACCCCGCTGACTGCGCTTCAAGAGGTATACCTACGCTAAAACTGAAACAACACGCTCTCTGGTGGCATGGACCAACTTGGCTTCATGAACCAGAATCCTCTTGGCTCACTCTGGAGCCTCCAACCGACAACGCAACGCATCGAGAAGAACGCCAAGGTCTGACATTAGTAACTTGGAAAGCAGAAAATTGCCTGCTCCAACAATTACTGTTGCATTACACGCAGCTGTTTCCACTGCTACGGAAGCTTAGCATCTGGCATCGTGCCATCGACCGCTTTAAAAGAGTTCCACAATCTTCGCTGGCCTACCCGCTTACTCCATCAGACCTGGAGCGCGCTAAATTGACCTTGATTAAGTTCACTCAAGGACAATACTTCGCTAGAGAGATTCACACGCTACAAGATGGTGATGGTCTGCCTAAAAATAACAGCATCACTAAGCTGACTCCGTTCATCGACCATCAGGGAGTCCTGAGAGTCGGTGGCCGCTTGAAAAACGCATGGACCCAGAAGAGAGGCATCCAGCGATTCTACCGCAACAATCACCGCTTACATCAATTTTGATTGATGATTCACACCGCAAAACGCTTCACGGAGGTACTCAGCTTACGCTCGCTGACTTACGCAAGAGTGTCTGGATCATTGGAGGCCGTGTTCCAGTCAGATCATTTATTTTACGCTGCGTTATCTGCACGAGACACCGTGGAGAACGCGCTCAACAGTTGATGGGTCAACTACCCGCCGCACGAGTACAGCCAACTTGAGCCTTCTTGCATACAGGACTCGACTACGCTGGACCTATCACGCTGAAAACGTTTCAAGGACGTGGAGCAAAAACATACAAAGGCTGGATTGCAGTCTTTGTATGCATGTTCAGTTCAGCTGTACATTTAGAGCTAGTAACTGACTACACTGCTGCCGCTTTCATCGCCGCTTATCGCCGCTTCACTAGTCGCCGAGGTATCTGCCACACGCTATATTCAGACTGTGGAACCAATTTTGTAGGAGCAGATAAAGAGTTGAAACGACTATTCGCTGCAGGATCCCGCACATTACGAGAATTATCAACCTTGATCGCTCAAGATGGCACGAACTGGAAATTCAATCCGCCTGGAGCTCCACATTTTGGAGGAAAATGGGAAGCCGCTGTGAAATCTATCAAATTTCACTTTCGAAGAACAATCGGAGACTCGCTGTTGACGCTTGAGCAATATTCAACGCTACTGGCTCAAATTGAAGCCATATTGAATTCCAGACCGCTCACACCGCTGAATGAAGATCCTGCTGACCTGGCTGTACTGACTCCAGGTCACTTCTTAATCGGACAGTCACTGACCGCTATCCCAGAGCCATCGCTGACAGATTTACAACCTGCTCGGCTCTCGCACTGGGAACAAGTCCAGCAAATGGTTCAACATTTCTGGAAACGCTACTACCAGGACTGCATCCACCGCTACCAGGCCATTTCAAAGTGGCATCATCGACGCAACCAGATCAAGGTGGGTTCAGTAGTACTGATCACCACTGAGGATCTCCCGCCAACCAAGTGGCCATTAGCCAAAGTAATTGCTGTCCATCCAGGTGAAGATGGACAAATCCGCGTAGTAACTGTTAAGACAGTTAACACAGAGCTGGTACGTCCAATTACAAAGCTCTGTGTCCTGCCGCTAACGCATGAAGAAGATGATCTTGTCGACGCAGCCGCCAACCCGGGGGAGAATGTTCGGTGAACAAGGCCCAGTAGCGATTAACTCGCTCCTGGGGGACACCCAAATTCAAGAGACGCACCTGTCCACCGCTAGTTCCCGCAAAAATCGAACCGCCAATAGAAAATCAGCCTCTCGATCACGTCATGAATCGACCGCTATATTGGCTGATCGCTGCCACTAGACATGCGCAATAGCCTTCTTCCCCAACTCAACGAGGAAGAAGACGGACTATTGTTATTATCTTTCGCTTCTACGCTTTCGCTGCATCAAGTCGCCATTAGTTTTTCTTTACTTTCGCTTTTTGTTAATAAACCGCATTTCGCTAATTTTATAATTTAAACTGCTTAAATTAACCGCTAATAATTCGCTTTAGTTTGTTATAGGTAATTTGTGTTAACAGTGCATTTATTTCACCGCTTTTTCAGTGCCGGCAAAGTGTTCAACCACGTGTCGACCGGCTCCGCTTTGAAAACCACGCTGTAATTTACAAATCCGCTTTTATCTTAACAATCCGCAATTAACTATATTAAATATTGAGTGTATTTAATGTAAATAAATTCCTAGTGTTATTTTTTATAATAATTTACGCGTTTTAATTGAGATATCCAGACCTAAACCTGATCCCCGCTTTTCCGCTCTTTCTGTAATTATTCACATTGGGAATATAAACAACAATATTATTATATTAATTTGACTGAAAATTAAGATCGATAAGTTAATGAATAAATTTATTTGTGCTTATAAATATAAAAATGAATATTTTCAATCTTTGTTATTAAGAAATTCATTACAAATTAAGTGGTATTGAAAAATATATTTATTATTATTCATTTCATTAAGAATTAACTTTAATCGACCGTTTGTTATAATAATTTAACGATATCGTTGTGAAA
This sequence comes from Cotesia glomerata, assembly GCF_020080835.1. Lineage (NCBI taxonomy): Eukaryota > Metazoa > Arthropoda > Insecta > Hymenoptera > Braconidae > Cotesia > Cotesia glomerata. The sequence continues at coordinate 16,155,679 of NC_058159.1, read as the reverse complement.
TTTTAGAGAAGATACATCAGACACAATTTACCATTTTAATTTCAATCATTAACATCAGTATAATCATTTAACAATATCAAATTAACAGGCGAGATCAGTGATTGCAGTTTCAATCGATTTAGCGAAATGAATGGAAATTTTGAAAAAACGTTTTCAGAGATAATAAATAATTTAATAAACTATTTCACCACAAAGCGTTTTTTTTTTAAATTTCATTCGTTTCGTGAAATCAATCGAAACTGCAATTGATCGGCTGTTGGGAGTGCGACAGAGATAGTTTCGTTGAACTCCGTGAAAGCAAAGCGAGAAAAAGATGGTCTCGCCTGTTAATAATATTTATGTTATATTTAGCTGTGTTATGATATAATGGAGTTCATACTTCATGATCATTACAATATATATTAGCTATTTCAGTTATTAATGATTTAGCTATTCTTTCTTAAAAAAAGTATGATTATAAATTCCTACTGTCCCAGCAATCAATCGATAAAATTTGAAATCAAAATGTATTTCCATATATATATATATAGTGTCCCAAAAGTCACGGACGCCATTGTCGCGTCTGACGAAAAAAATAATTCTGAGACGAGAAGTCCTTAGCCATTTTTCCATTAACCGCATAGATAATTAATTATTAATTAAAAATAACGTCTCTTTATTTGTTAGAGAGAGAGCGCCAGTGTCCAGTCAAGTATGTGCCAAACAAAGACACTACTAACTGTATGACTAACTAGTTTCTATAGCTAACGTATTCACACATATTTACTTACACATTCACACGTTCAAGCGTCTTCGTTGGAACGCACTTGACTTGACACTAGTGCTCTCTCTCTCTAACGCATAAAAGGACGTTATTTTAATTAATAATTAATTATCTATGCGTCTGATTAAAAAATGGCTAAGGACTTTTCGTCTCAGAATTATTTTGTTTATCAGATGCTACAATGGCGTCCGTTACTTCTGGGACACTCTGTATATATATTAGGGTGACCCAAAAAAACCGACTATTTTTTTTTTTTTAGTCTCGAGTGAAAAAATGTTAGTTTTTGATGTTTTAAGAGCCCTCTCCAAAAGACAGCTTAAAAAAAATTTGGAAAACGATTGACCCTAACGGCCATCCCGGCAACTTCCCGCTAATTCCATACTTAAGCGCTTAAAATTGCACTTATTACTTTTTGCGCTTTTCGAGCTCATAAATATAATTTTCGTGTCATTTTGAGCTATCCAAGCTCATTCAAAAAATTATTATCGTTAAGACGTGAGTAAAGAAAAAAAAAAACAGGGTGAAAACAATAACTTCCTAATTTTTGAAAATCTTCGATTTTGTTAGTGGGAAGTTAAAAATGTCGCAGTGATTTTAAAAAAACACTTGTTTTCAAATCTTTTATTGACGATATCTTTTGAACTAATTAACCGATTTCTACGTTTTTGGCGGCAATCGACGCGGTTTTTTAAGCTCTATAAATTATGCTATGTCATCAAAAGTGATCCGAGAAGAAATGACGAAGTTATGTGAAAAAAACACTTTTTTCGGTTTTCTTTCGTTCACGCTATCTCTCGAACGAATCAACCGATTTTGATCGGGTTGACGCCGATCGGCGTGGTTTTACAAGCTTAAGGGCGGATTAGTTTTTGAAGTTGATCGATAGAGCCGTTTAAAAGATATTCCAAAAAAACTACTTTCAAAAATGATTTTTTTCTTATTTTTTTTAAGATTTTTCAAGATTTCTTAAAATCTATCGGTCCGAATCGGTTCAAATTCTCAGGAAATCTAAGTTCAGCGTAGCCCTTTCGAATGGCACCAACCGCGATGAAATCGGTTCAACCGTTCAAAAGTTATAAGCGAGTCACATAGTCACACACACACACACACACACACACACACACACACACACACACACACACACACACACACATACATACATACAGACATAGTGACAACATCGCGGGGGTAGTCAGGGAAGCTTCCTGTGACCTTCAAACGTCGAGATCTGATGAAAACTCGATTTTTGCCAAACGGGGTAAAAACAATAACTTCCCGATTTTTGAAAATCTGAGATTTTTAGCGGGAAGTTAAAAATTTTTAAGAGGTCCAAATTTTTTAAAATTTCAAAAATCGTCAAAAATCGAATTTTATTTTTCAATTTTTTTTATCGTTACGGTATAATTTTATAGACTATAGAAAAAGGAGATTCTGAAAATTTCAGTTCAAAATTTAAATTTTGAAAGGTTGCTTATAATTTTTTTCAATTTATTAGTGCATTAGTTTAGATTTTTTCGAGCGACCTTTTACTATTTAAATTAAAATTCGATGAATTTTTTTTTTTATTTAGTACATAATCGATAAAAATACATCACGAGATGAACTAAAAATCAAGCACAATACAAAAAAAATAATTTTTTTTAATTTAATAATTTTATTTAATAAACTTCCAAGCGTGAATTCGAATCCCAAGCTGGTCTTAGAAACCAGCTTAGTTGAGATTTGACCCTTGCCGCGTAATTAATTAATAATTAATTAATTAATTGTAATTAAATCTTATTCGTTAGCATTGTGAGCATTCTTCTTGGGGATCTTATACCCTAAGAATGTTCTAGACTTCTTGGGTTTAGAAGTCGTGAGTAATTAATTTATTAATTTGGCCAGTTCATAATTATTAACATCTTAAGATTGGTTTGAATAAATTTACTTCATTAATAAAACATTAATTTAATTTCTGAATATCGAGAATTATTCCAATCGGCGGCTCACGACCGGTCAAGTGTCGGTCGCATACCCGAGGTCATATTTGCTACGCAGTTACGAACAACGGCATCCATTTTGAGCACACAAATTCCTTGTGAGTTTTATTACGCAGAAAATATAAAAGTAACAATTGGACTATCATTACAATTTTTAATAATTGAATTATCATTTATTAATATAATTTGTTGTCGAAAATTATTTAATTATTTAAAAATATTTTATTTATTGAGAATCGGTTATTGAGTTTCGACGCCATTGGGATCGAATTACCCGTGGATAATTTTTCGTGAATTTATTTTACATTGAAAAAAATTGTTTTATTAATTATTTATAAATCGAAAAATTCCCCGTGATCATTTTATATATTGAACTATTGAAAATTAAAAGTATTATTTTATTGGAATTATTTATAAAAATATTTAACGGCGTGAATTAAGTCCCAGAAAATTAGTTAGAATTTTATAAAGAAATATTCTTAAGAATTTATTCAAAATTTAAGAAATAAATTACGAGTTGAATTGAAATAAATTTATGCGTCGATATTGTTCCTAAAAATTTATTTAATGTTGAGTATTAAACTCGTGGATTATTTGGAATAAATTCAAGCATCGGTTTCTAGTTTAGATTTTTTTGAGAATTAAATTATTAGTTGTGAAAATGGTTTACGATTTATTTGCGAGCTAATGACTGAAAATTGTAGTAAAGTTAACGTTGTAAGTTTTGGAGTTCAATTTTATAAGTTCGGAAGAAAAATAAAAGTTAAGGAGAGTCAGTGTGTGTGTGAAGATGCGTGGGTTATGTGTGTGAAGATCGTGCGGGTTGTGTGAGGCATTTCTAGAGCGTGTGTGCCAAGTTGACAATGCGACGTAGTTAGAAGCCGTTGTATAGACGCCAAGTGGGGTACAACGGTAGTAAGTTAGAAGCCATGGTATAGAAGCCAAGTGGGGTACCACGGTAGTAAGATAGAAACTGCAGTATAGACGCTCAAGGGAGGGTTGTAACGGAGTGATCGTTACTCGGTAAATTCCTCTATTTCAGTACCCAGTTATTTATCGACTGCTCACAGTGCGCTGTGATCTAAAGCTCGTTTAGAGCTAGTAAGAAAGGCTCCAAGGTGGAGAAGCCGGCGTAGTAGTAGTGGGGAAAGCAGAGGGAGCAATAAGTGTAGAACTAAATTTGGTAAGAATCATTGTGACTGAGTAGCTCGAATGGACGAGATGCAAATTTTTCCAAAACAAAGCACAGGTAATTATTTTTATTTCGCTCAAGATACAGTGGAACGAAGCGATACAAATCAATTAATTTATTGCTTGCTAGGCCTTCTGCCAGCTTGCGTAAATTGATTTTAATTAGTGATAATTTCTAATGCTTATTTGCGGTTACAGATTTTGTAAAGTAGTCGAGGAACGAGTGACGGTGACCTGGGTCTCGCCGCCAAGTAGATTCATCCACCAAGGAGGGACTTGTACCAGCAACGACGACAAGAAGTTGTAGCTCCTCGAGGGAGTTCATTAGCGTCGTAAAGGAAAACTCCAGGTACAAATAGAATGTCTCAATAATATCTTGGTGGTGCGGTATCAGCCAGGCATTGAAGTCGGCTGAAGGTCATCGCCATTTCACGTTCGGTCACAATCATTAGTTTAAGTATTATGTCGTAGAATTTACTTAATTATTATATTGAAATTTATTTATTAGAATTTACTTGGAATATTATTTGGGATATTATTTAAAGTATTATTTAAAATATTGTTTAGAATATTCTTTAGGAGGTTATTAAGAATTTATTTAAAATAAAATTCAGAATAAAATTAAGAAAAGTCCAGAATAAAATTAAAAATGAAGTTAAAAGCAAGCCAGGAATAATTACTAAATAGTTAATTAACTATTATTATAACTAGTAAATTATAATTAACAAAACCAGGAATTATTTCGGATTGTTAATAAACTACGTAGGCAGAGTTTGGACTGACTTTACCAGGAATAATTTCGGTTGGTCATCTCATGACTTCGGTGCCATGTAGAACAAAATGTCGTTGATAATCGAGTTGGTCGGATTTATTTAATTAATTGCTTAAAATAAAATCAGTAAAATGTTTTAGAGGAACTTTAGTAAAAATCATTTGAAGTAAAATTTATTAAATTCGGGAAAGTAATTTATAATAAAATTAAATTGTTTAAAATAAAATCATTTGCAATAAATTTAGAATCAGTCAAAATTGCTAGAAAATTGTTCGTGTAAATTTGTTAATTAAAAGTAGAAAATAAAACTTGTAAAAATTCGTCAGAGAAAAAATTACACCAAAAACTTGCGACAGAGACGCAAGACCGAGCAAGAGCGTCAGCCATCTTGTCCCGCGCGAAGCACTGAGTAGAGGACACTCAAAGTCGAGACTAAAATCTTACGGTTTTGCTAGGCAGAATATAATCCTCAGTTAAAATAGAATAAAATAAAATAAATACTAAGTTTTACAAGCAAACACAATAGAAAGTAAAAGGAAATAATTTAGGTAAAATAAACTCGGTTATTCAAGGACAAGTAAAATAGTTAAGTCAAAATAAATTAAACAAAATCAAATGATGAAATTTTAGTTAATAAAAATTAAGTTCTTAATTAAACAAATAATTCTTAAATTCTGGGAAAACGATTCGGACTAAAATTATAAACGATCTAATAAAATATTTAATAAATTCTGGTAAAATAAATTAAATAAATTAAAATAACTTAGTAAAATGGATTTATAAAATTCTGATAAAATAAATTATCCAAAGTAAAATAATTTAACACAACAACTTATGAAATAAATTAAGTAAATTCAATAAGAATAAAATTTCGTAAATCTCGGATTTAACCAACATTGTTGGCAGATTATTAAGACCTCTGTCATTAGATTTTAATCTATTAATTCAAGATACGAAGACCTCTTGTAATTAAATATTTATTGTTGTATTATTCAGACCACGGCAATAAATTAGTTAATGATTTTAATTTGAAATTTGGAATTGGATTAGGATTTATGAAACAAGTTGGGAACTCAGATTTAGCAAATTAATGAATGGAATAAATGGATCTAGGTATTAAATTGGATTTCATTTAATTTTGGGAACTTAATTTTTGTTAAATTGGAAAATAAATATATAAATTTTAATCTGTAAAGTCCGGGGAAATATTTAGTGTGTTTGGAAATTTAATTAATAGAGTGGGTGGGTTAGTGTTAAGTATTGTAGTGTTGCCTAGGGATTCATGGTATCATCCTCTGCTTCCTGGGCACACTTAGAGTCCTTTGCATAGACGCCCGGGTCGGGGGTGCAATAGGCATAAGTATTTTAAATAAATATTGTGGGTGTGTGTGGAATAGAAAATATTATTGCAGTGTAGCCTAGGGATTCATGGTATCCTCCTCTGCTTCCTGGGCGCACTTAGAAGCCGTTGTATAGACGCTGGATTTGGGGTACAACGGTAGTAAGATAGAAACCGCGGTATAGACGCTCCATATGAGGGTACTGTTCGGGAATAGACACTATGATAGAAACCGTGATAGGACGCTCCATAAGAGGATATCGTCGGGATTAAGTTGTTTTGATATTTTGTAAGGGGTTTTATTGTGTATTAAGGGTTGGTTAAATAAAATGGATTGTAAAAATGAATTTCTTGTTATAATTTCTGTTTCCTTCCTGACAATCTCTTACGACCCTGAGTGTTCACTCCATGTTCTGGGCCAGTTTCTGGATACTGTGGAAAAAATCCAGTGGCGTCTTAAATAAATTAAGAGGCGACCAAGAGAGCGGTGGATCCCCGTTTCAGGGTACTGCAGGATTAAGTTTAGTTTTAGGCAGGTGTGGGAGACCGTTCGTTCTAAAAAAGCCCAATTAGTTTTAGGCAGGTGTGAGAGACCGTTCGTTCTGAAAAAGCCCGATTAGTTTTAGGCAGGTGTGGGAGACTGTTCGTTCTGAAAAAGCCCAACTAGTTGTAACCAGGTTGTGGGAGACCGTCCGTTAGAACATCCCAGCTAGTCATTGTATCGTCGTTTGGAAAAAGGGTCGTTTGTAAATATCGTTTATTTCGCCGTCAATTCTCCGCGTCACTAGGTAATAAGTTGTTAGTTTATAAGTTGAAACGAGGATCCACCGCTCTCTTGGTCGCCTCTTAATTTATTTAAGGCGCCACTGGATTTTTCCCCCAGTATCCAGAAACTGGCCCAGAACATGGAGTGAACACTCAGGGTCGTAAGAGATTGTCAGGAAGGAAACAGAAATTATAACAAGAAATTCATTTTTACAATCCATTTTATTTAACCAACCCTTAATACACAATAAAACCCCTTACAAAATATCAAAACAACTTAATCCCGACGATATCCTCTTATGGAGCGTCCTATCACGGTTTCTATCATAGTGTCTATTCCCGGACGGTACCCTCATATGGAGCGTCTATACCGCGGTTTCTATCTTACTACCGTTGTACCCCAAATCCGGCGTCTATACAACGGCTTCTAAGTGCGCCCAGGAAGCAGAGGAGGATACCATGAATCCCTAGGCTACACTGCAATAATATTTTCTATTCCACACACACCCACAATATTTGTTTAAAATACTTATGCCTATTGCACCCCCGACCCGGGCGTCTATGCAAAGGACTCTAAGTGTGCCCAGGAAGCAGAGGAGGATACCATGAATCCCTAGGCAACACTACAATACTTAATACTACCCTACCCACACTATTAATTAAATTTCCAAACACACTAAATATTTCCCCAGATTTTACAGATTAAAATTTATATATTTATTTCCCAATTTAACAAAAATTAACTTCCCAAAATTAAATGAAATCCGATTTAATACCTAGATCCATTTATTCCATTCATTAATTTGCTAAATCCGAGTTCCTAACTTGTTTCATAAATCCTAATCCAATTCCAAATTTCAAATTAAAATCATTAACTAATTTATTGCCGTAGTCTTAATAATACAACAATAAATATTTAATTACAAGAGGTCTTCGTATCTTGAATTAATAGATTAAAATCTAATGACAGAGGTCTTAATAATCTGCCAACAATGTTGGTTAAATCCGAGATTTACGAAATTTTATTCTTATTGAACTCACTTAATTTATTTCATAAGTTGTTGTGTTAAATTATTTTACTTTGGATAATTTATTTTACCAGAATTTATCAATGATTTATTTGGTTGTTCTCCGAATATTTCTAATTTGTGTCCAGATTATTTTATTTAATTAAGAACTTAATTTGTTATCAACTAAAATTCATCAATTGATTTTATGTAATTAATTTTTACTAAACTGTTTTACTTGTCATTCAATAATCGAGTTTTATTTTCTCTACATTATTTTATTTTACGTTCTATTGTGTTGCACGACAAACTTAGCATTTATTTTATTTTCTTTTATTCGAGGATTATTTTCTGCCTAGCAACACGGTACGATTTTAGTCTCGACTTTGAGTGTCCTCTACTCAGTGCTTCGCGCGGGACAAGATGGCTGACGCTCTTGCTCGGTCTTGCGTCTCTGTCGCAAGTTTTTGGTGTAATTTTTTCTCTGACGAATTTTTACAAGTTTTATTTTCTACTTTTAATTAACAAATTTACACGAACAATTTTCTAGCAATTTTGACTGATTCTAAATTTATTGCAAATGATTTTATTTTAAACAATTTAATTTTATTATAAATTACTTTCCCGAATTTAATAAATTTTACTTCAAATGATTTTTACTAAAGTTCCTCTAAAACATTTTACTGATTTTATTTCAAGCAATTAATTCAATAAATCCGACCAACTCGATTATCAACGACATTTTGTTCTACATGGCACCGAAGTCATGAAATGACCAACCGAAATTATTCCTGGTAAAGTCAGTCCAAACTCTGCCTACGTAGTTAATTAACAATCCGAAATAATTCCTGGTTTTGTTAATTAAATATTTAGTAATTATCCCTGACTTGTTCTTAACTTCATTTTTAATTTTATTCTGGACTTTTCTTAATTTCATTCTGAATTTTATTTTTAATAAATTCTTACTAACCTCCTAAAGAATATTCTAAACAATATTTTAAATAATTCTTTAAATAATATCCCAAATAATATTCCAAGTAAATTCTAATAAATAAATTTCAATATAATAATTAAGTAAATTCTACGATATAATACTTAAACTAATGATTGTGACCGAACGTGAAATGACGATGACCTTCAGCCGACTTCAATGCCTGGCTGATGGCGCACCACCAAGATATTATTGAGACATTTTATTTGTACCTGGAGTTTTCCTTTACGACGCTAATGAACTCCCTCGAGGAGCTACAACTTCTTGTCGTCGTTGCTGGTACAAGTCCCTCTTTGGTGGATGAATCTACTTGGCGGCGAGACCCAGGTCACCGTCACTCGTTCCCCGGATACTTTACAAAATCTGTAACCGCAAATAAGCATTAGAAATTATCACTAATTAAAATCAATTTACGCAAGCTGGCAGAAGGCCTAGCAAGCAATAAATTAATTGATTAGTATCGCTTCGTTCCACTATATCTTGAGCGAAATAAAAATAATTACCTGTGCTTTGATGTTTGTTAACTTTTGTGCGACCGTTAGATTTGACTGTTCGGTCACAATGAATCTTCTGAGCTTTGTCGGTACGTTTCTTTCTTCGCTCCGTCTCCCCCACTCACTCTCCTCGCCGGCGTTTCCCTCTCAGGGACTTACTCACTAACTTATAGCTAGAGGCGCGAGTACTTCGGAGCACAGCGCTCTGGGGGATCAGTCGATAACTAACTCACGCGGGTTGGAGACCTTCTCTGGGTAAAGAAGGCCCCGTGTACTCTGTTACACTCCTCCCCTCCAGACCTTCACCAGGGCGCTGTGATCCCAGGTACTCGCCTTGCCTGGGACTGGGTTGAGAAAACACAACGGAGTTGGAAGAAAGCACCCTTTATTCATAATTATTCAAAAAGAAAATCTTCATCTTCAAACCCTTCGTCAATTTGGATATAGTCCTCGTCGTCGACCGGAGGGACTGAGTCATCGAAGGCCCGGACTTCCTCGTTCCCTGAATCGGTTTGGGGGGAACGGTCTCCTCCTTCATAATCATCCAATTGGAGTTGCCTGGGACCTCGATTCTTCTTCTTCTTCTTCTTTTTTTTCTTGATCACCAGATGGTTAGCCAGTTGTTGGCGTTGTGCTCGGGCTTGTTTTTCCAGATACAGCGGTTCCGGGATACCTTCTGGTAAAGGTCTCTCGAGGACAATCGCTGGTACCGCTTCAGGGAGGGCTCTTGCCTCCTCCTGCCATCCTTCCTCAGGTTGTTGATGAGGTAGGTCAATTACGATTACCGGTATCTGAGAGGCCAAAACAGACGCCTTGAAAGCTGGTCGTCCAGGTGTATCTAGCACTGCTGCTCCTGGAGACCCTCCTGCCGGCGAAGCTGGAGGTGGCGGACTTGTCGACCTAATCAAAGGGACATCTCCCAGTCTGACTGCCTGGACACCCCGACTTCTGTCAGACTCCTGAGGATGAATCTCCATACTTGCCTCCGATTGTGGTCCCCGTGCGGTCGATGTAGGACCAACGGGAAACCCTGGTACCTTGGGTGGGGGTCCCAGCCTCTTCCATGGGCTCCTACGTGGCAATGGCTTCAAGATTGGGACCATGAACCGGCCACACGACCCTGGCGACAGCGGGGCTGGCATAATAGGCCTCACTGAGAAAAATGGTTCCGGAACGGGTTGAGCGAAGTTCATTGGTCCTCGGAAACGGGCTGGAAGTGCACTCGGACGAAACATTGGCACAAATGTCACTTCAGCTGTTGATGCGGGAGACTTAGGTGGGCTCACAGGTCTCTGGCGTCCAACGACAGAGGCGGCTTGAACGACCGGAGGCTCTAGAGCAGCGACTTCTTGAGCTACGCTGACTTCGGGGACGCGAGGGGGCTCCGACACACCCTCTATCTCTCCGTCTCGAAATTCTTCAGGCATCGGGGGAAGTAACGTTTCCCGTCCACCATACCTCCCGAACTCCTGGGGAGTCGCACCGGCTCTCCAAAGTCTCCAGGCCCCCTCCGGGTCAACATTACCCGCCTTCAGGATCTTGGCGAGATGAGCTCTCCTCTGTTCCTTCCTCGTCGACCTTGGAGCAACATCAGCTCGCGTACTAGTCCCACTTCCTTCACCTCGTCTGTCAACCGGTGCTAACTGCTGCACTTGCCTGCCTAAGCGTTGAAACACCGCCTGACGCTGATCGGCCCCTGCTCTAGCGTCCTGGTTACCTGGAGAGCGACTTCTGGGCTTCCGACCACCCTTGCCTGCTCCCTGATCTTTATCATCCTTCCTCGGCATCTGTAAAATAAAAGAGTTAGACTTTGCCCTCGCCAGAGTTATTGGTTTTGGCCTTACGACTACTGCGACGCGGAATTTTCAAGTCTGGGATATAATGAGCTCCTAAAGATTTTCCGGCCCCATTTTTTAATTCACCAACAAGAGGACTAACGATCTTAACTACGGTCGCGGGCCCTAGATACTTTGTTCCCAAACTAGCACAATACCCTTTACCCTTATTACTGAGCTTTCTGTTCGGATAATACACGACATCCCCCACGTGTATTTCCGGTACCTCGCGACCCGTATTTTTATAGCTAGCCTGCCTCTCATTTTCTTTGCGCATAACTTCCTCGACTTTATGCCTGAGTTCGTCTAGCCTCTGTATTCTTTTTCCCCAATCTGAGTCTGTTAAATTTATGCCTGAAAGATCTAAGTCAGTCACGTTGCCTGATAAACGCGGCTCCTGTCCGTGAACGAGATAGTACGGCGACAATCTCAGTGACGAGTGATGTGAACTATTATATGCGAGTTGAAATTCTCCCAAATGCTCGTCCCACTGAGTCTGGTCTTTATGGATATAGGCTCTCAGCATCGGCTTTAAGGTCCGATTAATCCTTTCTACAGGATTTGCCTGCGGGTGAGCGACGGCCACGGGAGTAAATTTTACTCCGACCGTCACTAGGAAATCCTGGATCTGGCTATTAACGAATTCCTTCCCGTTATCGGAGACGAGAAATAGCGGGTATCCCCGAAGAGAAAAAGTCTTCTTAAAAGCCTCCAGGACTGTCGAGCCAGTACACCACCTTAAAGGGTGAAATTCCGCAAATCTCGTGTAGAGGTCTTGTATAACCAACACATATTGATTTCCTCGCTTCGACCTGGTAAAAGGCCCAGTGACGTCAGCCGCCACGACGGCCCAGGGTCTTATGGGTTGTCTCGTTTGATGAGGAGCTTGAGAAGCCTTCTGATTATATTTGACCTTTTTACAGACCTCACACGCCTCGACGAAATCTTCAACATCCTTGAACATCCCGGGCCAGTAAAAATCGACCCTCAGACGTTCATACATTTTGTTCCTGCCTTGGTGACCAGCGTCAGGTTCTTCATGGTTCCTCTGTAGTATGCCTAGAATCTCTGGCTCTTTTACTACAGTTTTCCATGCATGCTCATCCTCCAGGATGGATTTAAAAGGATCCGGACGATGATAATATAATTTATCATCCTCAATTTTCCACTCAGGAAAATTACCTGGATTTCGGCGTACGTTGTTAAATTTTAAGTCGTACCAGTTGGTCACCTGGATGTGAACAAATTGTATGTCTTGGAGTTGCTTCTTGACCTCTAACCAGTCCTCTGGTGGATTATCTTCATGCATCCTAGAAAGAGCGTCCGGACCCTCATTAGCTGTACCCCGCTGGTATTCTACAGTGATCTGATTGGAAAACAGTTCTACGGACCACCTGGCCAGTCGTCCGTTAGGGTCTCGCAAGGAATGAAGCCACTGGAGAGCTGCGTGATCGGTGACTACGGTGAAAGGGGCTCCTTCTAGGTAGCACCTTAACTTTCTCACAGCCCAGACAACTGCCAGACACTCCTTCTCCGTCGTAGTGTACCTGGTCTCAGCACCTCTCAGTGGTCGGCTCAAACAGATGATGAGGTATTCCTTTTTAGTCTCCAGGTCTCGCTGTACCAGAAAAGCCCCCAGGCCCGTATCACATGCATCTGTATACAAGTAATATGGCAATCCAGGTCTCGGAACGGCCAATGGCTTGGCGTTGACGAGTGCCTGCTTCAACTCCTGAAACGACTTCTCCTCGTCTTCACCCTATTTCCATTCCGTGTTGACCCCCGTTAGTTTATTGAGAGGCCCCTGGGCCTTAGCAACGTCCTGTAAATGCCTGTGGTACCAGTTGATAAGCCCTAAGAAGCTGCGTAATTGTTTCCGGTTGGTTGGTCGCGGGAAATTAACAATAGGAGCGATTCTCTCCGGGTCTGGGTGCAAACCCCCTTCATCAACGATGAAGCCTAAAAACTTCACTTCTTGGCGACAGAACTTACATTTCTCTGGATTAATTTGGAGCCCGAATACCCGAAAGACCTCCAGTAAAAGACTCAGGATTTTAAGGTGTTCTTCAAACGTCTCGCTGATCACAATCCAGTCGTCGAGATATGCAAATACCTGCTCCGCCCACTTCAAAGGAAATTCTCTCTCCACCAGCAGCTTATTGAACTGTTCCTTGAGACTGTCCATCGCCTTCTGGAATGTACTAGGCGCGCCGACTAACCCATAGGGCATCCGAAGCCACTCAAATTGACCTCGACCCTCGACTGAAAAAGCTGTTAAGGGTACAGAGCCTGGAGCCATCCGTATTTGGTGGAACGCTTCCTTCAGATCCATCGTACTAATATACACTGCACCGTGTAAAGCACTCAGGATCCTCAGCATGTTTGGTAGAGAATGTGCTGGAGGAATGGTCACCCGGTTCAATGGTCGATAATCGACACAGAACCGCCACTTGTTGTTGGCCTTGGCGACCATCAGAGGGGAACAGGACCAAACACTATAGCTGGGCCTGATGTAAAATTTTTTTAAAAGATCATCAATTTGTTTGTTAAGCTCTTCATTAATTACTGGACTTCGCCTGTAAGGTCTTATTCTCGCTGGCTCAGCTCCTGGCTTGAGGACAATTTCATGTTCTATTATGTGCATGACTCCCTGGTGTGGAAGTTCATCAAACTTCTTCAGTTCTCTATCCAAGAATTCTTGGAGCTCTTTATCCTGGGAAGACGACATCGACTGGAGTCTCGCCTTGCTCTCCTTACAATCAAGTAACTCGAACGGATAATACTCTGGACAGTTTTTAAATCTCCATGTCTTGGACTCACAATCAATTTGGACAGAAAATTGAATAGCGAAATCCATCCCCAGAACTAATGAGTACCCAAGATTCTCGAGGACACTCAGGTATTGTTCTCCAGCCACTGAGCCAACTTGGATGATGAAAGGTGCACCACCGAGACTTTTGCAGAGGGTCTGATTGGCCAACAGAACTCCTTTTTTAGTTTGATCGTCTTGCAGCTCCCCTGAGGCATAATCTTTGACATCATCATAAACTTTGGCATTAATGTAGGACCTTTCGCTACCAGTGTCGAGGATCCCATTTAATTTAATTCCAAAAATCCACACCGAGACAGGAATCCTCGCAGTGACGACAGGTTTCTGAGAGCACGAACCAGGAACAAAAAGTTTTCTGGCTGCTAAACGAAGCTGTATCTCCGAAGGTAATGGTTGATCTTGCAGAATTTTAGGAATAAAAGTTTCACGAGCAAATGAACTTGCTATATCCAGGGCTGCCTGCTCTCCCAAGTCCCGATCTAGACCTGGTTCTTGAGAAAGCGACTTCGATGCCCCTTCTACGGGTTCAAATCCAGGCTCCACTTCATCTTCCCACTCTAATTCACTTTCCGAATCAGCTTCAGTCAGCATTTGGCCTAGGAAATTTAAGTTATCAGTCGAGCCAACTCCTGACTCGGGTTCACATGAACCTGATAAACCGTACTCGAACATTGATATCACCTGGAATACCAACAAGGAGTCCATACAATGGTCCTCGGTACGTGACACAATCAGGTCAACTAACTGCGTTGAATTAATTTCAGGTACCGACTGAAAAGTCAGCGACGTAGAGGTAGAAACTTCACTTGCCTGCTTGACTTCCAGCCGTCCTGGAATAATGACTTGATCTGGTACACCGTCACTAGAATCAGTATCTTGTTTTCTCCCTGTTTCCCTGTTGACCTGGGGAGAAGTCACAGGCCAACTTCTCTAGTTTTTTGTAGGATTTGAGACAGGAGGCGAAACAAGCGGATTACCCGGTTGAGCTGGCTTATACTCCTGTTCGTTTTGATTGAGATCACTACCAAGGCCTAGCATCGAGCACGCATGACGCAGGTGTCCGACAGTCAAACAAAAATTGCAAACATCCATCCTGGGATTTTCGCAAACTTCAAACACATGTCCTGGAACGCCACAATTATAGCATGGTCTGATACCTCGATGGAACGGCATTGGGCCTTGAGAGTAGCTAGAGTCCATAGGGGGACCCGAAACAGGTGTTTGCGCGGGAGGTGACTGTACCTGCGTAGGTTGGTATTGAAGACCCGGAACTCTCGGTCGAAAATTTTGATAACGAGGTTGGCCCTGTCCATAGTTGTAGCTCTGGTTATTCGCTCGACGCTGAACTCCATAGCGGTTGTCATAAAAAACATTACCTGGGGTGTTCATCGCGTTAAAACCTGGCAAGGTAAGTTTGTCCTCTCCCTCTGGCAGTAAATATTCAGCCGGAGTGTGATTAACTGCTACTAATTGCGCATTGTCACTTGGTATTACACCGGACATCCCAGGATCCTCTGGTTGTAACTGAATAATTCCGAAGCGGGGTTTGTCCGCCTGTTTAACAGTCTTTACTGCCGTTGATGGAGTACCAGCTTCTTCCAGACACCTGGTTGCCTCATGTAAAGCATTTAACAGTTCCTCATAAGTTTTCACATTTCTAGCAAAGACCAGCGTTCTCAGTTCATCAGTGAGATGGTTCCTGATGCAGGTTACTTGCTCTAATATAGATGGTGGTACGATCATGGCTTGATATTTCTGTTGGACTTTGAGGACAAACTCCGTGGCATTTTCAGAGGGTATCATTTTCATTCGACTGATCTCCATGATCAATTGATGATCAGTAGCGGAGCTGCCAAAAGCTGTTCGAAACACTTCTTTAAACTGAGCAAAATTTTTCCATCTATAATAGTTGGTGTCCACCCATCTAGCCGCATGATCTTTTAAAGTGTAACTTACTACTTTAAGTAGCTCAGACTCGGTCCAACCTTCTCTGTTCGCTCTAGCCTCGAGAGCGTTAACAAAGTCGTTAGCTGACATTCCAGGCTGAGGGAAACATAAACCAGCCATTTGAAAACTGTCTTTGATATTTTTCCAGCGATCAAATCCACCCAACTGGCGTTGTACTGGAACAGATGAATGAAATCCCGACATATTTGGAAATCCTGCCTGGGATGGCATTCCTGTTCCTCCCGGATTTTGTTGTAAATTAACCTGTTGTTGATTATTTTGCGACTGGTTGTTATGCGGTGGATTAACATGCTGCTGAGAATTTTGCTGTTGTCTCAGCAAATCGGCTAGCTGCCTCAGTTGTTCTGGCGAGAGTTGGACGTTCGAAGAGTGCAATTGAGGAAACTGAGGGACTTCGTGACCCGTGATCGGTGCAGACATCGGTCTTATGGATCTTGTCACGTTCACGTGCTCCCCTCCTCCCAGACCGTGACCTCCTGGGCCAACGGTTGAACGTTGTAATTGAAAATCCGATGCCTGCCAGTCGATTGATGAAAAGGAGTCGTGTGGAGCGTTCATAGTTGGTTGATCCAACAGCTGCCTGGTGATTTCTTGAATGTATTCTCGGTTTTGCTTGTTAATTTCTCTCTGTCTACTGATAATTCCACTCAAACGTCGAGTTTCATTATCCATTCGTGACACCCATCGACTCATTCTCGGAGTTAATTCGTCCTGGGGTGGACCATCAGCATCAATGTCGTCAAATGCATCTAAATCAACATTCCCCTGCCCGACATTCCCATTTGCCTGCTCTCTAGGAGCGGTCTGCTGGTTCCGTAGGCTGTTTCTGAGGTTTTGACCACTGGTTATGTTATTATGGTTATTCAACTGACGTTGAAGATCTGAACGTTGTTGTTCATTCAAGCCGTGTGTGCTCGTAGATGCTACATCTCCAGGGTCCTGTACTTCCTGGGTTTGCCTGAATCCACGGCCTCTGGTCAAGGGTGTTCGCCCAGCCCCTGTGTTTTCCGGCAGTGGTCCCTGTGACCTCGTGTGCATTCCTGATGGAGCGGTCATCCTGAAACTGTGCTTCCTTTTAGTGATATGTAGCCTTTTCTCTTCATTTACTTATTTTACTATTCTCTTTTATCTTCTAGTTTTCATCCAAGTATTATAATCCTTTTTCGGTATCGAACTAACGCTTTGTGTAGAGTATTATAAGGAACTTAATTTTGTGTCGCGTCCAACTAAGGTCTTTCTTTCATTTAATTCTTATATTTTAAAATAAGAAAATCCCCTGAGGAATTTCTATTTTTAGAGTCAGGTGACGTGACAAAATATCCTTTGTCATTTCAGTAAAGTAAAATGACTAAAATAGTGAATAAAAATAAAATATTCTAGTAAACTTGAGAAAGAAAGCTAAGCACAGACGCAGAACCAAGACTGACTGACGACTCTCTTGAGAGAAGTCATAATTATGATACTATTTATAATTCGACACCGGACTATTTTTATTTTTAATTTTCGGTAAATAATAGAAAAATCATTTTTATAAAATTTTAAATGCAACTAAAATGAATAGATATGACACTCAATTGTTAGCTCTAAGTCAAAAATTTAACAATAATTTCGACCCCATTCAAAAAAGAAATTTTAAATAAAAAAAATAAAATAAATTCCAAAAAATTCCTTTCTCCACAATTTCCGATCCTCCTAACAATCTCTCAGGGATCTTAAAGGTTGGGCGCCAATGAAACGGGGATCCACCGCTCTCTTGGTCGCCTCTTAATTTATTTAAGGCGCCACTGGATTTTTCCCACAGTATCCAGAAACTGGCCCAGAACATGGAGTGAACACTCAGGGTCGTAAGAGATTGTCAGGAAGAAAACAGAAATTATAACAAGAAATTCATTTTTACAATCCATTTTATTTAACCAACCCTTAATACACAATAAAACCCCTTACAAAATATCAAAACAACTTAATCCCGACGATATCCTCTTATGGAGCGTCCTATCACGGTTTCTATCATAGTGTCTATTCCCGAACGGTACCCTCATATGGAGCGTCTATACCGCGGTTTCTATCTTACTACCGTTGTACCCCAAATCCGGCGTCTATACAACGGCTTCTAAGTGCGCCCAGGAAGCAGAGGAGGATACCATGAATCCCTAGGCAACACTACAATACTTAATACTACCCTACCCACACTATTAATTAAATTTCCAAACACACTAAATATTTCCCCAGATTTTACAGATTAAAATTTATATATTCATTTCCCAATTTAACAAAAATTAACTTCCCAAAATTAAATGAAATCCGATTTAATACCTAGATCCATTTATTCCATTCATTAATTTGCTAAATCCGAGTTCCTAACTTGTTTCATAAATCCTAATCCAATTCCAAATTTCAAATTAAAATCATTAACTAATTTATTGCCGTAGTCTTAATAATAAAACAATAAATATTTAATTACAAGAGGTCTTCGTATCTTGAATTAATAGATTAAAATCTAATGACAGAGGTCTTAATAATCTGCCAACAATGTTGGTTAAATCCGAGATTTACGAAATTTTATTCTTATTGAACTTACTTAATTTATTTCATAAGTTGTTGTGTTAAATTATTTTACTTTGGATAATTTATTTTACCAGAGTTTATCAATGATTTATTTGGTTGTTCTCCGAATATTTCTAATTTGTGTCCAGATTATTTTATTTAATTAAGAACTTAATTTGTTATCAACTAAAATTCATCAATTGATTTTATGTAATTAATTTTTACTAAACTGTTTTACTTGTCATTCAATAATCGAGTTTTATTTTCTCTACATTATTTTATTTTACGTTCTATTGTGTTGCACGACAAACTTAGCATTTATTTTATTTTCTTTTATTCGAGGATTATTTTCTGCCTAGCAACACGGTACGATTTTAGTCTCGACCTTGAGTGTCCTCTACCCAGCGCTTCACGCGGGACAAGATGGCTGACGCTCTCGCTCGGTCTTGCGTCTCTGTCGCAAGTTTTTGGTGTAATTTTTTCTCTGACGAATTTTTACAAGTTTTATTTTCTACTTTTAATTAACAAATTTACACGAACAATTTTCTAGCAATTTTGACTGATTCTAAATTTATTGCAAATGATTTTATTTCAAACAATTTAATTTTATTATAAATTACTTTCCCGAATTTAATAAATTTTACTTCAAATGATTTTTACTAAAGTTCCTCTAAAACATTTTACTGATTTTATTTCAAGCAATTAATTCAATAAATCCGACCAACTCGATTATCAACGACATTTTGTTCTACATGGCACCGAAGTCATGAAATGACCAACCGAAATTATTCCTGGTAAAGTCAGTCCAAACTCTGCCTACGTAGTTAATTAACAATCCGAAATAATTCCTGGTTTTGTTAATTAAATATTTAGTAATTATCCCTGACTTGTTCTTAACTTCATTTTTAATTTTATTCTGGACTTTTCTTAATTTCATTCTGAATTTTATTTTTAATAAATTCTTACTAACCTCCTAAAGAATATTCTAAACAATATTTTAAATAATTCTTTAAATAATATCCCAAATAATATTCCAAGTAAATTCTAATAAATAAATTTCAATATAATAATTAAGTAAATTCTACGATATAATACTTAAACTAATGATTGTGACCGAACGTGAAATGACGATGACCTTCAGCCGACTTCAATGCCTGGCTGATGGCGCACCACCAAGATATTATTGAGACATTTTATTTGTACCTGGAGTTTTCCTTTACGACGCTAATGAACTCCCTCGAGGAGCTACAACTTCTTGTCGTCGTTGCTGGTACAAGTCCCTCTTTGGTGGATGAATCTACTTGGCGGCGAGACCCAGGTCACCGTCACTCGTTCCCCGGATACTTTACAAAATCTGTAACCGCAAATAAGCATTAGAAATTATCACTAATTAAAATCAATTTACGCAAGCTGGCAGAAGGCCTAGCAAGCAATAAATTAATTGATTAGTATCGCTTCGTTCCACTATATCTTGAGCGAAATAAAAATAATTACCTGTGCTTTGATGTTTGTTAACTTTTGTGCGACCGTTAGATTTGACTGTTCGGTCACAATGAATCTTCTGAGCTTTGTCGGTACGTTTCTTTCTTCGCTCCGTCTCCCCCACTCACTCTCCTCGCCGGCGTTTCCCTCTCAGGGACTTACTCACTAACTTATAGCTAGAGGCGCGAGTACTTCGGAGCACAGCGCTCTGGGGGATCAGTCGATAACTAACTCACGCGGGTTGGAGACCTTCTCTGGGTAAAGAAGGCCCCGTGTACTCCGTTACAAAGTGAGCTGAATTGTCAGCAAATTCGTTAAAGTTGATTTGTTATTAATAAAAGTCCGGATATTGTTAAATAAAAGTTTAATCATTCCAGATCACCTTCCTCCACTCTCTCTCCCTGTAGATTATAAGCTCAGCTCTGGTTTCCGGTTCCAGGAACCGTGTTGAAAAATTCTGGTGGCGCCCTTGTTAATTTAGAATCATTTTGTTTATTGGATTGTTCCTTTTTTTTTAAATTAATTAGGGGCGAATGAGCGGTAAGTAAAACTACCCGTTACAATATATATATATATATATATATATATATATATATATATATATATATATATATATATATTGTGCAAATTAAAGCAAAGGACTCTACAAGGCACGGGCCCGTTAAGTTAAACGTTGAAGTCGAATTAACTAACAAAGACCAGGCGTTGGCTGTTGATCGCCTTTTTAAAAACTCGCGGTGCTGAGCTTGCAGAAGTCCCCGCTAGTCAACCAGCAGTCACGTAGCTTAAATTTTATTGTGGCTTTCGCGCATGGAGAAGACTTTCATCTTCGCGGATGATTTAAATTTAAAAGGAAAAAAAATTGCAGGTGGACATAACATCTATAATTAACCACGTAGATAATGTTATTAGCTAGATAATTTTTATTTTACAGATTTTGCAGTGATCATAAAGAAGCGGTAGTGAGATTAGGACTCTTGTATTTACAAACTAATAATATACTGAAAGCATTTCAGCAATTTGGGAGTATGATATCACAAGTCGTGTTACCATCAAAAGCTATGTTTGCTATGGCATATATTATACAGGTAGTCACGACTCATAACCGATAACAATAAATTAAAATATTTTTGATACATCAAGTATTTTTGATTCAGATACATCGAGAATATGACATTGCTATATCAAAATTCAAAGCATCTGGGCCGAGTTTTTCTGAATCTTCGTATTTATGGAATGACATTGGAGTTTGCTTTATTGGTAAACACAAGTTTCTAGCTGTGAGTAAATAATGTATTACGATTATTCCAGATCCTTATGTTATTTACTGTTCTACACGTAGTAGATTTTCTGTTTATAAAGGTAATCTGAAAGAAAATTGAAATAACTTAATTTCCAAAAATTTGCTATCTTAAGTTCAACTTCTATGGAAAAATTTTGTTACTTTCTGAAAAAAAGGCGCTCACTACTGAAAAAAATTTACTCGAAATTATTTTTCCTAGAGCTGTATTAAAAAGCTTATAAACGTATTGTAAGATCACATAAACGTATTAACACATATCACATTAAGTATGCTCGGATAACTTTTTTGTTTGTAACTTTACGCTAAGTTTACTTGCAAGTTGACGGAAATAATAAAGCATATAAGTCTGAAACACAATTTTTATTAAAGCTCGTATTTTTAGTAGATTTTACAGAAATATAACTATTGCATTGGTCCTTATGTCAGAATTTTTAAAAAATTTTTGAACATTCTTACTCAGCTCGTCAATCTGAGTCCGAAAATGTATATGGTTCAAAAGTTTATGTGTATATATATATATATATATATATATATATATATATATATATATATATATATATATATATATATATATATATATATATATATATATATTATAACGGGGTTTTACCTGATCCGGGGATTTACCAAGCCAGGCTCACCGTTTATATTGGAAATTTTTGGCTTACTAAAAAAAAGATTATTCTTAAAAAAAGGGCACCAGGAGAATGATCACCAATTAATTAACACTGCGACGCCGGCTAGCTCTTACCTCTTCCTCAGGATGGCGGGCCATGCTGAAATACTCGTCGTTAAAAAATAGAACAGAAAACTAAACGAAAATTCTTAAAATTACTCGAAATAAATTCAGAAGAATTTAACAGAAAAAAATGACAATTTATTTAACAAAATATACGTTGGAGGTCGATATTAACTTTTAATAAAATTATTAAAACGTCGTAACTAAATGATTCTCTTAATTTTAAACCAAATTTAGAACGTCGTCACCTCAATTTTATTTCTCACACTCGCATTAATACATCGGCAATCACACGATGTAATAACAGCATTATAAAAAAAAATAATCGTAAAGCGTTTCATCCTCGCATATTATTTTGTTAATCAAAATATTTTACAAAATTACAACGTGGACTCGAAACGCTGGATTCAAAACTGAACAAGAACGTCGGCTTACCAAGCAATTGAGCGTCATCCTCATCGTAGCAGCTCGGAAAAGCTTCATGCGGTCGACTCGATAAATAAATTATTTAAAAAAAAATAAATACTTCAATACAATTTATCAATTAATTTCAAGTGAACAAAATCGCAATAATACTTCAAAATTAACTTTAGGTTGCGGAGCGCGCAAAAGCGCGTCCGAATCCGTCAACAGTCCAGCCTCGAATCCTCTTCCTCATAGAGAAGTACCCGCTTCTTCCTTCGTCGAAGTTGGCGGTGCTAGTCTTCATTTCCATTGGAATTGATCTCCGTCGATAGTTGATCTAGGTCCGTATAACAGTCAACGGACCTCCACGACAGTCTTTAGTTACCTCTGCTCCTGCAGTACTGACTAACCAACTGTCATTGATGGTGACCATCGTATTGGAACGTGCGGCAATGCAGCGTCGATTGTCCTCAGACCTCTCGGGTGCTTACGCCGCTCGGTGCCTCGCTCGCTTCGGTACTCGCTTATTATCGTCGTAGCTCTATCCTTGTCGCTCCAATGCATAGCCTCGTACTCGCTCTGACTTTCTCTGTCTTCGTTACTCGCCCAGCGTTACGTATTTATACAAAATAATTCATAAAAATTAGTAAAATTTTCATTCATTCACACATAACATTCACGACGTTTGATTCAAGTCTGGAAGGCTATAATACCCCAAGTATTGGGCGTTGAACAAAAATCTACCACTTTACAATATATATATATATATATATATATATATATATATATATATATATATATATATATATGTATATATTAGACTGATTCAAAAAAATCGACTATTTTTTTTTCTTAAATATATCGAAAATATTGTTGGAAATGATGAAAAAAAAATCCTGTGAAAGTTACAGCCCTTAATATTAATATTAAGATGTCCCGCATGGTAAATTTCAATTCCTTGTATGATTAACATGAGAAAGCTTATTTTTTTGAGTTTAGAATTTTATAACTCTTTAATAATTTATCAAAAAAGCTAGACTAAATCATTTTCTTATATAAAATTGAACGCTCTACAAAAAAACTATCCTAGAATTTTTCGATAAACCGACGCGTTTTGAAGTTATTCGACTTTAAAATATAATTTATAATATTTTCTCATTTTTTTCCAATTTTTTGACGAAACTATCGTTTATCAAAAAATTTTGTCAAATTTTACAAATTTTTTGTATTCTATATTTTTTTTTGGTTTAACAGATCCTTTTATTTAACTGTCAAATTTCTAATACTGTCGTATCTTAATTTTTCAATAAATTCAAATTAATTTTAATTTCAATTAAAAATTATTTTCATCTATGATTTAATTGATTTTATAAGTTCATAATATTATATATTTCGAATCCATGCAATTAATTTCATTACTTTAATAAAAATGTACTGATTTAATTTTTTTATTTATCGAAGCTAGTTTCACAGTTAAAATCATCGAAGCGCGAAACAGAGAAAACATCGGTTGTACTATTTGTTCTCAATTAACCACACTACTATTCATACCATCAAAAAAGCTTCAAGGACGCCCCCTCCCTTAGTATCTGACCACCTCGCACTACAACGCTCATTATTCCGCGACTCGACGCTTTAACCGAACTTTTTTGATTTGGGTAATAATAACCCATTGTTCAATTGATAACTGTGAGTGGCGTGGTGTTCTAACCTCCAAATTTGGACTTTGATTGTTGCTATAGTTTATCATTGTTTTTCGTGAATATTTTTGGCTTGTATTTTAAATTCATTTTTTTGCAATCAATTAATTCATATCCTAGAATTCCTTTTTTATGGGTTATTTGTCCAATTATTTGATGAACGATATTTATTCTTTTTTGAATTATTTCGTAACTGAGTCCTTTTTAAATGGACAAAATCGATTATAAAAAATGGATAAAGAAATTTATTTAATTGGTTTTCCAATAACTGGTATTGTTGGACGTAAAGTTCCAACTTTTAAGGACGTTTTAGCTTTCTTTTTCTATAATAATAAAGTATAAAAGTGTGGTGTTAAACCAAGTGCTTTATTTACTGTGACCGAGGTTCAAGAACAATGGAAAAAGGCTCAAATTCCTACTTGTGAGACTTTAAATACGATCAATAAGTTATTGAGAATGTTCAAAAAGTGGAAAAGTTTGCAGCGTAATTATAAACGGAGACAATCATTCACGCAAATCAAGAATGAAACTGTTTTTAAGAATAAGTTGAAGAAATTATTTGATATTGCTCACACGAAAGCAGCCAAAACCTTAAGTAAAGAGGGAAATAAATTTTTGCTAGCCTAGAGATCATCAGGTGGATTTATTGATAATTTTCCATAAAAACCTCTAACATATGAAGAACTGATGGAGGTAGATGAAGAAAGTATGTATTAATTCAAGTTTTTCACAAATGTTTCATGTTAGTTGCTGATTGATTAATTTATTGACTTTAAAATGATAGAAAAAGAATTATAAAATATAAAGATTTTTTACTTTTCGCATTAAGTAGACAAGCAAGCACACAAAATCTTTATATTATTTTTACTTCATTAGTTTTTGCAAAAAGTGTGATTTTCAGTAAAATTTGGTTAAAAGTTTTTGGATGCTGCGGTCAAAAAGCAGTATGAAAGAAATCATGGGAAAAAAGCTTTGCGATTTTTATGTTTTTTTACTTCATGAGCTTTCAAGAATATATCGAGCTATGAACATTTTTAAAAGTACGATGTTTTAATAATTTACAGATTCGGATGAACTGGTTGACAATAGTATCATCACTCCAAGCCAAGATAGTAACACTACTTCAAGCCAAGGTACACTAACAACATCACAATCAACGATAAGTCATGTTTCAAATTTCGAAGATGAATTATCTCTGCCAAAAGTGACTTCAAAAATGTCTATAATGACACCTGAACTTATTGCTGCATTAGATCGCGGAAATGTAAGCAGTAGAAATGCTACTTATATCATAGCTGCAATTTTAAAGATTGTTGGATATGATCTTAATGATGTTAATTTAAGCTACAGTACTATTCGACGGGCACGTATATCTCTAAGAGAAGGTATAGCTAGAGAACTAAAGGAACAATTGAAATTGGATGATAATTACGTTGTTCATTGGGATGGGAAACTTTTAAGTGATATAGTTGGGTCTGATACCGTTGATAGGATGCCTATTATTTTATCATCATCTGGTGAAGAACAATTATAAGGAGTTCCAAAAATAAATTCTGGGACTGGAATAAATCAAGCAACAGCTGTACATTCGATTCTAGATCAGTGGGGTGTTAGTCGATATGTTAAGCAGTGTGCTTTGATACTGCAGTTACTAACACAGGTAACATTACAAAATTTTTCTCATGACGTTGAAATAAATTTGTAAGATTTACACAATTTCGCTTAAAATACTTTAAGATCATTAACATAAAACTGAAAATTTTTTTTGTTTCTTAAGTTTTTGTGAGCAACAACAAGTTTAAAATTCAATTTGCATTATTCCAATATCTCACTTGAATTTTATTTTTTAGGTATATATCACGGCGCAGGTGTTGAATTAGAGAAAGCTTCAGGTCGGGAACTTATTTGGTTACCATGTCATCACCAATTGTTTGAAATTATTTTAAAAAGCGTTTTTGAAGTATATTGGCCTAAACAAACAGGCCCGAACATGCCAATCTTCAATCGATTCACAGGTTTTTGGAACAAAATTGATAAATCAAAATTCAAAGCGGGTATAGAAGATACCACTGTTGATCAAGCTTTGTCAGACATCACTGATGAAATTATAGGATTCATTGGAGAATATTTGCAGGTATGATCTGTGTTAAGTGATTAAGTTTTGTTGCATATCTTAAAAAATCGTTGAGAAGAAATAAAGCTTATCAACTTTATCGGTTCAAAAATTATTTGTATTTTGGTTCAAATTCATTCATTATTTCTTTTCTTTTCGACGAATGGAAAATAGTTTATGAATCAATATTTTGAATTTTAACTTCTTTGCAGAAATATCATCCAAGGAGTGACTACAGAGAATTTTTGGAGCTGTCATCAGTTTTCTTAGGAGTTGTTTCAAAAGAAAATTTTTCGTTCAAAAGTCCAGGAGCTATGAGTCATGCTCGTTGGATGTCCAAAGCAATATATTGTTTAAAAATATTCATTTTTCGGGAAGAATTCAAACTCACAACTTATGAGATAAATAGCCTCCGAGAAATATGCAAGTTTGTCATCACAAATTATATAACAGCGTGGTTTACTTCGACTTCAGCGACTTTGGCTGCACAACATGATTTAATTTTCATGCAGAAATTAATTCGATACAAAGCAGTAAATTTGGCAATATCAACTGCAACTACTGAAAAAATGAAGAATCACCTATGGTATTTATTTGAAAAATTATCCGTTATATCTTTATTTGATGGATGTGTAAAAAATGAAGTGAAAGAACAAATTATTGTCAATTTGAAGAATCGAGATGGTTTTAATATGAAAGCCAAAAAATTTGAGATAAGACAAGAAGACATTAAAAGATTTTTGCAGAAAGATGTGAGTGATTTTGTATTAAAAGATTCTATGTTTATTTTAACAGCGTTTGATTTACTGTATGATTTTATCAAAAGAGGTCTGGAGATATGGAGAGTGAATTTTTGGCCTCTTGATGAAAGTTATAATGAATGTGTGAAGTTTTTTGATAAATTGACTGTGATTAACGATATAGCGGAACGTGGGGTAGCGTTGTTATCAGTGAATATTGGAAAAAATTTCCGAATTGTAATAAAACTACTCTAATGTAACAAGGTTAAGGGAAAAAAAATAAAAATAATTTTTAATTGAACATAAAAATAATTTGAATTTATTAAAAAATTAAGATACGATAGTATAAGAAATTTGACAGTTAAATAAATGGATCTGTTAAACCAAAAGAAATATAAAATACAAAAAATTTGTAAAATTTGACAAAATTTTTTGATAAACTTGATAGTTTCGTCAAAAAATTAAAAAATATTATAAATTATATTTTAAAGTTGAATAACTTCAAAACGCGTTGGTTTATCGAAAAATTTTTTGGTAGCTTTTTTGAAGAGCGTTCAATTTTACACAAGAAAATGATTTAGTCTAGCTTTTTGATAGACGATTAAAGAGTTATAAATTTCTAAACTCAAAAAACAGCTTTCCCATGTTTATCATACGGGAAATTGAAATTTACCATGCGGGACATCTTAATATTAATATTAAGGGCTGTAACTTTCACAGGATTTTTTTTTCATCATTTCCAACAATATTTTCGATATATTTAAGAAAAAAAAATAGTCGATTTTTTTTAATCAGTCTAATATATATATATATATATTAGGGTGTTTCAAAAAAAAAAAAAAATTTTTTTTTTTAATGGTATTGAAAAGTTGAAAGTACATTTAAAAACAAAAATTTTGGCGTCTATTAGAGCCCTTAATATTAATATTAAGGTTTGCCTCAATTCATTTGTAATTTTTCTATTTAAATAACACGAGAAAACTTTTTTTTTATTTTTGAATTTTAATTACTTCGGAATGGCTTGTTTACGCAATATCCCAGAGAGAGATCTTATAGCAAATTTCACGTTCTACAAAAAACGTTTGAAGGTCAAAGTTCCTCAGATCAACCGTTTCAAAGATATTTGCAATCAAAAATAACACCAATCAAAAATTTAAAATATTTTACAATAAAATTGCACAATGGCGCAATTGCGTCAAGAACAATCAGACGATACACGAGCTGAACGCAATGAAGTCATGAGATTAGAACAACGACAATCACACCGTTTTACTGTCAATAGACGCAGAGCGAATGACCAACAACGCCAACAGGCCCATCGAGCATTTGTAGCTACATCATTTCTGCGTCTATCATTCCAGTATGAGCCCGATATTGAATATTATGCTCATTCAAAAGTAGTAATTGGTGCTATGGACAAAGAATGCCCGTATTTTCATGCTTTGAAATTCTAAAATGAACCAGCCGGGATGTGTTGCGCATCAGGGAAGGTACAACTACCAGTAATTGAAACACCACCGGAACCATTGAACGGTTTGCTTATCGGCACAGATCCAGATTCTAACGTGTTCCTGAAGTCCATTCGAACATTCAACTCATGCTTTCAAATGACATCGTTCGGAGCAACAAAAATAGTTCAAAATACTCATGCAAATGGTCAACAATACAATTCTACATTTTAAATCAGAGGCCAAGTTTATCATAAAATAGGTTCATTGCTGCCAATGCCAAACGAACCACATAAATTTTTACAAATCTAGTTTATGGGCGGCGAGGACTCCGGAAGCGCACTAGCCAATCGGGTGGATGCACGTTGTGGCTACAATAACCTTGATTCATTCTTTGCTAGACGCATCGTCAGCGAGCTGGATTCTGATAGAAGTTTGATAAAACATTATATTTTGAATTTTCAAATCGCAATAACTTCTGAATGAATGAACCGATTTTCACGCGGTTGACAAGATTCCACGCAATTTTTTGAATTCTATGATAAACTTTTGAAGATAAACTGATTAAACCGAAAATTTTGGAGAAATTTGAAAAATTCACTTTTTCCGAATTTTTTAGACAACGATAACTCACAAACCAATCAACCGATTTTCACGTTCTTAGTGGCAGTCGACCTGGTTTTTTAGGTTCTTATAATCATTTTATTTCATCAAAAATGATCCAAAAAGAAAACTCGAAGTTATGTAAAAAAAAACTTTTTTCGAAATTTTTTGTTTTTGATAACTCCCGAACGAATCAAGCGATTTCGATGTGACTAGCGGCAATCGACGTGGTTTTCTAAGCTTAAGAGCGATTTCGTTTTTTAAATTGATCGGTCGAGCCATTTAAAAATTATTCCAAAAAAAACTATTTTTTGGAAATTTTATTTTTGAGATTTCTCAAAACCTAGCCAACTGAATCGATTCATATTTTTATGAAATTTAATGGCGATGATACTCTTTGGATCGCCACCTATTTCGATCCGATCGGTCATGTCGTTCAAAAGTTATAAGACGTTTACACACACACACACACACACACACACACACACACACACACACACACACACACACATACACACACACACACACACACACAGACGTACGGACATCATCGTAAAAATAGTCAGGGAAGCTTCTTAGGGCTTCAAAACATCGAGATCTGTTGAAACCTCAATTTTTGCCAAACGGGGTAAAATCTTCTCGATTTTCCGAAAATCATTGATTTTCTTAGCGGGAAGTTGAAAATTATGAGCACTCTTTCAAAATTCACATTTTGAACTGAAACTTTCAGGAAAATCTTTTTTTTTGGTCTGTAAAATTATGACGTAACGAGAACAAAAATTAAAAAAAAAAAAATTCGATTTTTGACGATTTTTGAAATTTAAAAAAAATTTGGAGCGACCTCTTAAAAATTTTGTTTTAAGCTGTTCTTTGGAGAGAGCTCTTAAAACATCAAAAACTAACATTTTTTCACTCGAGACTTAAAATAAAAAAATAGTCGGTTTTTTTGCGCTACCTTAATACTCGCTATGTAAATTGTACTTACATTCCATAGGGAACATTTATTCTAGGGTTACTTAATTTAATAAAGTTAATAAGTAGCCTTTCCACAAAAACAAGATTACAAAGTTTAAACTTGTGGTTACAAAAATGATGAAAACTAGTGTGCTTGCCAAAGAGAAAAGTAAGATATCTCAATCTGCGTGTTTGTGAACCTTGCTTCCGGCTCGGAAGACAATTTTACACGCAAGTTGTCTTACTTTCTTTTCTCAGTGCTTAATATACTACTTTTATCAGCAGGATGTGTCTTTCGATGAGTATTTAAAAAAGTCAAAATATTAAGAAAATCAAAAGAAGCTTATTCAAGTGTCAGATTTGGCATAAAATGCCCCACAAGTTAAATTATAGATTTAAGCGCTACACGCAAAATTATTTAGTTGTATTTATTTATAATTCTATGTAGTTAGAGAGCTAGTGGCACTTTTTTTTTGAATGATCTGCTCATCGTGCAGAAGTGATAAATTAGTTACTTTTCAGTAAGTCAAACTGAAAATTTCATTTCTGCAGTTTGAGGTGCGCTGTTTTTTTAATTGATATTAGTATAAAATAACAAAAAAAAGACCTGATTTAAATGATTTGCTCACGTCTACCTTTAATGCAGAATGAACAGTTGGCTACTTATAGTTTGAATATACAAGTCCCAGACAAGTTCATTTCTGCATCAATAAGTTATCGTTTTCTGTTTTTAAATTAATTGCTTAAATGTAAACAAATGATGTGTTCATTTTGCAGACTTTGATAATAATTTACTTCTGATTTTTAATATCATAAATATGAATCTCTGCAGCCTTAATTTTTTTGAAATTAAAGTTATCATTTTTTTAAAATGCAAAAAAAAATAATTCAATTAAATTATTTGTTCATATCTGCACTTGACTAATTAGTTGGTTGATGCCTAAAAAATATAAAAATA
Organism: Cotesia glomerata; assembly: GCF_020080835.1. NCBI lineage: Eukaryota > Metazoa > Arthropoda > Insecta > Hymenoptera > Braconidae > Cotesia > Cotesia glomerata. The sequence continues at coordinate 16,124,756 of NC_058159.1, read as the reverse complement.
TATAAGCCAGACGTTTTAAGTTTATATTGTAACGTTGCAAATATTTTTGAGTGAAAAATTTCGAAATTGATCCCGCCAGATAAAACTTAATATTTTATCCACGTGGTGGCGGCATATTTAGATCTGTATAGATAGTAACCTTTTAGTATAAAGTTGGATGGATGAAGGAACTGAATTTGCTGACCCCCCTTGTATGGAAGACGTTGAAGTAGAGGAAAAACAGAAAGATTAAAAGATCGATCAAAAGTCGTTTTGTTTTTTTCAAAAAAAATATGGAAAACGGTTGACCCTAAAGGCACACACTGGTGGCAATTGGCGTGGTTTCTTAAACTTAAGAGCGGAATAGATTTTGGAAGTGATCGATGGAGCCATTTTGAAGTTATTCTAAGAAAACGATTTTTCGGAAATTTTATTTTTGAGATTTCTCAAAGTCTAGCGAACCGAATCGATTCAAATTCTCACGAAATTTAATGGCAATGATACTCTTTGGATCGCCACCTATTTCAATCTGATCGGCCGAGCCGTTCAAAAGTTATAAGAGGTTTACATACACACACACACACACACACACACACACACACACACACACACACACACACACACACACACACACACACACACATACGGCCGCACGGACACCATCACGGGAATAGTCAGAGAAGCTTCTTGTGATCTTAAAATATCGAGATCTGATGAAAACTCGATTTTTGCAAAACGGGGTAAAACCGATAGCTTCCCGATTTTTGAAAATCTTTGATTTTCTCAGCAGGAAGTTAAAAATCGTTCCTATAGAATTTTTAAATATCAAAATTTCTATTTCAGCAATATTATCAAAAACAATTATTTGTAATTTTCTTGTTGACTATAAAATCAATAATAACCATCTTTACTAAGTACCAATCGTTTTATTGGTAGTGTTATGTCCAAGGGCGTTTTTTGAGCGGTAGCGTGAACGGTGGAGGTTTGGACTAACAGTTTAAAGAATACGCAACGGAGGTTTTAATTCCGTTGTTTTCATTATTTTTGTGGGACGTTTTCGATGTACGAATTTACCACGCCTTCGTTTGAGACTGTACACGGATTTCTATTAGGAGTAGATGTACTTACTACTTGCTAGATTATTTCTTAGGGTCGGATCCGTGGTTCCGGGCCTGATCGTAGTGCCTTTTCTTTGATTGGACCCTCCAGTTGGTCCTTGCAGCGGATGGAGTTGGATGGATTTGGGCTGCTTACTTTAAGGGCTTCTTATTTTACGAAATGAATTGACTCGAACAAAATTTCACTTCTTTTGATATTTATTTTTATAAACACTAAAACTTTTACTCTTTAACAAATTTTATTTAATCGAAATTTATATTAATGAATTTTATTAATTTGATTGAGCTAACGTCCTCCAGTCCCCCGTAGGGTAAAGTGCGCAAATTTAGCTATAAAAGATCTTAAGTTACTTATTGACCGAACTCTCGCCCAAGTGCAGGGCAAATTAGAACTTTGAGGGTCCGGTTCTCTAGATTTTCTTATTGATCAAAATCTCGCCTAAGTGCAGGGCAAATTAGAACTTTGAGAATCCCGACTCGTAGATATTAATAACTAATACCCGGCCTGCCGGTTGAACCGTGTCTGAACTCGTCTTAAGTGCAGCGCAAATTAAGATAAGGGACTTTACAAGGCACGGGCCTGTCAAGTTAAACGTGGAAGTCGAATTAACTAACAAAGACCTGGTTTACACTTAAAACTAATACGTGGCCTGCCGGTTGAAACCGCGTCCAAACTTCCTTTAAGTGCGGAGCAAATTAAAGCAAAGGACTCTACAAGGCACGGACCCGTCAGTTAAACGCGGAAGCCGAATTAACCAACTAAGACGTGGATTTGGCTGTTGATCGCCTTTTTAAAAGCTCGCGGTGCTGAGATTGCAGAAGTCCCCGCTAGTCAACCAGCAGTCACGTAGCTTACATTTTATTGTGGCTTTCGCGCATGGAGAAGTCTTCCATCTGCGCGGGTGATTTAAATTAAGAAAAATGAGAAAAGAGAAAAAAAATTTGCGAGTGGACATAACAGTAGTAAAAATCTAAAATAAACCGGAATTTGTACCATAATTTGTTTATAAGATAGACCATAAGTCGATAACAAGTTTTATTTATTAATCTGAGAATTTAATTTGAAATTTTTCTATTAATTTTCATTTTGTATACAGTTTAAGGAAATTATGATAATTGATAAGACAATTTCGACACAATAATCATATTGCAAATTAAGCTGTTAATTTTTTAATTGAGTAACCAATATGAATTAAATTATTATTTCTAATTAATTTTATAATGTAATTTATATTGCTTTATATACTTAGAAAAAAAAATTATCAAAACGGTCGAACCAAAAAGCCATCCCCGCTCATTCTATAATTGAGCGCTCAAAATTGCACTTATTACGTTTTGAGTTCTTTGAGCTCAGAAATACAATTTATGTGTTATTTTGAACTCTTCGAGCTCGAAAAGATAGCTTTTCTATGCTTTTAAGCTCTTCGAGCTCAAACGACTGATAGAAGCTTAATAAAACACATTTTTTAAATTTTTAAACTGCACTAACTTTTGAATGAATGAACCGATTTTTACGCAGTTAGCGGTGTTCGGCGCAATTTTTTAAGCCTCACAAATAATCTTCAAGTTGAATTTGATCGAACTAGTAACTTTGGAGTTATTCCAAATAAATACTTTTTTCGGTTTTCTTTCGTCAACGATAACTCACGAACAAATCAACCAATTTTGACCGACTTGGCAATCGACGTGGTTTTTTTATGTTAAGGGCTGATTAGTTTTTGGAATCGATCGGTAGAGCCGTTTAAAAATTATTAAAAAAAAACCACATTTCAAAAAATTTTTTTTTGTAGTTTTTTTGAGATTTCTCAAAATCTACCAGTCCAAATCAGTCCAAATTATGTTCAAAATTTAAGTTAAGTTATACTCTTTCGAATGGCACCAACCGCGATGAAATCGTCAAACCGTCCAAAAGTTATGAGAGAGTTACATACATCCTCACATACATACCCCTACTCAAACACACACACACACACACACTCACGCACACGCATACACACAGACACACACACATACACACACACACACACCCACAAGTATCGACGTACAGACGTACCAACGTACAGATCTAGGGAAAACTCAATTTTTGCAAAACGGGGTAAAACCAATAACTTCCCGATTTTTGAAAATCTTCGACTTTCTTAGCGTTAAGTTGAAAACCCAGCATCAAAAATGTCTGCGAACTTCATTTATAGTTATTAACCATCATAACGATGACATAGAAAAAACTGTATGGATGAGCACATCATTTAATTCATTATTTTTTTTTACGATTAAGAAATTCTAAATAATAAAAAAAAAAAAATTCCAATGTCTGCAACTTGTATGAATGACTTAAAATTCATTTGAAGTTTACGTGTTACAATTTTCAGACATGAACACATTGTTTAAAAGAGCTCTTTTTGAAGTTATACTTCTTTTGGCGCGTTAGGGAAAAATTATGGGAGTAAATTTTTAAGATGCGCGTGCACCCGTCACGAAAAACCGACACTCTGAAGTTAGCTAGTCAACAATTTAGTTTTTCAAAAAAAGTTACCAACAAAGTAAAAGTAAAGACATCTACGTATAGTTGCGTGAGAACTGGCAACTAAATTCACGATATTTATTCAAATATTTCTGAACCTACACACGTGTTTTGTATCATTCCGAATGAAGTATACATAAATATTAGGGTGGCCAAAAAAAACCGAAGATTTTTAACTTCCCGCTAAGAAAATCTCAAATTTTCAAAAATCGGGAAGTTATTGGTTTTACCCCGTTTTACAAAAATCGAGTTTTCATCAGATCTCGACGTTTGAAGGTTACAGGAAGCTTCCCTGACTATCCCCGCGAGGGTGTCACTATGTCTGTATGTGTGTATGTGTATGTGTGTGTGT
>NC_058159.1:15971121-16120686 GCF_020080835.1 Cotesia glomerata | reverse complement strand
CGGCCCATCATACCGGCGCATCCAGGTGCCCAGTATTTAAAGAGGCACTCCAGAAGATAACAAACAAACAGACATGAAGATATTGGAACCGTGAAGCGTTCCACATTTTTATAAATATTGTGACATGGGAAAAATTTTCTAAAATTTGAAGTTCCGAGTTCTAAAATTATTAGGTTGGCTAAGCTGAGGAAAAGCAGAGATTCGACGCGCCTGTGTCGCCCCAAGCAGCCTCCCAATCAGAATGACAAGCTCGAGGTAAAATTAGTAAAAGAAAACGCGCCGAATTTAAATTAAAAATTTAAATAAAAAGAATACCGGAATGAGGGTGAACTATTGTTGAATGCATGAGTGAGTGAGACTTGACTATAGCGATCAGACGACCCGCGAATTTCTACGAGCCATCGACGATCAACGCGACATTTGGCCGCGAGGATGGAACGACGAGAAAATTTGAATGGACCAATGACGACGGAGAGCGATCAACAACAAGTATGCGAGGCGCCATCTGAACACGAGGCTGATCACTAATCGAAGTATCGACCAATCATCGATCGCAACGGAATACTGGACGCATCCCGTAATACAACGGCCGGCTAGAAGAAGCTGTGAGCTGATTGGATGCGAGTTTTTGGAACGAACCGAAAAGAAAAAGAGCATAGGTTGCCGAGGAGGCAGCCATATTAACATGCAATTCTGATCTGGACGCCGTGACTGTGGCATCGTGCAGTTCTCTTTTGGTTATTTTTTGCTGTTTAATTTTTTTTTTAAAATTTGTTGCTGACGTGAGTACAATTGTGTACATTATTGTGCAATATTTCGCCGAGTTGTTTTGGACACTACGACCCCGGACACGCCATCGCCGAGACATCGACGCTCTTCCGTCAGTTTTGCCGCCAACTTCGCCTACTTAGCCAGCATCGCCCGAGACGTCTACGGTAGCTGCAGGGTAAGTCTGGTCGCTGTCTTTATTAGCCCCAGGGTGTCATCACCGCGAATTTCGTCGTGTTAAAATAATTTGTTAATGATTCGAGTTGCACGGAATTAGATAAATTCCGTGCGGTATTTTCAAAGCTTAGTGACGACACTCTGCGGCACGGTACCGTTGAGTCGCGTGTTTGTGTGTGTGAAATTTTTGGTCGGGATTATAAGTACTGTTTACCTACCTCGAGCTTCAAATACCCGACAAAGCGGCTTAGTAAATTGCTTTGGAAAATAGGTTGACGAATTTGAATACTTCGCATAATTTGATTTTTTTTTCTTGTCATTGTTGAACAATTTGGCGATTTGAATTATTTTTGAATAATTTTGAGATCTTTATTAGGTTTTTGCGATTGAATTTATTATATTATCTAGAAATTTGTGTATTAAGAATTTTGCGATTGAAATTATTGGTTGAATTTTGCGATTGAAATTATTATTTTTTTTTTAAAAAAAAAAGAAAACTTCTTAAATAAATTTTGCGGTTGCGATTTTTGATAAAGTTTTGCGATTGAGATTTTGTTATTAAATTTGGCGATTGAAATTTTTGATAAAATTTTGCGATTGAAATAATTATTTCCTTTTTAATTTTTGAATAAATTTTGCGAGTTGAATTAATTAATATTTTTTTTTTTAACGAAAAGACTTTGTACTTTTTTTTTTTTGGTTACTTGATTACTTTTTTTTTGTAATTTGTTTTATTTTGAAATGTTGAATCATTGCGTTAGCACTAGTTTGCGTTAGAATTATTTTTGCGTTAAAAATAATTTTTGTTATTAATGCGACATTGCCGACAGAATATATTTGTTGTTGAATAAACCGTTGCTGGATTAGAATTGCACGCCTCAATTATTTTTTTCATTGTTGTTGCTCTGAAAAAACCGATCCCATCTTCCAATTTCGATTTCTTTGTCCGTCGATTGCCGTTATTCGATTTTTGAATCTCTTCACCACCGACCCGCCGCCCAACGAAGATCAACAGCGATATCGACCCGTGGAACATTGAGTTCCTGGCGCCCAACCAAATCTACGAACCAGGTAGGCCAATTAATTTTTGTTGACCTGATCCGGTCCTGTCGACGCCAGTGCCGGAAAAGGCATCACAATATAAATAATGCTGTGAAGCGGGAAAGAATAGGAGTTACGGTAATTATTACGTGAAGCGTTCCACATTCACGTAACAGGATATTGGTAACAAAGGATTGAGAAAGGAATGTGAAGAGGATCATCTTAATGTGAGTTTATAGAATATGCGAGAAACAGATGTGAAGCTAAACCTAAACCATTGCGAAGCTGCATATGATCTGCTTATGCAAACAGCAAGAGAACTAGAGTTAGACTTAGTAATGATAGCAGAGCCATACAGACAACTGAATACCAAGCCTTGGGAATCTGACAGCACTGCCAAGGCTGTCATCTAGTCCTGTGGTAAGCATCCCTTCCAGAGTGTAGTTAACAATGATAATGCCGGCTTTATAGCAGCAACAGTTAACGGCGTCCGTTTATACAGCTGTTATGCGCCACCTAGCCTATCCATTGTTGAATTCACTGAATTCTTGGACAAAGTGACCGAGGACGCCAAGCAGCATTATCCAGTCGCGATTGCCGGTGACTTCCTCCTCGGCAGTAAACTGGGGCAGCAAGCAGACCAATGCGCGGGGAAAAGCACTACTAGAAGCATTTACTACACTAGATGTAGTCCAGCTCATCAGTGGTGATACGCCAACCTATACTAAAGGAGAAGCAAGCTCTATTGTAGATCTCACTTTCGTCAGCAGCAGCTTCATCAGTGGGAAATACGACTGGAAGGTAATTGATATCTACACAGCCAGTGACCACAAGGCAACTCTCTGGGAAATATCACATGGCCGGAATACGAAAAGACCAATCAAGTCACTCAATACCATTGGATGGAAAGTGAAGTCTTTTGACACAAGCACATTGGTAATAGCCCTGAATATTAAACCGATTACTACTGGATCCGCAGAAGAAATGACCAAGGACCTGATGAAAAGAGTTGTCCAGGCCTGTGACGCAAGTATGGTCCGGAAACGTAGCATAAGCCAACGCCCGGCAGTACACTGGTGGAACGACCACATCAGCGTTCTTCGGAAAGAGTGTCTAAAGAAAAGAAGAATATCCCAGCGTGGCTATCGACGACCTAATTCTGCGGAGCTGGTCGCAGAGAACAAAAAAGCCCATCGATCATTGAACAAAGCCATCAAGGATAGTAAGAGGCAATGCTGAAAAGAGCTTATCAACGAGGTGGAAAGACCTGTGGGGTAGACCGTATAAGGTGGTCATGACTCACCTAAAAGTCAAACAAATGCCGGCACCCACATGCCCACAACTTCTGCAGAGAATCGTTACCGCGCTGTTTCCGCAGCAACGCGAGCTTCATTACCACTTAGCTCAAGGCGAACTGGAGGACATTTCACCTGTCACGGCAACATTTCACCTGTCATCAGAAACGCCTATAACTCCGCCAATTGGGAATGCATCATGCAGGCCCTCCAAGAAAAGAATGTACCAGCATACCTGCTTAAGATCGTAGCAAGCTACTTTGAAAACAGGGTCCTGAAGTATGACACGAAGAACGGTCCGAGGAAGTATAATATTACTGGAGGTGTACCACAAGGTTCAGTTCTAGACCTGCTCCTGTGAAATATTATGTATGACGGTCTATTAAGACTAACTCTGCCAAGAAACGTCAAACTCGTAGCATATGCAGATGACGTAGCCGTAGTGATCGTTGCCAAACACCTTGACGAGATAAACCATATGTTCGACCTCACTTTTGAGCGCGTTAACCGGTGGATGGACGCAGTGAACCTGCAACTGGCGCAATACAAGACTGAGGCAGTGCTTATTACCAGCAGAAAAGTGGTAGAGACCATTAAGCTGAAAGTCGGGGAACAAGAAATCACATCACAACCTTATATCGGATATTTGGGAGTGATGCTTAATGCCCGACTTAACTTCAAGCAGCAAGTGGAACATGTCAGTGCCAAAGCGTCAGTAGTGAGGGCTAGTCTCGCATGACTGATGCCAAACGTCGGAGGCCCAAAGCAGAGCAGGAGGCTATTATTATCATCAGTAGTCACATCGGTGCTCACTTACGGAATATCCATTTGGGCCGACGCACTAAAGACGCAAGAATCATGGAGAAAGGCTGGACCAGTATATCGACTGAGTGCCCTACGAGTAGCTAGCGCCTTTCGCAAAATATCAGAGGAAGCAGTGTGTATTATTTCCGGTACTCTGCCTCTCAGAGTCCTAGCTGAGGAAAGACGGAACCTATATCAACGAAAAAGGTCAACCACACTGAGCCCTGAAGAACTTAGAAGGGAAAAACGGCAACACAGCATCGCAAGATGGCAACAGAAGTGGAATGCTGCAGAGAAAGGTCGGTGGACGTACCATCTCATACCTCGGATTGATGTGTGGTTCAACCGGAGTCACGGTGAGATCAACTATTATTTAACGCAGATGTTATCAGGACACGGATGTTACCGGAAGTATCTTCACCGCTTTAAGCACGATGATACCTCAGAGTGCCCGTTGTGTCCAGGGGTCAATGAAGATGCGGAGCATGTTTTCTTTGTATGTCCACGTTTCAACCAACAGCGCGATGAGTTAGAGAAGACTCTGAAAAAGAGAACCCAACCAGAGTGGATAGTAGAAGCAATGTTGTCGTCAGAAGCTGCCTGGAACGCCACAAGCACTTTTGCTACAAAAGTGCTTACTGAGTTGCGATCCATTGAAAGGAAAAGAGCCAAAGACAGAATCTAGAAGGAAGAAATAACATCTTAGTCACCAGAAGGAAGAGCAGCAGCTAATTCCTCCCCCCGCGAAGAAATGCCTTACGGCGGTACCATGGGGGATCAGAGGATAAAAGAGAAAGGGGTTTAGTGTTTAGTGGGTAGGGGCGTCAGCGTCGAGTTTTAGTATGACGCTGCGTCGAGTCGCCACATATCCAGGCAAACACACATACAGACATACGGATATACGGATATCATTGCGAAAACATTCAGGGAAACTTCCTAGGACCTCAAAACGTTAAAATCTGATGAGAACTCGATTTTCGAAAAACGGGGTCAAACCAATAACTTCCCGATATTTAAAAATTTTTAATTTTCTTCGCAAGAAGTTAAAAATATAAATATTATATATAAACATATAATAATATAAATATAAATATAAATATATCATGACACTTTATCAACAATTGAATCTACTAATGATTTTGGATATCATTCAGTGTCTAAAAAAAATTACAACTCTAAAGCCTAAAGATAAATATGAATTTGAGGAGTTTTGCAGAACTCTAAACGTAAGTAAAATTTCAATTGAACTTAAGAATAATATAGTTTATAGTTACAAAATAAATGACACTGCTAACTTTGAGGTTTTTTTGTTGAAAATGATTTTTTTTAAATTTCTTATTATTATAAAAATAACTTACTCTATTTTTCGATAAATTAACAATTTAATTAATACATTTTTCCAATAATTATTAGTTTAAAACATTTATTCATACCCTTTTTTCAAAATACTGTCACGGGGCTCCTTCATTATCCGTTGAAGGTCCTCACCCTAGCCGCGGTTAGTTATCGACGGATCACTGGGCGCTGTGGTCTAGGATGCTCGCGCAGTAACAATAAAAATTAACATAAGTTCCGGGGCCTAGAAAATAAGCGTTCCGCGGGTGGGGATAATTCCACACCAGGGGCAAGTGAAGTTGGCGCACCGAAAAGCGACATTGTGAAGCCGGAGCCCGAGACACCAGCACGAGATCTTGGAAAACAGGTAATTATTTATTTTCCTCTGAGTTTCTTGTGGAACCTTCAGAGCGATTAATTGAACATTTATAATTGATATTTATTGCTAGGCATTTAGCCAGCCTAAATATCCTCCAATAATTATTCTAACTATCCTGAATTTCCAGATTTAATTTACCGTTGACTAAATCCCGAGCTACGACGCAATTAACCAGATCCGAGATACCTGATAGAGCTGTGTAATTTGGCGGACAAAATTTGCCTAGACCGAAGGCCACAGAAACGACTACGGAAGCCGAATTAAAAGAAAAGAAATCGCCAAAAATTTCTCAGGTACAGAAAATTTAACCTCGGTAAATTATTGCGTCGCTCCCGGAAATTCTAGGCACAGGCCAGGTTCCGTCTTCCAATCACCTTACTTGATTAATTAATTAATTATCCGAATTCAAATAAAATATCTAAATTATAAGTCGAAGTTAAAATTAGTTAAAATGAAATTTAAATAAATAGAAAATTTGACAAGTCGAAAAATTTCAAAATTAAAAATAAAAGAGGTTAAAATTAAAATTAATATTTCTATAAAATTGGTCAAATAAGTTCAAGTTAAAATTTATAAAATCAGAAAGTTCAATATCGACAAATTTGAGTTAAATTGCGTCATTCATCTGAGCGAAATTCTGTCGATTAAATTTATTATAAATTATAAATTAAAATAAAACTAAAGGGAATTAAAATTAGAGATTTATCCGAGTTAGATTAAAATTGATTAATAAAATCAACAATTAAAAATAAATTAAAATTTAAAAATGAAAATTATTCATTAAAATTAACTGTGGGAAAATATCAAAAATTTTTAAATAAAATAAAATTCTTTAAAAAATTACAATTGTCAAGCAGTAAATTAATTTATAAAAAAATTACAAGCGTAAAATTGTCAATAGATCAAAATTGTTCAAAAACTTCGATAAATAAAATTGTCAAATTCCAGTGTGATAAGTTTCAAAAATAATGAACATAAAAATTTAGCCAAGTTGACGACTAAGTCTCAAATTCTTACTGGAATTCAAAATAGACATAAGCCGATTATTCAGGCAGTTTGAATTCGAGTAAATTTTAATTAATCTAAAATTTTGGTTGAATAAAACGCTGCTGTGATATTAATAACTAAGCGACCAAAATTAAATAAAATTATTTATCGAAGTCAAGTTAGGGACCGGGAAAATTGATTCCCAGGAAGTCATGTTGAAAAAAAAGTATTTAAGAATTTTAAAAATGATTGTTAATTAGAGTCAAGAGTGTGTTTGGATGAAATTATTATATTGTGTGTGTGTGTGTGTGTGTGTGAAAAAATTAAATTTACATTATATACTCCTCGTTCTCGGGCTGTCGAGGAGGTTAGTATTAGCAGGTTGTCGACTAGTGTCATGGTATCCTCCTCTGTCCTAGTCGACTTCAGGTTCCTTAGTCCCGTAGTGAGGGTCCGGGCGACAGCGAAAGGGCTAAGGACGGTTTGAACCTTGGGCAGGGGTCCGGGCGACCACCCAAGGTCAAATCTAGAGTCTTAGAGCGTGAGGGTCCTGTGGACAGCGCGACTTAGGTAGAAACTGCGGTATAGACGCTCCATATGAGGGTACCGTCAGGAATAAGCAACTATGATAGAAACTATGATATAGACGCTCCTTATGAGGGTATCGTAGGAATAAGAAACTATGATAGAAACTACAGTATAGACGCTCCTTCAGAGGGTACTGTTAGGATTAAGAAAATTTTTCGGGTATGTGAGTGTGTGTGAGAATTAAAATAGAATTTAATTATGTAAAATTAAGAAAATAAATTCATGATCAATGTCAAATCTACTTGTTATTATTTATGTCAAATTTTTATGATTTCTCTCGACCCTGTGATATCTCTCTTGCTTGGACCGGTTCTGGAAACCGTGATAAAAATTCCAGTGGCGCCCTTAATTATTAAATTTAAATAAAGGGGTGACCAATGGACGGTACCAACCCGTTACAATACAATTCGTAAAATTTTTTTTTTTTTTCTAAATGATATACAAATTTGATGTTTTTTTTTTTTTTTTTAATTTATCAATTCATATTAATAACTTAAAAAATTACCTCATGCATAATTTGAAAAAATCAATAATTTAGAAAAATTAATTGAGTAAATTTTGAAAAAATTGAGGATTAAATAAAAATAATAAATTTACAAAAATTAGTAATGTTTATGTTTATGGAAAACGTGGTAACGTAGTAAAATCTACTAATTCCTTTTATATTACATTTCTTAGACAGGTAAAATTGTTCAGGTATTCGGATCTTTTTGAACCTAATTTCAAACAAACAATAAAATCATTTAGCAGTATAATGTGGAGAAATAAATACCGAGTTTCTTTGTTGACTATGCGTTATATCTTTACAAAAAAAATTAGGAAAATGGTAGAACCTGAAAGCCATCCCTGCAACTCCCCGCTAATTTCATACGTAGGGGCTTAAAATTACACTAATGATGTTTGTGAGCTAAAAAATACAATTTATTTGTTATTTTGAGCTCTCTGAGCTCAAATAGATAGCTTTTTTATACTTTTGAGCTTTTCGAGCACTGAGGAAATAAAATACTCGGGGTGGACCAAAATCTAGCGAAAAAAAACGATATGGAAATGTCACAGAACTTTTAAACATCGTTTACTGTACAGGGGATGGATACCTCAGTGCCGGTGAGGGAAGGTGTGCAAACGGGCCTGGACCCCATGTCTCCGCTGTCTAGAAATGCTACAGGGAGTACGAAAACAGCCGTGATGGAAGAAGATGGACAGTCAACAAACGTTCCTCCAAAAAGTGGAGGACCTTTTGCTCCCGTTACTATCCATGCTTACTGAGGAAAGATTGACTCTGTACCGACCGTCACTGGCCAACAATCGCCAATGGAGCGGCTCGGTAGCAAGATCGAAGAGCTAGCTGATTTCATGAAGGACAAGAAGAATTTCCATCATGAGATCAGAAAGTTGGTTACGTCCATTGCTACGGCACATAGGCTGGCCAACAAATCACTAGGCATGGAGGCATGTCGGCGTCAGCGACACAAACAACTCCGGGCCTGACCAAAAAACGACAGCCACTTCAGGTTACTCCAACCACACCACCATGGCAAGAAAAAGACAACCGTCCACATCTAGCTCTTCTTCAGCAAACGACGAGCCAGCACAGGAAAAGACAGCCCGGGATGATACCTGGATTAAAGTTGTCACGGGGCTTTTTTATTATCTATTGAAGGCCCTCACCCCAACTATGGTTAATTATCGATGGATCATAGGGCGCTGTGATCTAAGATGCTCGCGCAGTGAAAATTAAATAAAATAAGTTCTGGGGCCAAGAGTGGAAGTGCTTCGAGGGTGGGGATAAGATTGCACCAAGGGAAAATGAAGTTTTCGCATTGAGAGAAGACATTGTGAAGACGGAACCCGACACAGCAGCCACGGAATTCGGAAGACACAAGGTAATTATCTTTGTCCTTCGAACCTACTGTGGAACAAAATGATAGTCATCATGAAAGCAGCGTAGAAATAAAACAAAGCAACCACACTGGAGATTGTTGTAGCTATTACACCGGGACCTGAGTACGAAATGGAAAAAAACTGAAGTCTCCAGGAATTTTATAACAATCCCAGATATCGAAAATTAACCTCTGTGAAATAAACTGCGATGCTCGAGGAAATACTAGGCATTGGCCAGGTTCCTTCTTCTACTCACTAGATTAATTAATTGTTTGAATTTATTTAATAACTAAATTTATAATTCGAGGTTAAGAACAATTAAATTAAAAGTTAAGATTAACAATAAAATTCCGAAATTAAAATTAAATTATAATTGATAGTAAGGCTAAAATTAAGACAATTTAAGTTAAAATTTTAAAATAAGATTTATAAAACTAAAATTAATGATTAAGTTAAAGTCAAGCTAATAGTTAAAATTAAAAAAAAAATTTGTCAATCAAAATTAAATATTTTTATTACGATTAAAATTAAACCAAAGTTAAATTAAAATAATATAAAATTTTCTAAAGTTAAAATTAAAATTAATAACTAAGATCAATCTCTAAATTAAAATAATTCTAAAAATAAAAGTAAAAATTTATAATTAAAATTTATCTTTGAAATTTAAAACTAAAATAAAGTTGAAATTATAATCAAATTGAAATTGTTCAAGACTTCGATAAATAAGTTTTTTTAAAATCCCAGTAAATAATTATTGAGGAAATTATAATAAAATTTTAACCTTGGAAAATTTAGCCAAGCTAACATTTCTATCTCAAATCCACTCGGAAATTTAAGATGGACGCTAAGCCGAATTCTCAGGCAGATTAAATTCAATTTTAATGAATCATAACTTTTGGTTTCAAGAAAGCTACTGTGATAAATTAAGAAAAATAAGATTCAGACTTTAAATTTAATTATTTTTTGAAGTCATGGTTAGGATCCGGGAAAATTTGAAATTGATTCCCAGGAAGGTATATGGGAAGCTATAATATTGTAAAGTGTAAAGATTAAGAATTATTGTTAATTAAAATTAAGTGAGTTATTTTGGGTAAATTGATTTATTCAAAAGTGTGTGTGTGTGCGGAAATACTTTACATTATATACTCCTCGTTCACGGGCTTTCGAGAAGGTTAGGATTAGCAGGTTGTTGACTAGGTTCATGGTATCCTCCTCTGTCCTAGTCGACTTCAGGTTCCTTAGTCCCGTAGTGAGGGTCCGGGTGACAGCGAAAGGGCTAAGGACGGTTTAAACCTTGTGCAGGGGTCCAGGCAACCACCCAAGGTCAAATATTGAGTCGTAGAGCGTGAGGGTCCGGTGGACAGCACGATTTAATGAGAAACTGCAGTATAGACGCTCCATATGAGGGTACTGTCAGGAGAGAGACTTTTTGATAGAAACTGTAGTATAGACGCTCCTTATGAGGGTACTGTCAGGAGAAAGGGACTTTTTAATAGAAACTGTAGTATAGACGCTCCTTATGAGGGTACTGTCAAGATTAAGCGATTTTGATAATTTATAAGAGTGGGTGTATAAGTTATTATTTTGAAATATTGGAAAATTAGTGGAATAAATTGAAGATTTAAATTTAAAAATAATTGTTATTTTTGTCAAGCCTAGTCATAATTTTCTCTCGACCCTTTGATATCTCTCTTGCTTGGACCGTTTCTAGAAACCGTAATAAAAATTCCAGTAGCGCCCTTAAATTAAAAAAGGGCGACCAAGTGACAGGAATAACCGTTAAAAAGTAACTCGGCAAAAGAAGAAGAAGGAAACAAAACAGGAGCCAGCGGCTTAATCTGCTACAGCCAAAAACCAGCCAAGCAATGATGGCTCTAAGAAACCAAGGAGGAAAAAGATAAAAACAAAGGCTGTGCTTGTCCAACTAGCTGAAGGGCGAAGGTATGCCGATCTCCTCAAGGAAATCAAGACCAAGGTAAACCCTGTCGAGAATGGAGTAGACATAAAGTCTATCAAATAAACAAAGCGCGGGAGTGTTCTTCTAGAAATGAGTCGTAATACTGAAGACACTGCTACTTTCACGGCTGCGATAGAAAGAGCAACTGCTAACATCGGTACGGTCAGAACACTCACACCAAAAACAATGATTGAGATCTTTGACTTGGATAGAGTATCTACCGAGAAGGACGACCGTGAAGCAATTCAACGAGACTTTACCAACAGCTTGGAGATAAAACGTGTTAATCTGACAAAACTTACACCACGAGGCGATCGGGCAGCCTTCTGCGAGGTAGACGAGGCTAGCGCGATCAAGAGCCTTGACAAAGCCCGTATAAAGATCGGATGTGTTAACTGTCACATACGCCAATTCTTCAAATACTGTTCTGACAGATATAAAATTTGATAGAATCATAGATAACAGCAAAATTCGTCGCACTTTACGCTGGGTCGATTTTAAATTCAGTTATAAGACCTGCGATCACTTTAACTAAAACTTTCAATGCTTATTTCAAATTTTTTTCTTTATGTTAATTATTATTCATTTTTGGAAGAAAGCCACGAGAATGTTATAGTGATTGCACATTGAAAGTTCTAATGAGTATTTGCTAGAATAATCACATGGTTAAAAGGTACAGGCCAATCCGATGGAATTTAGAATCTGTGCAAAACAATACTCGAATTTAATTTCAAGTCTAGTTCTAAAAATACAATTCTATTAAATTCTAAATACAATGCTAAGTGCCCAGCGGAGCAGGCGGGTAACAACTAGTTAGATATAAATAGATCTGACTTGATCTATGGAGATCTAATTTAATCTGATTATTACGCGGGAAAAAAAGTTTAGATATGATCAGATCAAGTTAAATCAAATCAGATCATGCTTGATGAATATATGTAATCATAAAGATTTAAGCGATTTTAATTTTACCGAGCAAGGCCTCGTAACGTGGTCAAATTATTTGGCAACGAAGGTAAGCTCAAAGTTTGGGGATTAAATTAGACAGATATACACGATCGAGACTCTTGTAGGGGGCATAAGTATTATGGCTCAAACAGGTCTTACGGCTGCACCTTCCCACATGGGTCTTGCTGGTAACTGGTCGGGTTGTTGTTATTATACTACCGATCAGGCTAACGCAGTCGTTGAATGGGTTGTTACAGTTGACTGAGTACGAGGAAAGATCGACATTAAATTCAATTCCATTCACATCTGCCCAATGATAGCGTAAAAGCTTGAGGGCAGGATTTTTACTCGCCCGCAAACTTGGATGTGTTTTTGTTGCGTGAGGGTAGGACAAATATACGTACGAGTATAGCTTTTTCAAGCCTAGGTATGAGCCTGTTCGGAGGTAGGCGAAAGCCTTCGGAATAGGCATTCCTCACCATATATCTTCTGATTCTAATTTGACTACAAACAATTTTATTTTGACAATCAAAAATTTATAACTGATTTTTATTAACTTTAATCCAAACGATTTTACTAAAATTTTTACTGAAATATTTTAATGATTTTACTTTACGCAATTAATCAAGTAAACTCACTTAAACTTCCTTTTTCATTTTGTCTTTTTTTTTTTATACATTTTAATATATCTAGTCGATTGATTATATGATGTTTTATTATGTTTCATGGAGTGTAGTGGTTATAAGAGTTTCGCAAAGGATATTTCAAATAACGCAAAAACGAGTGTTTAATTGCAGCTGCTAGTCAGTCAGCCAGTGAAAATACGTTTATTAGTGGAGATGGTAGGTTTCCAAGTGAACTGTTAATAGGAAACAGTGTGATAGTTTTAGATTTTTTTTTCAAGTTTTTCTACGTTTTACAGTGAATTTAGAATTTAAGAGTAATTTACACGATAAATTTCGTTTTGTTAAATTATAATAACTAACTTAGCCAACTTAGTCTCGTTCCAATCTCTCTATTCTTAGTTTCAATTAATTTTATGTGTAACCGAGTATCTGAATAATGCAACATCCAGAGAAGAGCTAGTCGAAACGAAGGCTCGGTTCCAAGAGACCGAGCATCTTCCAACTTCATAAACTCGTGGTGGCCTCCAGGAAAATCTTTAGGCGCGAGACATTAAACATTGTGCCAGGAGGTCACAATGTCCGAGCCAGACATTTTCTTTTTTAGCGTTTTTGAGAAAAAATTTTCAAGTCATCATTTCATTTATTTTTAGGGAAAAAAAGATTTTTAAAGAGGTATGAGAGAATCATCCTACTCAATAGTTCTGAAGGGTTAATAACCATATGTTCTTATGGAACACAAACATGTAAGCTGTTGAGAGCAAAGAAGAAAAAATTTAATAAAATTTTGATTCACCTTAGTAATCAACTATTTTTTCATCAAATTAATTGTGTCTCTTATTGTTTTTAAGTTGCTTTGAAAACTTTGGACGATCTCGAAGGAGCAGAGAAAACTATCTGTAAAGCACATCTGTTAGCACCACAAGATCCCGCAGTACTTTTGAATTATGCTATAGTTCTCGAAGCCAAAGGGGAATATAAATATGCGATGGAGATTCTCAATCAGCTCAATGACATATCGACAATTGCTACTATTGATTCTCAGGTATTATCTACCAGCTATCTATCGTTTTATATTGTAATTGATGCATATGACATAAAGTTTTTTTTATAATTACATAAAAAACTATTATACATATCCTCACCTTCCAAATTTATTATTATTTTTGAGGTAGTTAGAATCAAGAACGAAAGTTTTCAAATTTGAAAAAATTTGAATAATTGACACGGTCGGGCGTTATGTAAGATTTGGAATAATATCACGGAGAGTAAGGTGGGCCGAAAATATTTAATTTCGAGCTATTTAATCATTTTTCTCGCATATTCTATAAACTCACATTAAGATGATCCTCTCCACATTCCTTTCTCAATCCTTTCCTATCAATATCCTGTTACGTGAATGTGGAACGCTTCACGTAATAATTACCGTAACTCCTATTCTTTCCCGCTTCACAGCATTATTTATATTCGTTATTTTAATTCGCTTTTTTAGAATTTCATTTAGTAATAGCAGAAATATCGTTTATTAAGTTATAAAAAAATCTGGAATACGGTTGACCCTAAAGGCCATCCCTGCAACTTCCCGCGAACTCCATATCTGAACACTTAAAATTACGTGCACTTATGACGTACACTTATGACGTTTTAAAGCTCTTCGAGCTCAAAAATATAATTTACATGTTATTTCGAGCTCTCCGAGCTCATAGAGTTAGCTGTTCTAAGCTTTTGAGGTCTTCGAGCTTAAAAGTCTGATGAAAATTAAATAAAACAGTATTTTTTGAATTTTTAAACTGCAGTAATTTCTGAATGAATGAATCGATTTTCACGCGGTTAGAAGTATTCCATGCAGTTTTTCGAATTCTATGATATACTTTCGAACACGAATTAATCGAACCAAAAATCTTAGAAAAATTTGAAAAATTCACTTTTTCCGAATTTTTTCGACAACGATAACTCACGAACCAATCAACCAATTTTCACGTTCTTGGTGGCGATCGGCGTGGTTGTTTTGGCTCTAATAATTATTTTATTTCATCAAAAACGATCCAAAAAAAAATTTCGAAGTTATGTAAAAAAAATACTTTTTTCGAAATTTTTCGTTTTCGATAACTCTTGATTGAATCAACCGATTTTGACGGAACTGGTAGCAATCGATGTGGTTTTTTAAACTCAAGTGTGAAATAGTTTTTAGAAGTGATCGGTGCAGCCGTTTTGAAGTTATTCTAAAAAAATGATTTTTTAGAAATATTATTTTTAAAATTTCTCAAAATCTAGCAAATCGAATCGATTCAAATTTTTACGAAATTTAATGGCAATGATACTCTTTGGATCGCCACCTATTTCAATCTGATCGGCCGAGCCGTTCAAAAGTTATAAGAAGTTTACATACATACACACTAGGCTGATTAAGGGGGTATTCTGGTCTAGAAGCCTAAATTTTAGGCATTTTTCAAACTAACATAAAAAAAAAATTAAGAACATTTTTACCATCGGTTTTTTTATATGATGTTTATTAACGTTTCAAGAATATAAAAAAAAATTGAAAAAAAAAAAAAATGATAAATTGGACAAATTACAGGTCGGTGAAGTGGGGGCTACAAAAAAAACGGTGCACCCTGGTTGACATGATTCCAGCCCTTGTAGTGATCTGAAACAAAAAAATTTGAAAAATTCTCAATCTGTAAAGATGTCGCTATCGCGTTGACCTCAGTCAAGAAAAAAAAAAAAATTCACAAAATGGCGTCGACATGAAATATCAATTTTTTTTTTACCCCCTTTTTTTGACCTTTTTGAATTTTTTAAAAATACTCCAAATTGAAATTTTTAAAAATCCAAAGCAGACGCGATAGAGAGATATATAAAGAAAATTCCCACTAACTTTCAAAAGAATCGAACGGGTAGAACTTGAGATATCATGTCAACCACTTCAAAAAAAGTAGTTTTGAGAAAAACGCGTTTAAAGTTTGAGAAACAATTATAGTAGAATAACTCGTATAATAACATTCAATACTCACTTTGGATTAATCGGCGATTCCAGATCCATACATTGGGCCTTCCTTAACTTCATATTCGATGTTTTGTGAAGTTCTTTCAGCTAATCGAGCTGTTCTGCCTTCTTTGGAAGCAGCAGTAGCTCGTAGCTCAGAGCGCTCAATCCGAACTTCGTTACGTCTGATAGCAAATGAATGAGCTTCAGTACCAACGGTGATGCCCATAAGTTCCATCATTTTTAAGATGGGTAAATAACCTTCATTAAAAATGGCAACAGCTAAATAATTCGCAATAATTCGGTAAATTGATTTGATGAAAATCGTTTCTTCTTGTGCCTATCTGGACGACTACTGCTCCCCCGCGCACTTTTTCTATCCATTTTTTAGACAAATAAAAAAAACAAAATTTATTATTTCACAAAACTATCTACAGAGCACTTGCCTACTTCGCTTCAAGATTGAAACTAAACTGAACAGAATAATAAATGATAAACAATATCAACATTATAACTTTCGCATTGAACAGTTCCTGGTATATTTAGTATGTATATTCCTAGTAAATTAAGTATGTATAAAGGTATATATAGAAGTATAAAAATATATATTGAATATATATGAAGGCTTATGTCGAAAACAAAAGAGTTCTTGGAAAGAACGAGTGCTCAAGTCTTCCAGAAACTGCCACTGTTTATTGTGTGATTCGCGACGATCGGCCGGCTTAGATGCTGCGTCACAAAATCGACTGTATCTTCGAAAATAATTCGAATTTTGAAAAATCCATTTAAGGACATATTTTTAAGGGTCTAAACTTTGAAAATATGCAAAAAAAAAAAAAGGTGTGTGTGCGATTCACACACGATAGAAGTGAAACTTCAGTGAATCGACAAAAGAATGAGATGAATATTTATAACAAGGGTAGGATAATTACAAAGTTTAATTGTTCAAAAATAAAAGTATTTTGATTAATTTTAAAAGATATTTTATATTTTATTTAACATATGTTACATAATCTATTACTCAAGTTCCATATTTTCAGTTTCAACAAATGATACAAGAGGCTTATGATAACTAAAATACGATACAAATATTTTAGTTTCAATTTGGTTGATATATCTTTGGAACACTGCATCTATTACCGTTTTTGATCTTGTAGTTGATTGAGTGCGATTGTTACACATTTTTAAATAAAATGTTGTATCGAGAAACTCAATCAAAGGAAGCGCTGTATCTGATGCAAAATTTATGTTAAAATCCCCACTTAAAATCATCGGAATTTTATCATAATTCTTTTTGAGAATTCGCGATACCTTTGGGGTATATTTGATCAAATTTTCATGTATAAATTCAATAACTGATTTTATTGATTGGTTGGGAAAGATGTAAATTGCTACGATCAAAATTAAATCTCCTTGGTCATTTCTGCTCTCACAGGCACATATTTCTCCAACTTTCGAAAGCTGAACAGACAATGATTCTAGCTGTTGTGCATTGAGATCCATTTGTGGCGTAACAACACGGGCTCCATCATTTACGTTGTGATAAATTGCTACTCCGCCTGCCCTCGTACGTGGTCTTTGTAATTAACAACAATATTAAAATTTGGAATGTCTACAATATCTTCATTATTCATCCATGTCTCCGAAAGAATTAAAAAATTTGACGATGACACTATATTGTCATGTTGCAGATCTTGTACATGAGCTCGTAAGCTTTGACAGTTAAAGGTAAACAGTGACATCCCTTTTCTTTTATTTAAGAAATCATATAAAACATTTGTAATTGTCTCAAGTCGATTCAAGTTCAGCCTTCGAAATTCATGTTGTAGATCAATTGTAGATACTGACGCTCTTCGGTCTGAAAAACATTGATATATTAGTTTATACTTAAAACAGGATTAAAAAATATTTACACTTACCATTTATTACATCAGTCACATTGACACTTATATCTGAACATCTATTTTGATTGTTCAATAATTGTTTTTTACGTGCACGAAACTCGCGACTACGTTCTGTTGAACTTTTTGCTGAATTTTTTTTCATTTTAATTTCATTTTTTTTGCGTCGATATTGACGACACATTTCGGCATTAGTTTTCGGCATTTTATAAAATTTATTATTTAGTACAAGATATAAAAATACTCACAAACAGTTAAATAATAACACACCACGCTATCTTACTAAAACGCTGTAATACGCAGCCGCATACAGTGTACAGTAAGCTCACGTAGTTTTCACATGCACTACACACATTAAATGCTCAAATACAAGCACGTATTAAACAGTGTGCAATATACATACACACTGACATCTGCTCTCTCGCTCTGGCTCACAAATTACAGGCGACTATGCTTAGAAGACGGGAGTGGGGACGCTACGAAGTATGGAACAAAGAGGAGAGACCGATAATATACAAATTGTATGTATATTTCTGTCTCATTCTTTCCCCTGGCTTCATCCTACACATTTTTGTATTTGTGTCTCTTACCTGTCGTTTTTTCGTTGCATCCGGTTTGAAATCACAACGATTCTAAAGAAGTTTCACTTCAAAAATCGATTTTTTCAAATTTCTAGACCAGAATACCCCCTTAAAAAAAATCGACTATTTTTAACTTCCCGCTAAGAAAATCGAAGATTTTCAAAAATCAGGAAGTTATTGGTTTTACCCCGTTTTACGAAAATTGAGTTTTAATCGAATGTCGACGTTTCCAGGTCTTAAGAAGCTTCCCTGACTATTCCCGCGATGGTGTCTGTATGCCTGTATCTCTGTATGTATGGGTGTGTATGTGTGTGTGTGTGTGTGTTTGTGTGCTTGCGTATGTGTGTGTGTGTGTGTGTGTGTGTGTGTGTGGATGGATGTAAACCTCTCATAACTTTTGAACGGCTTCACCGATTTGATCGCGGTTGGTGCCATTCAAAAGGGCTTGACTGAACTTAGATTTTGAATATACTTTAGAATGATTTGGACCGGTAGATTTTGAGAAATCGCAAAAAAACTACAAAAAAATTTTTTTCAAATGGGGTTTTTTTGGAATAACTCTTAAACGGCTCTACCGATCAATTCCAAAAACTAATCAGCTCTTAACATCACTCATAACTCTAAATGCAATCAATAAGTTATTCAGAATGTTTAAAAAGTGAAAAAGTTTGCAGCGTAGTTACAAACAAAAACAATCATCCACGCAAATCAAAAATAAAACTGTTATTAAGAATAAGTTGAAGGAGTTATTTGATATTGTTCACAAGAAAGCAGCCAAAACTTTAAGTGAAAAGCGAAATGAATTTTTGTTAGCCCAGAGATCATCAGGTCGGCGTGGAGGTTGATGAAGAAAATATGTATTAATTTAAGTTTTTCACAAATATTTCATGTTACTAGCTGATTGAATAATTTATTGACTTTAAAATGATAGAGAAAGAATTGTAAAATATGGAGATTTTTTACTTTTCTCTTTATCAGTTCAAAATTTATTTGTATTTTGGTTCAAATTCATCCATTATTTCTTTTCTTTTCGACGAGTTTAAAATAATTTATTAATTAATCAATATTTTTAATTTTAAGTTCTTTGCAGAAATGTCATCTAAGAAGTGACCATAGGAGCAGCCATCAGTTTTTTTAGGAGTTGTTCTCAAAGAAAATTTTTCGTTGAAGGGTCCAGGAAAAAATTTCAGAATTGCAATAAATTCACTCTCATATCACAAAGTTAAGAAAAAAAAAGTAAAAATAATTTTGAGTTGAAAGAAAAAATAATTTGAATTTATTAAAAAATAAGGATACGATAGTATTAGAAATTTAAAAGTTAAACGAAATAATCTGTTAAACCAAATAAAATTAAGAATACAAAAAATTTGAAAAATTTTACAAAATTTTTTGATAAACGATAGTTTCGACGAAAAATTGGAAAAAAAACGAGAAAATACTATCAATTATATTTTAAAGTTGAATAACTTCAAAACGCGTCAGTTTATCGAAAAATTATGAGAGAGCTTTTTTGTGGAGCGTTCAATGTCATACTAGAAAATAATTTGGTCTAGCTTTTTTAATGAACCATAAGAGTTATAAAATTCTAAACTCAAAACAACAAGCTACCCCGTGTTAATCTTACGGGAAATTAAAATCTATCATGCGAGAGTTCTTAATATTAATATTAAGGGCTGTGGCTTTCACAGGATTTTTTTTTCATCATTTCCAACAACATTTTCGATATGATTAAGAAAAAAAAAATTAGGAAAACGGTTGACCCTAAAGGTCATCACTGCAACTTCCCGCCAATTCCATACCCAAACGCTTGAAATTGCATTTATGACATTTTTGAGCTCCCCGAGCTAAAAAAAAATAGCTTTTGTATGTTTTTGAGCTCTTTGAGCCCCAAAGTATGATAAAACACTATTTTTTGAATTTTAAAATAGCAATCTTTTGAATGAATGAACCGATTTTCACGCGGTTGGTAGCATTCAACGCAGTTTTTTAAGCTTCATAAAGAATCTTCAAGTTTAAATTGATAAAACGGAAATTTTGGAGTAATTCCGAAAAACCACTTTTTTTGGTTTTCTTTCATCAACGATAACTCACGAACGAATCAACCGATTTTGACTGGATCGGCGGCGATCGACGTGGTTTTTTGATGTTCAGAGCTGATTAGTTTTAAAAATTGATCGGTAGAACCGTTTAAAAAATATTCCAAAAACACAAGGAACCAGATGGAAGGGTGGAACGAAGAAGTATTGCTTGGTGGCGACTTTAGACATCAGAAACGCCTTCAACTCCGCCAATTGGGAATGCATCATGCAGGCCCTCCAAGAGAAGAATGTACCAGAATACTTTCTTAAGATCGTAGCAAGCTACTTTGAAAACAGGGTCCTGAAGTATGACACAAAGAACGGTCCGAGGGAGTATGATATTACTGGAGGTGTACCACTGGAGGTGTACCACGATGATACTCCAGAGTAGCCGTTCTGTCCAGGGGTCAATGAAGATGCGGAGCATGTTTTCTTTGTGTATTCACGTTTCAACCAACAGCGCGATGATTTAGAGAAGACTCTGAAAAAGAGAACCCAACCAGAGTAATAGTAGAAACAATGTTGTCGTCAGAAGCTGCCTGGAACGCCCCAAGCACTTTTGCTACAAAAGTGCTTACAGAGTTGCGATCCATTGAGAGGAAAAGAGCGAAAGACAGAATCTAGAAGGAAGAAATAACATCTTAGCCACCAGAAGGAAGAGCAGCAGCTAATTCCTCCCCCCGTGAAGAAATGCCTTACGGCGGTACCATGGGGGATCAGAGGATAGAAGAGAAAGGGGTTTAGGGTTTAGTGGGTAGGGGCGTCAGCGTCGAGTTTTAGTATGACGCTGCGTCGAGTCGCCACATATCCAGGCCAAACAGCAATGCCTAGAATCCGTAAAAAGGATTCCCCCCCCCCCCCTAAGGAAGAAAAAAAAAACAGACACACACACACACACACACAACTGGACGAGGAATGGCAGTCATCACGACGACGCATTCAAACTGAAGTTGAGACGGAAGAAGCAATGGACACTGGAGCCGACGGTGACGGTGAATCTGTTGCTGAGGACAAGGGTGAAACTGACAGAAGGCCTGGAAAGAGAAAGGACCGAAATTCGCCAGAGCCAACCGACAAAGTCACAAAGAAGAAGGACTTGAAAAAAAGCCCTCCCCAACGACTGATTGGAAAAAAGTACAGTCTAAGAAGGAGAAGAGGAAGCTAGCTAGAGAGCAACTCTCAAAGCAGCCACTGAAGGAGCCCAGGCCAGAGCCTAAGCGAAAAAAACCACGCAAATGGATCAGACCCGACGCACTGATCATCCGCCCGGCCGAGAAAACATGTATGCCGAGATTCTGCGTCGCATAAAGCAGGACGTCCCAGATGAGCAGGTTCGTTCAACGGTAGATAATATCAACAAGACCAAAAGTGGTGACTTGTTAATAACGATTTCGAGGAAGAGCACTGACAAAGGCCAAGCTCTCCAAAAGACGATCGCAGACATCCTTAAGGAAGGAGGCCAAAGTGATCTGCTAAGGACCACAGGAGACCATCGAGATCCGAGATATCGATGACGACACGACGAAAGAGCATATTCAGACCGCTCTAAAGAGGAAAGCTGGAGAAACTTATGAAATCCCACTAGAGGCAATCAAAATCTGTATAGGCTTTAGGGGTACGCAGACAGCCACAGTGTTACTACCAGCAGCTGCAGCACAAAAGTTACTGGAGGAAAACTGCAAAATAAGAATTGGCTAGGTCAATTGCCGAATGAGAGCAACGAAGAGACCCATACAATGCTCCAAATGCTGGCACTTTGGGCATTTCGGATCTCAATCCAAAAGCGGAGTCGACCGGTCTAAGCACTGCATAAGGTGCGGAAAAGAAGGACACAAAATTGCTGATTGTAAAAATCCAGCTAAATGTGTACTGTGTGTTGAACAGCACGGCGTAGAAAAAGCGGCTCACCATGCAGGCACGAACAGATGCCCCGTCTTCCAAGAAGCGCTCCAGAAGTTAACGAAGCCAAGAACATGAAGATATTGCAGCTCAACATCAATCATTGTGAGGCTGCAAATGACCTGCTCATGCAAACTGTGCGCGAATTAGAGGCAGATGTAGCACTTATAAATGAGCCTTATAGACACCTGAGTAACCAACCCTGGGAATCCGACAGCACTAACAAAGCCGTCATCTGGTCCTGCGGTGAATATCCTATTCAGAGAACAGTCAACAATAAAGAAGCCGGCTTCGTAGAGGCATGGGTATATGGCCTCCGCTTCTACCGGTGCTATGCACCACCTAGTCTCTCTAATGAACAGTTTGAAGACTTTCTTGATCGGCTAACTGAGGACGCAAGAAAACACTTTCCCGTGGCAATAGCTGGTGACTTCAATTCCTGGGCAGCAGACTGGGGCAGCAAGTTCACTAATACACGTGGAAAAGCACTTCTCGAGGCAATGGCTACACTGGACGTGATCCTTCTTAACACCGGTGACACGCCAACGTATACTAAGGGAGAGGCAAACTAAATTGTCGACCTTACATTTGTCAGCAGTTGCTTAGCTCGAAGAGGTTTTTCTTGGAAAGTATTGAACATCTACACAGCCAGTGACCATAGTGCGATACTATGGGAAATATCAATTGGCCAGAATCCAACAGAGTCAACGGGAACGCCAGCGTGGTTGGGTGGACAGTTAAATCTCTCGACCTCACTGCTTTAGTAGTAGCCCTAATGTGCGATCCGATCATCGTAGAAACTGCTGAAGAAAAGACCAAGGACCTAATGAGAAGAGTCATCCAGGCTTGCGACGCCAGTATGCCTCGGAAACGTGGCATGAATTCAAGACCTTCGATGCACTGGTAAAATGATCACATTAGCATTCTACGTTCAGAGTGTCTTAAAAAAAGAAAAAAGTCTCAGCGTCGCTACAGACGACCTAACTCCGCAGAGCTGTTGGCAAAGTATAAAAAGGCCCGTCGAGAACCAAACAGAGCCATTAAATAAAGCAAAAGACGCTGCTGGAAGGAACTGGTCGCAAAAGTAGAGAAAGATCCATGGGACAGACCGTATAAGGTGGTTATGACCCACTTGAAATGCCAGCCAATGCCGTCACCTACGTGTCCACAGCTCCTAGAGAAGACTGCGCTGTTTTCCCAACAGCCGGTATTCACCTACAAGTTGGAGCAGCTCAACCCTGAAGACATCCCAACTATCACGTTGGATGAGTTGATAGAGGCAGTTCCGAAGGGGAAGAAGCCGCTGGAAGAACCGTCATCTTATCGACCACTCTGCATGTTAGACACGACCGGCAAGATATTCGAGCGCATAATTCATCAGAGAATAGAGGCTGTAGTCGATCCACTCCTGGCAGCGAAAAAGTTTGGTTTCCGAAAAGAACGGTCAACTCTGGATGCGATCAAATTGGTTGTTGATACAGCCAAGGATGCAATCCTTCAACTCCGCTAACTGGGACTGCGTTTTGCGGGCTCTGGAAGGAAAAAACGTACCAGGATACCTTCGCAGAATGGTAGCGAGCTACTTCACGAATAGGGTTCTGAAATATGACACGAAAAACGGTACGGAAGTGTACGAAATCTCCAGAGGAGTGCCACAGGGATCAGTTTTAGGTCCTCTGCTATGGAACATCATGTATGATGGCCTCCTAAGAATAGCATTGCCCACGGGAGTCAAACTTGTAGCATATGCGGATGACGTAGCTGTCGTGATCGTCGCAAAGCACCTCGAAGAGATAGAAATGGCATTTGATATTACGTTCAGATGAGTCAATTTGTGGATGGACAAGATGAACTTGCAACTAGCCAAGCATAAAACCAAGGCAGTGCTCATCACTCGTAGAAAAACGGTAGAAACTGTCAAGTTGAGAGTCGGGGAATAAGAAATAACATCACAACCATTTATCCGTTATCTGGGAGTGATGCTGGATGCCCGACTCAACTTCAAGCAGCAGGTGGAACATGTCAGTACCAAAGCGTCAGTAGTGAGGGCTAGTCTCGCACGGCTGATGCCTAACATTGGAGGCCCAATGCAGAGCAGGAGGCTACTATTGTCATCAGTAGTCACATCAGTGCTTACTTACGGAATATCCATTTGGGCTGATGCACTGAAACCCAGAAATCATGGAGAAAAGCTGGACCAGTATATCGACTGAGTGCCCTACGAGTAGCTAGTGCCTTCCGCACTATATCAGAAAAAGCAGTTTGCGTCATTGCCGGAACCCTACCTCTTAGAGTTCTAGCAGAGAGAAGACGAGCCCTTCACCAACGAAAAAGGTCAACTGCACTGAGCCCTGAAGAACTAAGAATTGAAGAACGGCAGAACAGCATAGGCCGATGGCAACTACAATGGGATGCTGCAGAGAAGGGTAGGTGAACGCACCGCCTCATACCTTGGATCGACATTTGGTTTAACCGGAATCACGGCAAGGTCAATTACTATCTTACGCAGATATTGTCGAGAAACGGGTGTTTTCGAGAGTATCTACACCGCTTTAAGCACGATGACTCTTTAGAGTGCCTGTCCTGCCCAGGAGTTTCTGAAAATGCAGAGCACGTCTTCTTTGTATGTCCTCGTTTCGATTCACAGCGTAAAGAGTTTGAGACGATCCTGAACCAGAGAATGCAACCAGATTCACTAGTGGAAGCAATGTTGTCATCAGAAGCTGCCTGGAACGCTACCAACACGTTTGCAACAGAAGTTCTCAAAGACTTGCGTTCCACCGAAAGAAGCAGAGCAAATATCAGAAGATAGAAGGAAGGTAGTTAACACCTTAGCCACTAGAAGGAAGAGCAGTTGCTAGTTCCTCCCCTCACGAAGTAATGCCTGACGGCGGTTCCCATGAGGGATTATAGGAAAGAAGAAAAGGAGTTTAGGGTTTAGTGAGTAGGGGCGTTAGCGTCGAGTTTTAGTATGACACTGCGTCGAGTCTTCACATATCCAGGCGAAACAGCTATGCCTGGAATCCGCAAAAAGGATTCCCCCCTTTGAAAAAAAAAAAAAAAAAAAACACACACACACACACATACATACAGACAGACAAACGGACATCATCGTGAGAATAGTCAGGAAAGCTTCCTAGAACCACGAAACGTCAAGATCCGATGAAAACTCGATTTTCGAAAAACGAGGTAAAACCAATAACTTCCCGATTTTTAAAAATTTTCAATTTTTTAAGCGGGAAGTTAAAAATCGGTAGCGAGAGTTAGTTAGAAAATCTGGGCTGCCATGAATAAAATTTTGTTTTCATTTAGAACGATTAAAGTGATTTTTAATAAAAAAATCAGTAGTGATAGTAAGTTAGAGGCACTGAGCGGCCATAAATAAATTATTATTTTCATTTAAATGAATTAAAATAATTTTAAAATAAAAAATAAGTAGCGACGGTCAGTCAGGGGCTCTGGGCGGCTATGACTGAGTTTTTGATTTTTATTTGGAATAATTGAGGCAATTTTCAATTAAAAAATCACTAGCGAGGCTCAGTTAAAGGTACTGGGTGGCCATAATCGAATTTTCATTTTTATTTAAAATAATTAAAGTAATTTTTAGTGAATAAATTACGAATCTGGTTGACCCTAAAGGCCATCCCTGCAACTTCCCGCTCATTTTGTACTCAAGCGATCAAAATTACACATTATTATTATTATTATTATTATTATTATTATTATTATTATTATTATGTTATTAAATGCTCAGGGGGGTTGTCCCCGGAGTCCGATTCTCCGAGGGCCCAGCCTGAGCTCCATCCATTACTGCTGGACCACTCCGCACAACAAGGCGGTTAGTGATCACAGCAGGCCAAAGTCATTTTCCTAAGTAGACGGAGGGAACCTAGTATGACAGCCTTCTGCATCCTGACCGCCAAGAATTCAGCTTTTGATGAGCAAGCTGGAACTCTGGCAAGTGAGGATACAAAAGACTGTTTCATCCCTCCGAGGACGCCAACAATCAGGACGACGAGCTCGACACGGTAACCTGGGTAAAGTTTGCCAATTTCAAACAGGAGATCCTGATATATCTGTCTTTTGTGCTCTTCTTTGGCTGAGATGTTGTATTCAGCCGGGGCCGAGAACTCAATGACATAAATGTCACGAGTAGCCTTGTCGAAGAGCACAATATCAGGTTTGTTGTGATCTATCCGCCGAGTTGTTGCAAACGGCATGTTCCAATAAATTTTGCAACTGTCATTCTCAACAACCTGGGGAATATCTCCTGGCAGATAAGGCAGCACCGGTGTCACGTCAATACCGTAGCAGTGACGAAGATAGTAGTACAGTACTCTCAGGGCAGCATTGTGACGCTGGATGTATGCACCTCTCGGCAGCACAGGACATGCTGACAAAATGTGCATAAGCGTCTCCGGATGTAGTTTACACGCCCTGCAGGTCGTGTCCGGGAGCTGCACCTGGAGCACCTTGCTACAGTACTCTAGAGTGTTAATGACACCATCTTGGCAAGCAAATATGAACCCTTCAGTCTCGGACATCAGGCCAGCTGACTTTAAGAAGGAAAACGTCAGCTGGGTGGACAAGCCATGATCACGCACGTGTTTGAAGAACACGCTGTGCATAGACTTGTCCATCAGTTTGCCTAGGAGTAGTTTTTCCTCGGCGTTCCTGATGACGCTCTTGAATTCCTCCTTTCGGAGTTCCATAAGAGCGTTTATTTCTCCAAGACCAAGGGTTCTTGCCGCATATATTGCTGCCTTATATAAGAACGACCCCTTATGCGCATTCTCATGTTTATGAACAATTTGCATAAGAAAGTCATCCTCATCTGCAGTGAAATTGACAACTTCGTGTGTTAAACCCAGGACTAAACGATCGTGAAGCCGCTCCAAGCTCTGCAAACCTCTCCCACCGATCGACCGGGAGAGGTATAATCTGGCGACTGATGAATTGGGGTGCATGCTCCGGTTCATGTTGATAGTCTTACGGGTTCTGATGTCGAGATCTCGCAGATCCTTTCGGGCCCATTTTAAGATACCGAAAGAGTATAGTAAGACTGGGACAGCGAGCGTGTTAGTAGCGGAGACTTTATTTTTACCGGAAAGTTCGGAGGACCAAATTTTCCGGAGTCTCCTAACATACTCGCTACGGAGAGTTGCTTGGACTTCGGAGACCGCATGCATGCGGTGCTCTTCCATTCCTAGATATCTATACAACTCTCCGGCGTCTAATTGTCTCAAAACGCTCCCATCTACCAACTCGACATCATCACCCGTAACAGAGCACTTACCCCTCGCCAGATGTACGACCGCACACTTGTCCAACCCAAAAGACATTCCGACATCCCGCGTGTACTCTGCTACGATGTTAAGAGCCGCCTGTAGATGATCTTCATCAGCACTATACAGCTTCAGGTCATCCATGTAAAGCAGATGGGTAATCGAGTATTTTTGATCACCCGGAGGCCCCACAGAGTACCCACGAGTTTTACGGAGAGCAACAGATATAGGCAGCAGTGAGATGCGAAACAGCAGAGGGCTCAAGAAATCACCTTGGAAGACCCCTCGTTTGTACTCTACAACTCCGGTTATGTGCAATGCGTTTCCACTTCCAATGTGAAAACGCGTTCGCAAGAGCTGCATTGTACGCCGAATGCATTCCACTATTTCAGGATTGACCCCCAGGCATTTGAGGAGATATAAAATCAACTCATGAGAAGTTGAGTCAAATGCCTTGCGATAGTCGATCCAGGCCATTGACAGGTTGCGTTGATAGTAGATCGCATCTTGTGTGACACATCGATCAACTATCAAGTTCTCTTTGCAACCTGACAGGCCTCTTTTGCTGCCACGCTGTTCATATATCTGTTGCCATACAGGTTCTATCTCCTGCAAAATACGGTTGTTTAAAATTTTTGTAAAAATTTTATAAACCGAATTCAAGCAGGTGATAGGCCTGTAATTCTTCGGGTCAGACAAGTCACCTTTTTTTGGTATCAGTACGGTTCGCCCTTCCACGAGCCAGTCTGGAATCGGTTCGTCAGCTCTAATGTACGATGTAAATATACGGGCCAGATGGAGGTAGGTAGAAGTAAACTTCTTCCACCAAAAGACATTAATGCCATCTGGTCCCGGGGCAGCCCAATTTTTGCTGTCATTTAGAGCTGAACGAACTCCATTCACACTGACTGCAGGGCTCTCTACATCAGCATTCTGTCTACGGTGTTCCCGACAGAATGCTTTAAAGTCGTCCAGAGCTGGAGTATTGGCGTTCACGTTTGGTTGATCTCCATACAACTCAGTCCAAAAAGCTTCCACCCGCTCAGGTGTTGGATAATTCCCGGTAACATCGGTCTTTGGTGTCAGAAAGCGTGAAGGGCTGGATCGAAACAACGAGTTGTCGACCAACCGCTTCAGCCTTTTCTCTAGTGACTTTTTTGCAGTCACTAGAGCCCGCAATTTATTGAGAGACTCTTCCTTGATGACAAGAAGAGTACTCTTATTCAGTGTGTGATGACGCCACCGAAGTTCAGCAGCAATGCGCCGAATTCGGGGCGTGTATGCTCTTTGAGTTGTTTCAAACTCAATCACACACTGAATGCGGGAGACCTGTTTCCGGGATCTGTCAATTTTGAGTCCAAGTTGTGAGATGCGCTGTCTCAACCTTGCCTCGATCGAGAGACAATGTCTCTCTCTCGGAAAAGCCGAAACTGCTGCACCATACACAACCTGGCTCACAGTGAGCAGGGTGGAATCCTCCAGGATGTTTGCACGGAGATCTTCATTTACCGCTTCTAGCTGTTGTTGGGAGTAAGTTATCTTTTTAGATATACTTACTTGCCGTCCTATAAAGGGATTGTTGTCATCCAAGGAGGAACGGCGTCGCTCTTGGTGTAATTGCGCCGGAAAGGAAAGTCTATTAGACTGCCTTCTATCCGGCACAAGCGATCTTCTATTACGCCGAAGATAAGCGGCATAATTACGCAGGTGTTTAGGCGTAAAATGCTCTAGCTCAGGATGCATATCACTCCAAAGAGTGTGCATCCGGGCCATATAACCGCTCACCCCCGGCTCGCTACGTTGGTAGCACACCAAGAGGTCGACTCGTAGTTCCTCCGTCCACTTAAAGTAAGTCCTTAAAGCGCCAGGGTCGTCATCGTTCATCGGGTCCGGCGTGCTCCTCCCACCTGATGAATGGTCCTCATCCGAAAAGGACCGGTTGTGGAGAGCACTTCTGAGATTACGTCTTGTTGTAACTCAGTATTTCAATGCAGTTTTATTAATTATTATTATTATTATTATTATTGTTATTATTATTATTATTATTATTATTATTATTATTATTATTATTATTAATTAATTGAAATTAAACAATTGTTGAATTATTGCCAATTAAATAAATGATGAATAATTAATCAGAGGAGAAGTAAACCGAGTATAAACCCTGCGGTCTATTTCTAGCCCACAGAGTAATTATTGATACCTTGTTGAATATACGACGATCTAACTTACTACTGGAGATTGAAGTCATAGATGTTGTTGGCTTCTTACGTCTAGTAACTACTCCGGGGACTGGTGTCCTTTTCTTCCGTGGCACACTGTCTGGCGGTAACACTACTTTTCCCTGTCACAATGCATGGCTCACCTATAATAACCCCAAACTAACCCCTCCTACTCTCCCTTTAGGCCCAGAGATCGAAATGCGCCAGTGCTGCGTCGTAAAATTATCGATATCTGGTGATATATCGACTCAGGGTAATTTTACCCTTCTACAAATGATTGGTGGTTACTTCAACGTAAGAACGGAGGCCGAAGGGGGGTTTAAGGGTATGGAGGGCCAGGTAGATGTAAGGCTGAGAAAGTCTAGGGACACGGTAACTAACAAGGAGGGCAAAGACCTATGCAAGTTTGTTAATGAGTGAGGCTGGCCAATTTTGAACGGAGGTGTGGAAGGGGATGATGTAGGAGAATGGACATTCATTGGAGAGAGAGGGAGTTCAATGATAGATTTAGTTTCAATTGACGAAAGAAATAGAGACGGGATAAAGGGACTTAAAATAGAAGACAAGACTGATTCCATCCTGCTTTGTTTATTGATTTCAGTTTATAAAGTAAATTGGAAAAAATTGTAATGAGAATTTAATCTCTTATAAATATAATTTCAGGAAATATGATAAATCTCGTTTAGTAATTGCTCTATGTCAAACTGATTTGTCTGATCTTCCTAGTAGTTATAATCCTAATTATCTCTGTACAATATTATATGTTGAGTTTGATCAAGTATTCGATGCAGCCGTACCTAAAGCTCATATACATCAACCCTCGATGTTTTCTGTAAGATTTATAACTGGCATAATTGCTGATTTCAAAAACAAGGAATACCGTCGTTAACGGGATAAACGTGATGAATCTATTTATCATGAGCAATGCTTCAAGGATCTCAGACAATCACTTAGAGCTCGTATCAATAATCTAGATCTAATTACATTACTAAAGCAGATAACAACATAATATTAGAACCAAATTGCTTCTGGAACTACATAAAGTATTCCTTTATTGTGCGGTGCGTGACCGTGCTGATGCTTTTAGTATTCCTTTAACAACTATAATTCAGTCATCATTTATAGATGAAATTTTTTCTGATGTATGTCCCATACCTAATAGAGCAAGAGCCCGTGAACCCTCTACCTTCGTTATTTTATAAAAGCTGAAAGTTTGTCAGCGCATACTTCCAACACAGATAAGAACGATGGACCATTATGAAGTTTGAGTTACAGTAGCTTTGGCAGGTAAGCGGTACTAAAGGTGTGTAAAATACCGATCTAATTTCATCAAATAATAAAGTGCAATTCATAAGTTTACTTACGTTATAGTATAAAAGCTGATTTTTATATATAATACTTGGGTAATAGGTAAGTCATGTTTCCTCATTAACCAGACATTTTTGATAGTTCCAACCCCTTGCCAGATAAACACGTAGGGTAGCTGTAAGAGCGAGTGCGAGGCAGTATGTATATAGGTCGGTACGAATGAGATGCGCAATAATAAATTAATAATAATTATAAACGATAAATTAATAAAATAATTAACAATAAAATAATAATAAAAAATAATAAATTAATAAAATAATTAATATTAATTATAAATAATAATAATCATATCAGCAATCAAATTATTGTATCAATTTTTGATTAAAAATGTATTAATAAGTCCTTTTTTTTGTTGAAATAATTCTTAAATATTCAAAATTTTTAGATTTTTAAATAAAAAATAATGATAACACAGTGAGAATAATTCAATTAAATTCATAAAAATATGCAATTTTTCATCAATGATTCTTTATGACGTTATCACGTAAAACTATCGTCCGTAAACCGATTTTACAGACAACCCATTTTTTTTATGCTTATAAATTAGTTTGATTTATAAAACTAATGTATGAGTAATAATAATCGGTGCATTTAAATATTTTGCAGTCTTTTTTTTTTTAATTTTTTTGTTCGAAAACTGCATTTAGTAGTAAAGAAAGTAGCTACTTGCTCGATCAATTCATATACAAAAATTCTTCATAAGGCTTCAAAATCTGCGTCGAATGCTACCAACGGCGTGGAGATCGGTTTATTCATTCAAAAGTTATTGCGATTTGAAAATTCAAAAAATAGTGTTTTATCAAACTTTTGAGATCGAAGAGCTCAAAAGCATACAAAAGCTATTTTTTTGAGCTTGAAGAGCTCAGAATAACACACCAATTGTATTCATGAGCTCGAAGAGCTCAAAAACGTAATAATTGCAATTTCAAGCGTTTAGGCATAGAATTGGCGGGAAGTTTCAGGGATGGCCTTGTAACAGGGTAAATTACCCTGTGACGGTAAACTCGCACTCGTGCGTTAATTAGTCGACGCAGCACTGGCACGTCTCGGTCTTCGGGACCCGACTAGTATTAAGTGGGGGAAATTTTGGGTTTCTTGGTCAGTTGAGTAGAGGCAACAAGTCAGAAGTAGTGCAGTGACCAATGCAGTAACATCGCTAGCCAAAACAGTCCAAAGAAGGAAGCCTGAGTTTCCAAAGCACAAAAATTACACAGGTATTGAGACTTTGATTCCTTAGATGAGCCAGGGGGGTCATATACCCGGCTCATCAATTTTATTACTTCTCATTATAAATTAATTTTTTTGATAATTCAATTGCTTATAACAATTTGTCAATAATAATTAATTATTTTAATTGATTTGATTCGCTAGCATTGTGAGCATTTCTCCTGGGGATCTTATACCCGAGAAATGTTCTAGGCCTCTTGGGTTTGCAAGTCATGAATAATTAATTTTATTAATACAGCTGGTTAATAATTATTAACATCTTAGATTGGGTAAAATAAATCTATTTTATATTAATTAAATTCTGAACATCGAGAAGGTCCCAGTCGACACGACATAGTATTTGGTACCCGAGGTCAAAACGTGTTACGCAGTTACGAACGCCGGCGTCCATTTTTGGCGCGCAAATTCCTTGTGAATTTTAGTACGCAGTAAATTGTGAAATTAACAACTGGACCATTATTACAATTTATACAATTGAATTATCATTTATTAATATAATTTATTATTGAAAATTATTTATATTTATATTTTAATAATTTTGGGAACTATTTTATTACTGGAAAATTAATTATAGAGAAATTGCGACGCAATTCGAAATTGAATTACCCGTAAATAATTTTTGAAAGTTATATTTTATCTCGAGATAAATTATTGTTAATTAATTATCCAGTCGACAATAACAATAATAACAATTATCTAGTCAAAAATTACACGGGTCATTTTGATGAAAATTAATTAAGAACTGTAATTTCATCATCTTGGAAAAATTCCTTAGAATTTAATTAATTACGTGGATATTAATTTCGGGAATTTATCATTACCTAAATCAATGGATGGAATTTTATATAATCAATAATTAAATTTTGAACAAAAATTGCATTAAATTATGCGTCGAACGTTCTGGAAAATTTGTCAATAACTTAATATCATCATTCCGATAAAATTCTTTGTAAAACTATTTGTCAGTGTGGATTACGTCCGAGAAAGTTTAGTTAATTTTATAAAGAATATTCTTAGAATTAATTTAATGTGCTGAGTATTAAACTCGTGATAATTTCGAAATCAGTTTAGGCGTCGATTTTGATACGAAGTTATCGAGAAATTGTTTTATTAATCGTGCAAATAATTCATAATTTAATTGCGTACTAATGACTGAAAATTAGTAGTAAAAATTAATGTTGTCATTTTTGGAGTAATTTTGTAATCCGGAAAATAAAAGTAAAGTAGAGTCAGGGTGTGTGTGAAGACGCGTGAGTTATGTGTGTGAAGATCGTGCGGGATATGTGTGTGTGAGTGTACGCGTTCTCTGCTTGTTGATGAATTGCCGAGTAGAGTAACTCGTACAGTCCTAGAAGCCGTTGTATAGACGCCAAGTGGGGTACAGCGGCAGTAAGTTAGAAACTGCGGTATAGACGCTCCATAAGAGGGTACCGTCAGGATTAAGAATTTTGATAGAGCGTGAGGGTCCGGTGGACAGCGCGACTTAGTTAGAAACTGCGGTATAGACGCTCCATAAGAGGGTACCGTCAGGATTAAGAATTTTTGTAACGATCTCTACTTGTTGATGAATTGCAGAGTAGAGTAATTAATACACTTTAGAATCCATTGTATAGATGCCAAGTGGGGTACAGCGGTAGTAAGTTAGAAACCGCAGTATAGACGCTCCGTATGAGGGTACTGTGGGATTGGGAATTTTTTTAGACGACCTCTACTTGTTGATGAATTGCCGAGTAGGGTAATCGAGTCTTGGTGCGACGTTTTCTACTTGTTGATGAATTGCTGAGTAGAGGACTAGCACTGAGTTGAGGCGACGGTTTTAGCCCGAAATCCTCCGGTAGTTATAAGCGGTAGTGTTAAGTTAGTTGTAAGTGAGTGGTGTACATGCAAGGGCACGAGTTGTTATTCTATTTTGTTGTTAAATAAATACCGGTCATTTTTGTTAAATAAAAATTTATTTCTTTCAGACCACCTTTCTCCACTCCCTCTCCCTGTAGGTTATAAGCTCAGCTCTGGTTTCCGGTTCCAGGAACCAAGATACAAAATCCTGGTGGCACCCTTGTTCATTTAGAATCATTTATTTATTATATTGCTTTTATTTAGATTAATAAAGGGGCCAATGAGCGGTAAGTAAAAACAACCCGTTACAGCCTTCAGGGTCAACCGTTTTCCTAATTTTTTTTTTTTATAGACAGTCTGGACTAAAAATATATCAAGACGTAGAAAACGTCATTGCAACAAATAAAATATAAATATAATTTTTCGATGAGCCTGAAATAACACAAAAATTATAATATTGAGCTCGAAGAGCTCATAAACAAAATACGTGAAATGTTGAGCGTTTACGTATGGAATTAGCGGGAAGTTGCAGGGATGGCTTTTAGGGTCAACCGTTTTCCTAATTTTTTAAATTAGAATTAACTTCAAAGAACTAAAAAAATTAGGAAAACGGTTGACCCTAAAGGCTATCCCTGCAATTTTCCGCTAATTCCATACTTCAGCGCTTATAATTGCACTTTGTTTCAATTTTTATTTTGAATTTGAATTTTTATGTTTTTTAAAAATAACTTCAAGGCGTGCGAAAGATCTCATTCGGAATGATTTGAAGTGATCTAAAAGCATCGGATTTGAATACTATATAGATATACAATTAACATGAAGATATATATTTCAAATTATCTTTCTGAATCAGGGTTTTTAAATTAAAAGTCGAACAACGCGTTTGAAAGTTATAGTTGTTTAAAAAGTCAAAAAAATTTTTTTTTGTTTTTTCAAGATATCTTCCAGATTTCTCAACTAAACAATATAAACCTGTACATTTTCTCGAAGATCTAAAAATGTGAAAAACTGTGCTTTGAGCTTGAAAAGCTCAAATATTAAC
This sequence comes from Cotesia glomerata, assembly GCF_020080835.1. NCBI lineage: Eukaryota > Metazoa > Arthropoda > Insecta > Hymenoptera > Braconidae > Cotesia > Cotesia glomerata. Next base: position 16,085,478 of record NC_058159.1, on the reverse strand, counting down.
CAAAAAATACATTTTAACCTAAGCCTCACATAAAAAACTGTTGACTTTTTGGTAAATTTTAATTAACAAGAAGTTAAAAATTAATTATCAACTTAAATTCATCAAACAATTACCAAAAAAGTTTATGTGCCGCTTGGGAAGGCGCTTCAAATTTAAACTTACCGGTAAGTTTTAGGGTTGGCTTGCGCGGTCAACCGATTTCCAGATTTTTTTTCAGAGGAGTAATTCCAGCGGTCGCTTGGGTTCGTATAAAAAATTGGAAGTTTTAGACTGAGTTAAAATTAAATTCAGTTGAAACAAGTTCCACAGTTATAGTGCCTTATTTTTTTGGTTGAAAAAAATTTAAGTATCCAAAAAATTCTATTGCCAATACATAAAATATTTTAGCTTACTAAGATTTCTTATCAGTATTAGAAAATATTAAATTCAAAAAAATTTTCCGACAGTTTCAAAAAATTAAAACTAAAAAAATTAAAATTAGCAAAAAAACATTTTTACTGCATTGATCAATTGAAAACTTTATAAATTCCAGTTTTGCTAAAGAATAGGGACTTATATAATAAAATAAATATCCTTTTAAATAAATAATAATATTAATAATAAAAACCCTTCTTAAGTCCAACTAATTATTTTCATTGAACACGGATAACTCATATAAAATTTTCTACTTAAGAGTCGTTATCTTTTCTTTAATCCAGAAACAACAATAACAATATAAATATTTTAGAATTTATAAGTTAGGAAAATTTGTATTTAGTGATTCATTCATTTATTTATTATTTAATTTCAATGCCAAGGCAGTACAGCCAGATGGCAAAAGTATACACAAAGGGTTACAATAAAAGTACACGTATGACTAATGAAAATATAAAATTTCAAAAATTTTAGATATTAAGAAAAAATCGTTTTTCTTTGATTTGGAATATAATTATAAAAAATACAAGAAAAGTATAAATTTGAGTATAAAAATTGAGAATTAAAAATTTAAGAGTTAAAACTCAGGGTACAAATTATAAAAGATGATAATCTAAGATGATCTTGAATGATAAACTCATGTAACAGAAATGTGTGAATGAATATCAAAGGTTTGAAAATTAGGATTCATTGTCTCGTTTAAAGGTTTGAAATTAAGATTCATTGTCTCGTTCACGCTTTATAAAGAATTCAAAAGTACTAGTTTCTAAAGTATTTAGGCTAAGTGAATTTGTGACTTAAAATGGTAATTCCATCCGAATTCGGATCGCAGAAATTACGAAGGAATGCTCAAAGGTAGTAGTTGAGAAGTTAGGCATTTTACAAGACACGTTGATTTGTTTAGCAGCAATTCTTTCCGATCTTCTGATATCTGTGGATTCTTTAACGAAGATACTTCTAAGGAACTTTGGTTCACCTGATTTTAGAAGTTTGTAGATGAAGCACGCTAACAAGTACATTCGTTTAGATTTAACCGTGAGCCAGTTTATTGAATGCCTGTAGACAGTGATATGCTCATCACGTCTCAAATTGAAGATGAATCTGATGGTGTTGTTTATAAGCCGTTGACGTTTGTAGTCTAGCCTTTTGGATAAGTCAATCAAAACTATGGAACAGTATTCGATAATTGGAATTATGGTAGTCATGACTAGCAGTTTGCACGTTGAAGTAGAGAGTATGTTTCTTCTGTGTTTCAGACAGTTTAATGTACCATAGACCTTACGAGTAATGTGAGCCATATGGATATCCCAAGAGAGATTATTAGTTAGGTGTATGCCAAAGTGTTTGGTTGAGTTTACATGAGGGATAACATTACCGTCAATGATAATTTGAGGCAAATCACAGTTGTTCAGATTTCTTAGTTTTTTATTACTCCCTAGTATCATAACTTTAGTTTTATGAAAATTTACTTCGAGATGGACTTCCTTCTATTTGTTATTTAATATTTAATATTTCTATTTGTTGTTTAAGTATTTGAATATTTGAAATTGTCAAAATGTTACCAACAGTATATAAGAATTTTTTATCAACTGATACTGAATATTTCTATCTTGCCCGGTTATCGGATTGAATCGCATAGGAACGAATCAAAAAACAGCGCCCTCAAAGAAAGAATTTATTCAGATTGATATGTCGGACTCAATGTTCGACATTTTTATTTAATATTAAATAGAGTTTAATTATTCATTAATAATTCTATATTTTTACAACTAAAAACATACATTAATTCTTGATATCAAATTTTTTTTGTCTTCAGAATTATCAATATTATTTTCAAAAGGAAATTATTTTTTTTTATTATTTTACGCCAGGTTATCGGCTTATATGACTCAAATTATAAATAGTAATATTATGACCCGAGCAAATAAAAAAATAGTTTTTCTTATCTAACTACAATTCGGGAAATTCCTACATTTAGTTGGGCCTGACTACATTAAGGGATTTGAGTCTGAGCAAATACCCTAATGGATTTTCAAACATTTTATCTAGACCCGGAATAGAAATATTTTTTTTGATAATAAACTAAATATGTAGAAAAAAAAAACTAAGTATTAATTATTTGAATAACAATAAAATTAAGAAACAAAAACTTAAAGAAAAACAGAAACAAATGAACTTTACGAATAAGAAACAAATAAAAAAATAATACTTTATAATTGAACAATTTAAAATAAACAAATCTTAAAACAATGAAATTCTCAATTAACATAATGTAACGGGTTCGATACCGGCTCAATTGGCCCCTTAATAAATTTAAACAAAACAATAAACTAAATAAAATTGAAAGCTAAATTAATGAAAAAAAAATGGTGCCGACATGATTATTATCACGGTTCCTGGAACCGGTTCCAGAGCCGAGAGCTTATCTTACAGGGTAGAGAGAGTGGAGGCAGGTGCTGCGACATAAATAAATTTTTAATTAACAACGATACCAAAAATTTATTAACAACAAAATTATTCAACAAGTTATACACACTCACATACACACACACTATAATCAACTTAAAACTATAGCCTACTAACGGCTAACCAGAACTATTTTAATTACTCTGCACAAGGAACGTACTGTGTGACAGAGGTCGTCTATCTTACTATCGGCTAACTAGAACTAGACTTGACTAACTAACTTTTAACTATCAACAAGACACCTCGCATTAGGAACGCACTGTGCACGAGGGCTCATCAACAACACACTGCTACAGGAGCCTCAGCCTAGTGAACGCAACGTAAACCAAGACTATCTGTAGCTCACACACATACCCCGCACACACTCACACATTCTGAATTTACTTTACTTTTTATTTATAAAAATTTATCACAAAATTTAATTCAAGAAAAATTATTACAATAATTTCAACTTAAGGATTTCAGTCATTAGCTAGCAACTAAATTATAAAACATTTTCACGACTAATAATTTAATTACCAAAAAATTCGAACTAAAACCTGATGCATGAAATTATTCAAAATCAATTATAAATTTAATACTCAAAATTAAATCAATTCTTAAGAATATTCGATATAGATTTAACTAAATATTCCCGGTCCTAATATCCACGCTGGTAAATAAATTCTAAAGAATTTTATCAAAGATAAAATTAAATTATTAAAATAAATTTCCAGAACGTAAGTTCAACTTATAAAAATAACCACGTGGGATTTTCCGGTTAAATAAATAATTATTAAATAATTTTTCCCAACATCAAACTAAATTAGCGAAAAATTATCCACGGGTAAATCAGTCTCAACTGCGCCGAAACCTCAGTAAATAAATTTTCAATGAATAATATAATGTTAAATAAATATTTTCTTGTAATAAATAATATTAATAATAATAATTCAATTATTCATAATAAATTATCGAGTAAAATATTCGACAAGAATTGGGGTGCTTAAAATAGACGCCAATATTCGTTAGTGCGTAGTAAATTTTGACCTTGGGTATGGATTAACTAACGTTGTACAATTTAACCGACGCTTGACTAGTCCGTGAGAAGACAATGGAAATTTCTCGAAAATTTTTTTATTCGGTTTTATTTTATTAAATTGTAAAATAAAATATGTACAATTAAAGCCGATTTTTCAGATGTTCAAATTTATTGATAATTAATCGAGTAAATAATTTTTATCCAATAAATACTCACGACGATTTGCACCACAAGGTCTCTGAGTGATCCTCGGGTAAAAGATCCCCTTGAGATCCACTCAGCCCTGATTAACGAACAAAAATCAATTGAAATTAATTATTGAATTATTATTAATTAATTAAATGAAGAATAGTTAATCAGAGGAGAAGTAAACCAAGTATAAGCCCCGCGGTCCACTCCTAGCCCACAGAGTAATATATTCGATACATTGATGAATAAACGACGATCTAACTCAGTACTTGATATTGAAGTCCTAGATGTTGTTGGCTTCTTACGTCTGGTAACTACTCCGGGGATTGGTCCCTCTTGATTTCTGTGGTACTCCGTCTGGCGGTTTCACTACTTCTTCCTGAGACAATAGATGGCTCACCTATAATAACCTCAAACTACCCCCTCCTTCTCTCTCTTTAGGCCCGAAGATCGAGACGCGCCAGTACTGCGTCGTAAGACTATCGATATCTGGTGATATATCGACTCAGGGTAATTTCACCTCGTTACAACAACAAAACAAATTTACAAAACGACAAAAACAGAAATATTTCTACAAATCAATAATTAAATTCAAAATACATAAGAGGTGCTAGATTCAAACATATATTTATTCATACGTTTAAGTAGAAAATTTAATGTTTAATAATACTCATATAAGTCTTTGTCTATACGTAAATGTGCTTACGTATACACAAACACATAGATGTATAATAATGTATAAAATATACAACTCGTCACCGAGTCGTATTAATCGCAAAGTTTCCCGCCGCTATCCCCCGAAAATGTAGACGTGACTAAATATTGAAAGTTCGAGAAGCATAGAGGCCAGAGCTTATATAAAACGCATGCAGGATTGAAACAGGACCTTTTGTTGAAGCCAGTGGAGTCAGTATATAGTCCACTGATATCACTCTTATGCGATGTTCGAACTAATTTTCGATTGAGATGTTTTTTCACAGAAAAATCGGGGAACGCTATTTTTTCACTTTTTTAATAAATTTAATATTTTGTTTTCACGAAAAAATTAGTATCACTGAAAAGAGCAGAATTTTTTAGAAAAAAACGTTACAAACATCTTCTCCGCGGATTAAATAAACACCGAAAAAAAAGTTTCCATGCGTTTTCTTCCCCGGACAAAATATCCCCGACAAAATATCCCCTGACAAAATATCACGGTGTCAAAATATCCTCAGACAAAATATTGCCGTGACACAATATCCCCGAGAAAATATCCCAAAAAAAAATATCCCCGGACAAAATATCCTCGATAAAATATGAGTTATTAGAAACTAAATTTGTCGAAAAATTTCATTTAAATTTTAAAACAAGATATAATAATCGTTTTGTGTGTGTGTGTGTTTATTCGATATTAGACCAACAAAAACGCGGGTAATAGTGCTGCGCCCTTTTAACATGTTTTTAATGTGTGTTTACTCAGTTATAGGCCAACACAAACGTAGGTGATCGTGTTGCACCCTTTTAACACGGATTTTGTGTGTGTTTATTTGATATTAGACCAATACAAACGCGGGTGATCGTGCTGCGCCCTTTTAACATGATTTAAATGTGTGTTTACTCAGTAATAGGCCAACACAAATGCGGGTAGTCGTGTTGCACTTTTTTAACATGGTTTTTGTGTGTGCTTATTCGATATGTTATGTCCAAAGGCGTTTAAGTGGTAGCGTAAACGGTGGAGGTTCGGACTAACGATTTAAAGAATACGCAACGGAGGTTTTAATTCCGTTGTTTAATTATTAATGTGGGACGTTTTCGACGGACGAATTTAACACGCCTTCGTTTGAGAGTGAGCACGGATTTTTATTGAGTATAGATGTACTTAATACTTGCAGGATTATTTCTGATTACCGGATCCGTGATCTCGGGGCTGCTGTTAGCGCCTTTTCCTTGAATGGGCCCTCCGGTTGGTCCTTGCAGCGGATGGATGTGGATGGATTTGGGCTGCTTATTTTAAGAGCTTCTTATTTTTATGAAATGAATTTATTTCAAACAGATTTCACTTCTTTTTAAGATTTATTTTAATTAACACCAAAACTTTTACACTTTCACAAATTTTATTTAATCGAAATTATTATTATGAATTTTATATGAATTTGAGCTAACGTCCTCCAGTCCACCGTAGGGTAAAGTGCGTAAATTTAGCTTTAAAAGATCTTGTTACTTATTGACCGAACTCTCGCCTAAGTGCAGGGCAAATTAGAACTTTGAGAATCCGGTTCTCTAGATTTTCTTATTGATCAAAATCTCGCCTAAGTGCAGAGCAAATTAAGACTTTGAGATTTTGACTCTCTAAATTTTATCTACTGACCGAGCTCTCGCCTAAGTGCAGGGCAAATTAGAACTTTGAGAATCCTGACTCGTAGACAATATTAACAACTAATACGTAGCCTGCCGGTTAAACTGCGTCCAAACTTCCTCTAAGTGCGGAGCAAATTAAAGCAAAGGACTCTACAAGGCACGGGCCCGTCAGTTAAACGCGGAAGTCGAATTAACCAACTAAGACCTGGTTTACACTTAAAACTAATACGTGGCCTGCCGGTTGAAACCGCGTCCAAACTTCCTTTAAGTGCGGAGCAAATTAAAGCAAAGGACTCTACAAGGCACGGGCCCGTCAGTTAAACGCGGAAGTCGAATTAACCAACTAAGACAAGGCGTTGGCTGTTGATCGCCTTTTTAAATACTCGCGGTGCTGAGGTTGCAGAAGTCCCCGCTAGTTAACCAGCAGCCGCGTAGCTTCTATTTTATTGTGGCTTTCGCGCATGGAGAAGTCTTTCATCTGCGCGGACGATTTAAATTTAAAGAAAGAGAAGAGAGAAAAAAAATTTGCGGGTGGACATAACAGATATTAGACCAACACAAACGCGGGTAATCGTATTGCGCCCTTTTGACATGGTTTTTGTGTGTGTTTACTTAGTAATAGGCCAGCACAAACGCGGGTAATCGTGTTGCGCCCTTTTAACATGATTTAAATGTGTATTTGCTCAGTAATAGGCCAACACAAATGCGGGTAATCGTGTTGCGCCTTTTAAACATGGTATTTGTGTGTTTATTCGATATTAGACCAACACAAACGCGGGTAATCGTGTCGGGAATATTTTTTACTGGGATATTTTATCGGGGATATTTTGTCACGAGGATATTTTGTCTGAGGATATTTTGACACGGGGATATTTTGTCCGGGGATAATAACGCTTGATACCGAAAAAAAAATAATTAATAAAAAAATTAATTTCTTATTATTTCTGTCAGCTGTCCGGTAGGTAAGTGTAGAGTTGTAAATAAGCTTCGCGTGCATGAGCAGTCGCCGTGGGAATCATCCACTGTAATTTAAAATGAATCATTTGATCGGACGAACAGTTTTGCAAGCTACAATTTTTTTTTTTTAATAAAAAATTTTTCTTTGACATTGAAATTGCGATCGTAAACATTTATAAATGATTAATAATAAATTAACAGTGAATAGTTGAATAAATTTTATTCTTGTTTGAAATTTGAAGCCAACATACAGCATCCTTCAGCATAATAGGATAATAAAAAAAAAATTTATAATAATAAAGCATTGAAATCGTGATCGTCAACATTTACACATGTTCAATAGTAAATTAATAGTAAATAGTTAAATAAATTTTATTCTCGTTTGAAATTTGAAGCCAACACAGTATAAAGTGATGAATATTATCCTTTTATACTTCTCTGAGCGTTCAAGTATTTATAGTAATAAAAATTATAATTATAGATTAGTTTTTAAGTGAAATTAACCCTTTCACGGTTCTGGGCGTTTCTCCCACTCTTTTCCTACTCGCGGGGCAAGGGGACTGCACGCAATCCAGTGAGCGGAGCGCAGGGGCGTATAGTAAAGGTTCTTAAAAAATAACTCTCTGACAAGAAAATGTTAAACAAATGTTTTTTTTTTTTACTTATCAACTTTGTTGGTACAGAAATTATAATTTATTTGTTATGAATATTCTTTAATTTTTTTATGTAATAAAACTTTGTACAGTGATAAAAAATTTAACTTGACTCAAGAGCAAGAATCTTAAACCAAGAACACTATTTTGAAGAAAAAGAATTTCTTGAGTCAAGATATAATTCTTGGTTCAAGAAAAATTTCTCGATTTAAGAATTTTTCTTCTTGCTTCGAGAGTTTAAATGAAAACAATAACCTCATTAATAATTTACACGGTAAAGCTATAAAAACAATAAATACGGTCCTGAGTGAGCACGCGGCGGGCACGAAAATCTGGTGGCGGGAGTTAGTCCGCTCACGCGACTGGCTATCCCCACTCCGGGAGAAAAAGTACGACTCAGTCCGAATCGACCGTGAAAGGGTTAAACTTCAATAAATACATTTTTCTGTGCACCTATACTTAACTCAACGTAAAACAATGGATGTGAGTGAAACTTTAATGCACAGTGATGAAGTGTGTGTTTTATGCTCACAAAAATTGTACGTGGACAATGTGACTACAATTGAAGTTGTAAATTTTGAACAATATATTAAACTAAGCGAATTGTAAAAAGATGGTTATCACGAGAGGTGGGAAAAGTTACAAAACGATGTGTTTCACGCGGCATGTAGTGCAAGGTTCTTAGTTAATCATAAGATTGATCGTGATCAACCGGAAACTTTAGCTTCAACGTCAAATGTACATAAAAGATCGGCACAGTAAATGGAAGGGGTACCATCACTTATCGAGGAGTTCGATTTTGACAACTGTTGCTTTATTTGCGGAGACGAGTACTATGAAATAAACGAGATGAAAAAACCTAAGACTAAGAGACGACGTGTCGGTAGAATAACAGCATGCACAGATATGGTTGGACGACTTCGAGCTGCTGCAGATGCTCTTGATGACGACTTAAGAGTTATTATTAAGGACCGCATACCCTTTAACATTAATCTGGTTGAAAATAAAAGCTTTTTATCACCGAGATTACTTAGATATCTTTCTTCATCGTGTTAAACGAATTCACGTGTCCGCTGGTAAACCAAGAGACATAAAGACTTTGGAAAAGTTCGAAAATATTTGTGTGGAATTGGAAAGGACCACGAAAAATCAAATATTATTTGATGACTTATACTTAAAAATGGGAAACGACGCTCCTACTCGGTCATATTCTAAAACTTTATTAGAAAAAAGATTTGGAAACAAGCTTATTTTTTCAGCGAGATGTAGTGGTAAAACTATCATAACGTTTAGTAAGTACCTTGATACCATTCTTTTCAACCATTATAAAACAAATTGTATGTCTGAAAGTGATCAGCAACGTGCAGCCACAATTAATAGGACAGCAAAAATTATTCGTGAAGATATTTGGCAAAAAAAATATAGTAAAGCTGTGTACCCTTTAGTTAATAACTTTTTTCAGTATGCCGACAACAATGTTCCTACATCTTTGAAAAGCTTATTAAGCTATGTTATAAAGGGCAAAAATTATGAAAAAGTTGTCTCAAGTACACCAATTCCAGATGATAATGTGAAAGACCTTATTGAAGAAGAAAACGAAGAAGATACTTTAGATTTTTCTGAAGAAAATTCAAATGTTAAAGAAGAAACCGAAACAGAAGACCTAGAAAATGATACAAGTATGAATCGTAATCATAGTGAGACAAAAGAAGACACGAAACAATTAAATCGAGAACACTTATTGAACACAAAAATTTGCAGCATCTCTCATGCTATTATCCGATGGATAAGGTATGTATGTATTTGGAAAAGCATTGACCGCGAAGAGAGCTCCCGCTCGCTAGCTCAGCAGTAGCTCCCCTTCTACCTCTACTCAAGCCTTCTCATTGGCTAGCATTTTATTCCCCAACTATCAGCAGTCGAGCCGCAACTACATTATATCGAGAGCAGCGCAACGGGCGTGGGGAATTAGTTCTTGTGTCTTCGTCAGTAGTGTTCTAACTCCCAAGCGACTAGTCTACAGCAAGCGTGCAAGGCTTGCAATCTACGGTGCGATTTTGGATAGCAAGCACGAGAGGCTTGTTTATCCAGTACTCATCAAGTCAACTAATTTAGTACGGACCATCTCAGCAATAAGGATCATCTTAGCAGAGCCAAGGCACATCTCGACAGCAACGACACCTTCAGTAAGCGCACAAAGCTTACAGAGTTAATATCAACTAACAACAAGCGCGTAAGGCTTGTTATCTGTCTTTCATGTCTACAAAGTCAAACAGCTCCTCAACGCTTAGAAACCAAACAGTTCTTCTCAGAACTAACAAACCCAGCTCTCTTTTGAGAGCGAGTGACCTTGAGTCACCGCCAAGCCACCTTTTGGCTATTACTGTCATCTCGACACACATCGGCTCTTCTCAAAGCCAAAACACACAAAGGCCTTTCTCAAGGCTGCTAATCAAATCAAGTTACGTAAGAGCTCATTTCAAAGTTAAGGAAAAATCCAGTTCTAAGAGTCCTCTCGACTAGACAACAACAGCTCGGTGCATCCATATATATGTGTCGTAGTCTTTTTGCAAAATCCGTCCTTTCATGAAATACCTAGGCACTTCCAGAAGCGTTGGTGTTTAATGAAAAATATTTAAATTGCATTATCAGCCTAGGTATTTCAAGAAATGACCACTTTGTGCCGGCATCTCGTGTTTAAAGCCAAGATACATAATCAGACGTATAGAACAGTTGGGCTTTTCATGTAACACTTATTATACATTTTGGCACGTTGAATAAAGAAAAAAAAATTAGTAAAACAGTTTACCCTAAAGGCGATCCCTGCAACTTTCCGCTAATTCCATACCTGGGCGCCTAAAATTGTACTTATGACGTTTTTGAAATTTTTGAGCTCAAAATATAATTTATGTGATATTTTTAGCTCGCTGAGCTCAAAAGATAGTATATTTATGCAATTGAGCTCTTCGAGCTCAAAAGTATGATAGAAGTTTCATAGAACACTACGTTTAGAATTTTCAAACCGCAATATCTTTTGAATGGATCAACCGATTTTCACAAGGTTAGCGGCATTCGACGCAGTTTTATCAGCCTTATGAAGAATTTTCAAATTTTAATTGATCGAACCAAAAATTCCGGAGTAATTTATGGTTTTTCTAAGATTGATTGGCCAAGTGCAGAAGCATACCTTTCCACGTCCTCAACCGATTCCACTCCAAGGCCATCAAGGTTTGTGCATGCACACGAGAAAAGGATTTCGTCAAACTTTTCCCAATTGGCCAACGTTAAGTTGAACCTCTTGGGGTCTGCCTGTGCGCCATCCTTTTCCCCCGACTTAGCTCCTAGAGTGATCTCGATCGGGTAGTGGTCAGCATTCTGCACCCAACTTCTCTTAATGGACCAGCTAAGAATGCTACTCGCGAGTTTAGGCGTGACGAGTGTCACATCGATATACGAACTCCCGTTAGTTGATTCAAACGTCGGGCCCTCCCTCGCGTTGTTGATTATCTCTAACTTGTGTGCGTCAATAAATTGCTCTAACTTTTCGTCACGCGCGTCGTCAGTCTCGGATCCCCATCTCTCGGATTTCGTGTTCGCGTCCATTAATATTAATACCCGTTTCCCTCTCAGTGCTCGGACCACTTTCTCTAAGTGTTTTAAATGCATGTCTATTTCGTCTTTGTACTGGAAGTATGCCGAGACTACGAAGAACGATGTGTCAGGTCCCATAATCTGAGTGCATACGCAGTGAGTTGTACTAAGTTGTGATAAAACCAGCAACTGGTATTTAAGATTTGTTAAGCAAATGGCCGCATATGGCCTAGACCTGGTTTCGGCAGCAACTTGTATGCCGCAACCGAACCCAGGTATTTTGAAACTATTATTACTATGTGCTGCGTATGGCTCTTATAGAAGGAGAACATCAATACGTTTTTCCCCCCACAACTGACTCGCCTCCAGAGTCCCAGCTCTTTCGTTCCCCAAATTCGCCTGCAGAACTCGAAAACCTTCAACCCCTATTCCCCGAGTCACGTGCGGAGACTTTTGATTTGACCTAACGCCCGGCGCGAGCCCATCTAAGTTTGCCGAGTTCACGGACCCTCTGAGGGTGTTTTTAGTTGCCCCTAGGCATCTTCGCCGGTCGATGCTTCGCGAGCAAGATTCGGAAACCCCCCTTCTACTTGCATTTACCTCTTCTAAGTTCAATCGCGTGAGTTTAACTAAACAGGGTCGCGTAGCTAGAGGCATTAGCTGTTTTATACGTAATGCTTCCGCGAGCTTACACGAACGCGATCGCGATGCCGAATACGCGGGCCAGCGATGAACGGGAACGTCAGATAGAAGCTCGTTCGGAGAAGCGCGGTTGGCTATTCTGGCGCTCCGTCGAACGGTCAAAAGAGTTTGGTGACCACCGAACGTGGGTGCGTCACCTATCCGAGGCTTTGCCGTATTTTCCTGATCGATTTATTTAAGTTGTAGGAGCTGGTAACACCTACAACCGCTTCTCCCCCCGGCGCTCGCGTTTAACGAAACCACTTGTTGCCGGACGCATGGTACCGCTACGTTGGTGACATGGTTTGCAACTCCCCTGCCTTACAAGCTCTCGCCACGTAAGTCAAGCTTAGCTTTTTAGGTTAGCTGAAAAGGTAAAAAGAACCTCTCAGTCACCTTGGGTGTAAACCCTCAGAAAGCGGGGCAGTAAGCTGTATCCCCCCACTCAGTCAAAGGCGATACACAGACACAGGAATTGCACGAAGAACCCGGCAGCTTGCGCATACTCCGGCCCTTCTCTTTGAAGAAAAAGACTCACAGATTAAGTGCTGCATAACCCCTTGGCAAGAGTGACAGGGCCGACTCACAACGAACGGGACATATTTCCACTATGGTGTTCGTGGTCGCATTTACCGTGATTGCGATCTGCAACATAAGAGTCATTAGCAAGCAAGCGCACTAGGTATTCCTACTGGTGCAAAACTATTGACCCGTGACACACAGAGCACTAAGGTAAATGAAGTAGGACCGTCACCCAAGTCAGGGGCCCTTACAGGTTGCTACCATCCAGAGCCAGATGGACCTGGTTTTTTCACGAGGTTTTACTCCTCCAATTTCTCCTTCTCCGTCATAGACAGGGCCTCGGGCTTGTCACCGGTATAGCGGAGCAGGGTTTTGTGGCGGTGCCTGTCAGAAATCCATTCGTATTGCTTTCGAAAATATCATAAAATAAAATAATAATAAAGATGCGAACAAACTCTCCAGGGTCCCCGCCGGAAATTCATTCGTATTGCTTCCGAAAAGTATAATGAAAGAAAACAAAACGAAAAATCTCCTTAACGAGAAAAAAGTCATGCATGGGGCGCGCATGCTGGAGCACACGCACACCCACACACGACTAGTTCTCTGAGCGCACAAACCTCCATCGTCTTCTCAGGTGGTCACACAATACAGGAATTGTGCAGGAATATGCCAGTGTTCTGCCACATTCACTACACACGACCTCCGGCCTTTATACTTTCAAAGAAAAGACTCACAGATTAAGTGCTGCGTGATACCCTTGGAAACCGGGGCAGAAAAGGAATCTCTCATGTTACCTCAGGTGGTTACGTGTTGCGTAGAAACCCTTGGATAACCGAGGCAGAACTTGGCTGAGCCTCCCCATGAGGAATCAGCCGGAGGATTTTACTCAGATCATCAGCTGTCACAACCAGCTACGCGGCCCCCCGTGATCTACGATTGTGAGCAAGATGAGTGACTTGCACTCCCCACTTGGGGTTATAGTGCAGGACGAGAACCCATTCATCCTGCATTGTGTGGTTTACTCAGGTAGCCCCTTCTATCTTGGTAGTCCCCTCTACCTTTGGCAGCCGTGTTCAGCCATTGGCAGCCTCGTTCTGTCTTTGGTAGCCCTGTCTACCTTGACCGTTTTGGCCTTTACGTAATTTAGATCCGGCTGGACCGCAACCCATGATGCTCCAGCCTGCTGATGTATATCCCTTGAGTAATAGGGCGAGGTGCCTTCACAGTCCTCTACCTTGCATTAACTCTATAATCCAAATCCGTTACTTTGTCCTAAGCTAGCAGGCCAGAGATTGGGCATTGGAAGTATAGTTTTCTTGGTGAGAGTCGCAAGGTCCAACTAACACCGTACTCGAGCAGGCAGGGTGCGTAACTCCCCTTTCTCTGGTGACAAATGATAATAACAAAGATAATAATAAAGAAACTCCCATGGGAAGAGTTCCGACCAGAGTTAGGTCACTCTGCCTTGCAGTGGTGACTTTTGATTTTCAGTAACATGACTAGGGTCACACTACTTACTCATCAAACTCCATGAAAAAAGTCACTTGCTTCATCCGCATCCCTTTTGTCCGGTCGTATTGCTTTCCAAAATATAATAAAAGAAGAGCAATAAAAAGGGCAGTGGCAATTTTTGGTTTGGGGTAATGCATCGAGGGATGCCTTTCAATGTTACCTTACTTATGGCGGAACCCACGAAAAAGGAATTGCTTGCTTAACTATGTTCTCTTGAGTTCGCCCTCACTCCCTCAAGAGAGTCATAGTTAGTCCCGCCTATCTCTCGAACGAATTAACCGATTTCGACCAACTTGGTGGCGATCAACGTAGTTTTTTATTGTTTAGAGCTGATTAGTTTTTGGAATCAATCAGTGGAGCCGTTTAAAAGTTATCCAAAAAAAACCACATCTGAAAAAATTTTTTTTCTTAGTTTTTTTAAGTTTTCTCAAAATCTACTGATCCGAATTGGTCTCAATTATACTAAAAATCTAAGTTCGGCCAAGCCCTTTCAAATGGCACCAACCACAATAAAATCGGATGAGCCATTCAAAAGTTATAAGCGCACACACACACAGTGACAACCTCCCGGAAAGGACGTTCAACAGTCGGCGCGATCCAGACAGTCATAGGGACAGCGAGAGAAGCATGGACTGTTAGCCTCAAAGCTCGTAAAGTATGCATTCTTCTCACGCTAGATGTCAAAAACGCATCTAACAGCGTGAATTGGGGAGATATCCTAGACGCTCTGGAACACAAATTTGACGCAAAGCCAGAGAATTTGGCACTAATCGACAACTACCTTGAAGAAAGAAAGCTAATAGCGGAAACAGAAGGACCACAAGAATACGCCATAACGGCTGACGTGCCGCAAGGCTCAATAATGGGACCCGATTTATGGAACGCCGACTATGACGATCTTCTTAAGCTAAAAAGGTACATATTATACGGTCGATTGTCAGGTTGTTTTTCATAACATTCGTTATATTTTCCTACAAATAAATCTTTATTCGCTTTTATTTCTTCCATTTTTTGATATTATTAATTTTTTACTTCCCGTTAAGAAAATTAAAAATTTTTAAAAATTGAGAAGTTATTGGTTTTACCCATAATATTCAACTTTCTTAAGTAAACTGAAGTATACGGTCATTTTCTAAAATATTCGTTATATTTTTTTACAACTTAATCTGTATTTGCTTTTATTCTTTCCTTTTTTTTTAATGTTATTAATTTTTTTTCTTTATTCAACGGGCCACAATGTATAATAAGTATTACATAAAAAGCCCAACTGTTCTATATGTCTGATTATGTATCTTGGCTTTAAACACGAGATGCCGGCAGAAAGTGGTCATTTGATGAAATACCTAGGCTTATAATGCAATTTAAATATTTTTCACTAAACGCCGACGCTTCTGAAAGTGCCCAGGTATTTCATAAAATGACGAATTTTGCGAAAAGACTACGACTTATACATACTAAATATGCTTCAGAATTGATGATAAGTCTGTTATCTCGGATGGGTTTTTGTGCGTCTTACCAAGATACTCGCCTATTTAAAGCTTCTTGTATTATGACTTCACCATCGAATATTGCTAGCAATTTAACTGAACCTCTAAAGTGTAGACAATTTATATTTGATAACGCTGCATAATACAGCCTCACATAACGGAAAAGGAAGTTTACACTTGTTAGGGGGCCTGAAAGTAACCACTCCCGGTGCATGTGAACCACCACTACCATCTTTCCAAAGATTATCAAAAATGTCAACTGTTGATAGCATTATCCAAAGAGGGCAAGTTGAAATAGTTTGGTTAAATCAGGACATCAATACTCGTCCAATCGATATTCCTCTTGAAGATGTTTACGGCTCACAAAACATTCCTGAACTTGTTATTTGATGTCCTTCCGATAATTATTTGCCTCAGTCTGATGTTATATTACCAACGTCTGAAACATTGTGGTGAGCTGAAATTTATTTAGACGTAGAGAATCATCCATCTTGGCATAGATTCATGCAGAAGAGAACAAGGTTAAATCAATTCGATGTATGAAACATCAAATTTTTATCTTTCATTGATCTACCTGCATCATCTCCAGATGCGCTATGCACGGCTTTAACAATCGCGAAGAAAGAAGGTAAAAAAGATAATGTCAGTACAATCTGTGTTACATTTGACCAGCCTCTGTACTGGAAGTCCAGACATATAGTAGCATCAAGTAAAGAATTTTAATTCTTTTGTGTAAAGAAATTTAAATCTGTTGTGATTGTTTTAGGGTCCTTTCACCATCTAATGAGTTATATGGGATCCATTGGCTACATTATGAAAGACGGTGGACTTCAAGATGTCTTTGCAACAGTTTACGCCTTTAATTCGACCAAAGAAATGTTATCCAGCCACAGTTATGCGCGTGCTGCAAGGGCAAATTTCCTCGCGCAGACAGCTTTGCTAGCCATTGTGGTCGAAAAATTAAGTATCAGTATTGAAGAGCGTGTAGAAATGAGGAATATATTAACAGCAAACTTGGCTTCTGATTCTATTAAAGAGATGGCAACACACAATGTTTTTAAAAAATTTTAAATCAAAATCGAAAACCAATTAAAAATTATTGCTGATAGGGGGAAAACTGCTGAATTATGGGTACAGTACATAAAAATGGTATCATTGATTCGTTCTTTAATAAACGCTGAACGATCAACGGACTGGCAATTACACCTATCAACCATCAAGGAAATGATACCATACTTTCATAGTGCAGGTCGTTTTCAATACAGTTGTACAGTTATCAGAGTCAGTACAGTTGTACTTGCAAGATATGTTGAAGCTGAAAGAAACAATGGTACGAAACTCTCAGGAATTGTTTCATAAAAACTTGGATAAGTTAAGAGGAAGTTACGGCGATGACACTTCTACGGAATTTCTTCAAGAAGAAAAAAAGCTTTATGAAAAATTTGGACCTAACTTCGAGAAAAAATATGAAAAATATACAAGTTTTGCTATACGTCGTACACTCGAATTCTGGAATGGCGCACCGAGTGACCAAACGATCAAGCAAACCATGATGAGGCTTTTCGGATCAACTGGGGGTCCTAAAAATGCTCGAGGAATAACCCCAAGTGTAAGGACCAGTTAGATCTTGAGCATGCCTTATTGTATAGAAGTGATCCTTGGCCTTGAAAAATTTACTGGCATTGAGGCAATTACTAACGAGCAGCATAAAGACCTCAAAGAAGGAAACATTCTGTGGTTGGCTAATAATTTACAAAAATTTCAAGCCTGGTTTAATCAACATCATCCTTTTCCTGAGCTTCAATTGATCCTTTCGCTCAGCAGCGCAGTCGTAGGACGTGAAGAAGTTAATTGCTATGATGCTGAAGAGTAAGAATTATAATTTTATAGAAAAATGTTGGAAAAAAATTAGGAAAACGGTTTACCCAAGGCCATCCCTGCAACTTCCCGCTAATTCCATACCTTGTAACGGGTTATTTTACTATCTAGTGTATCCTCGGCAAGCTAGATTCCTGTAATTATTTATCCTAGAACAATAAGTAGGAATCTATCTCAAAACAAATCGCCTACCCCTCTGCTCAGATCTATTACTCGCCGGAGTCCAGGTTCGTACAAGGGATAAACAATGTGGAAACCAAAATTCTTAGAGTCAAACGAAATAACAATTTTATTATTAAACTTTTCACAAAAGACAAAATATGAACAAAAGTTACGTAGTCCTCTACTCCTATTTTTACATAAACAAAATCTCTCGATTACACGGATAATGCGTCGGAACTCGACAATAGCATTCCCATACTCATACTTCCAAAATTCGCGGTCCCGAATCAATAACACGGTTCAAAACAAAACAAACAATACAAACAATATAATTAATATTACTAATCCGAATCATACGTGACGGTATTCACGGTTCAATATCAAAAACGCGGTCTAAACTTCGCGGCCCAACTTGCCCCCAGTTGCAATTGGGGGTGTCTGGTCGACAAACCCCAATCGCCCTACTCGGCCCTTCCCCCCAGAGGGTAAACGGATGGTCTCCGACTCGCCCCCACCTACTCGACTATGTTCACCTGCCGTACCTCCGCTGAAGGCCTCGGTACGGGGATTCCCTAATCTCCAGGAGTACTGAATTCACTTACCTTGGTCTCGGTCGGACTCGAAGGTAGAGTGCTTCCCTTTTCGTTATCCCGAGAATGGTCTTCTCTAGGAGAACACTGCCAGGAGACTAGTTCCTCTTCTGCGATAATTTTTTCGGCTTTATCAATTTCCAAACCTTTCTCTCAAAGAGAAAAGTTTTGGCTAATTAACGCCACCTGTCGCGAGTCATCGAATTATAGAAAATCTCGCAGATTTTCTAAGTTTTTATTAATTTTAAACAATAATAATCGCTACTTCCTTCATTATCCATCCATTCGTCATTTTCCCTACTAAAACTCGCTCGGGACTTAGAATATTTTTGACCGCTTAAATTAAATAATTTTCGCTAAATTATTTTTCATACTAAAATTATTCCCAGACTTAGAAAAAAAATATTCCTTCTAATAATTATTTTGGCGATTTAATATTTTCGCCCAAAATAATTATTTTACAAATAATTAGGTAAATTTTAATTGCCAAATAGTTTTAGGTAAAATAATTTTTGTTCTTTCCAAAGAACAAAAATTTCCGCTGCCGTGAATGGCTTTTAACAACTTGGGATTAACTCTCTCCAAGCGAACAAAACTCGCCATCTATCGCGGAATGGCGGAACACACATTTCAAACATACATTTATTTGGCTGATAAATATTAAATCATAAACAATGCAATACCAAAATTTTGATCCAATAAAAACATTTGTTTTATTAAACAAAAACGTAATTGATAAATGATATAAACACAAGAACAATTAAAGGAGATCAATTATTTTTGAACTAGGGTTATAATACGATTTAAATAATTAAAATGAATAACAAATATTTAAACAAAATAATAAATTATTATCTCAACTAAATCGCGGTACAAATCTGTGTCCGGTCTTTAAATTCTTAATTAAACAAAATAATAACAAAATCCGTGGATAAACAAAGTAAAAAAATTATAAATAATTAAACAGTAGTTCACTTAGTAACCGGTCATAATAGAATAATAGCACATAATAAACAACAATATCGTCAAAGCAATAATACAATAATAAATTCTCGCCGGTTCCGGCCGACTTAGTATCAGGCGAACATAAAAATGAAAGAGTAGGTATTTCTCCTACTGTCTTGCTGTCTCGCTCGCACCTTCGCTCTCGCCGGCTGTGTGCTCACGCTCACCGTCTCACTCGCTCCCGCTAGACCCTAGGTCACAACCTAGGTGCTTGAAATTGCACTGATGAGGTTTTTGAGCTCTTCGAGCGATCAAGAAAGTCATAAAGACAGCAACACAAGCATGGTCTGGTAGCCTCAAAGCTCGTAAAGTATGTCTTCTCCTCACGCTCGATGTCAAAAACGCATTTAACAGCGCAAATTGGGGAGACATTTTAGACGCTCTGGAGCACAAGTTTGACACGGAGCCAGAAAATCTGGCACTAGTCGACAACTACCTTGACGATAGAAAGCTAATAGTGGAAACTACTGAAGGCCCACAAGAATACGCCATAACGGCTGGCGTGCCGCAAGGCTCAATAATGGGGCCTGATCTATGGAACGCAGACTACGACGAGCTCCTTGAAATCCCGTTGCCAGAGCAAGTAGAGCTAACAGGCTTTGCAGACGACGTTGCAGCCACTATAGTGGCGGACAGCGTGGAAGAGGCCGAACTGCTAGTTCGGGAAACCATCGACACCGTCGAGACTTGGCTCGATAAACATCACCTGAAACTCGCCAAACAGAAAACCGAGATGGTCGTTTTGACCCGTCAAAAATGGTTTTCAAAACCATTCGCTGTGGACATGGGAGGAACAACGCTGACGTCAACAAGGGCCCTGCGGTATCTAGGGGTAATGATAGACGAGAAACTATCTTTCCGTGAACACCTCGACAGTACATGCAAGAAAGCCAGCAAGATTGTGTCTAGCCTAGCACGAATTATGACCAACACCATAGGACCAAGAACAAAAAAGAGAAGAGTTCTTCTAGAAGCAGTCCACTCGGTACTGCTTCATGGAGCGGAGATATGGGTAGACATATTAAAGCAGAAGACCTACCGGCGAAAGATCGCAGCAGTACAGCGGCGAGGCGCTCTCAGGGTTGCCTGCGCCTACCACACAGTTTCCGAGGCGACTGTATTGGTCAGTGCAGGAGCCGCGCCCATCAACCTATTAGCGTTCGAAAAAGCAAAACTCTATGACGCTAAAGACAGTGATGATAACATGAAGGACGCAAGAACGAGGATAAAAGCGGAAACGCAGCAAGAGTGGCAGGACCGATAGACATCGGGAGAGACGGGCAGATGGACGGCGCGCCTGATCCCAAACATCAACGTCTGGCTCTCTCGGAAGCACGGGGATAGGGACTTTTTCCTGACCCAGCTATTGACGGGACATGGGCAGTTCAATGCCTATCTTTTCAAGATGGGTTTGCACAGCACACCAACGTGCAAATACTGCCCGGATAAAATCGACGACGCCGAACACACATTCTTCGAGTGTGTTCGATGGAAGGACTACAGAAGAAGCACCGAAGAGATCATAGGCACCAGGCTCTCCCCCTCAAGCCTGGTGACCTATATGATCAAACAAGAGAAAACTGGTCAGCTGTTGCAGTTTATGCACAGCACCTCCTGAAAGACAAAATCGCAGAAAGGGACCAGTAGCCAGGAGTAGGCGTCGTGAGACGCAGCACGACTGGATTGAAGTAATGCTAACGCGGTTCCAATCCAGCCCTCCCCGTACCATCTAGGGAAGAGGGGAAGAGGAATGTTTTTTTTAGTGGGTAAAAATCTCCACACTACTGACTATCGATATCTGCCGGAAGATGGGCGGCAGAGTTAACAATACCGGTGTCTTTTGAAGATCTTTTTTCGTACCTCTTTACAAAAAAAAAAAAAAAAAAAAAAAAAAACACACACACACACACACCTGCGGCAGAGGAGAAACTGCTACCAGGTGCGTCTCCCCGTAGCGGATGGGAGAACGCTCGCTGTCCTTGGATGACACTAGGTCTTTTAGTTGATGAGGTACAGAGGGTAGGAGCCAAATAAAATACGCTCCCGTGGACAAAACTCCCTCTTTTAATGGGTTGGTCACACTAACTGACCTAGCAAGACGATCGTTCCTTGCTGTAGCTCACTGGGAGTGTCCGGAACCCGTGTCGATTATTTCCGACGATGCGGGTCACGACTGATGTGAGCTTGCTTTGCCGAGGTTTAAGATGCAGCAGTGGATCAGGAGCCAGTCACTTCGGGCCTTGATCAGGAAGTACGCAGTGAGTGTTAGAGATTGGAATCTTCACCGCCCCGAGCGAGTCTAGACCGTCCGTGTATTCCGGGACTGGCTAAGTGTCGACTAAGCCTCAGGAAACTGGGGTAGGAGTACTATCTCCAAGGGTACACTCGTTCCTAGTTATGACAACCTGCTCCACTCCGTACGATGCGCTGGTAACTCGAAAAAGTATGAGTAATTTACAGGAAACAAACAAGAGTGGAAGCGGGCTTCATGCCTAACAAGCAGCGATTGACACAAGCGCTGAAATGGTGCGGTCGCAAGCGCTCGAATGCCTTGAAAAGCTGATCAGTGAGTTGACTGATTTCGTCCAATCAAAGGTCAACATTTACAAGGAGATAAAGTCCAAGACGACTAGTGTAGCTAACGCCCTTCAAAGGTTTCAGAAACTGGATGAAGAATGGTTCTCATAATTGCAGCGCATTTCCCGTGCTACACCGGAGAAAACCTGTCAAGCTGTCATCGTGACTGACGAAGCAATGGACACCGGAGCCGAAGGTGACGGTGAATCAGTCAGTGAAGACAGTTGTGAAAGTTTCGGCAGCCCTGGTAAGAGAAAAGAAATAACCTCTCCAGACCCAACATTCAGCCAAGCAATAAAGAAGAAGGACCTGAAGAAAAGCCCTCTGCAAAGAACAGCACTGCAAAGCGACGAACAGGTGGAAGCGTCAGCTTGGCACTGAGTTCAGTCTAAAAAAGAGCAGAAAAGGCAAAGGAAAGAGCAGCTCCCAAAGTGACCGTCGAAAGAGCCCCGGCCGGAACCTAAGCGGAAGAAACCGCGAAAGTGGATCCGGCCTGACGCTCTGATCATCCGTCCGGTCGTGAAGGAGAAGTACGCCGAAATATTGCGTCGTATAAAGCAGGTCGTCCCTGACGAACAGGTCCGCACAACCGTGGAAAAGATACACAAAACCAAAACCGGAGACATGCTGATTACGCTCTCAAAAAAGAGTATTGACAAAGGCCAAGCCTTACAGAAGGCCATCACGGATATTCTTCAAAAAAAGGCCGAAGTAATCTGCAAAGGACCACAGGAGACCATCGAGATCCGAGACATTGATGATGGCACGACGAAGGAGGACATTCAGACTGCTCTGAAAACGGAAATCGGAAAAACTTGCGAAATACCACTAGAGGCTATCAAGATCCGTAAGGCCTACAGAGGTATGCAAACGGCTACAGTGACACTACTCAGCAACTGCAGCACAACAGCTACTGGAAGGAAACGGCAAAATAAAGATTGGCTGGGTCAACTGCTGAATGAGAGCAACAAAGAGACCGATACAATGCTTCAAATGCTGGTACTTTGGGCACTTTGGATCACAGTGCAAAAGTGAAAGGCTTTGCTTGAAGCGATGGCCACATTAAATGTTGTCCTCCTTAATACTGGTGAGACACCAACATATTCAAAAGGAGAGGCAAGCTCTATAGTGGATCTTACGTTCGTCAGCAGCAGTCTTACGAGAGGAAGCTATTCTTGGGTGGTTATTGAAACGGAATGTTATGTTTCCCTTGGTCGCCCCTTTTACTCTTAAGGGCGCCACTGGATTTTTGGACTCAGTATCCAGAAACTGGACCAGAACACGGAGTATTAGGTCAGGGTCGTGAGAGATTGCTGAAAGGAACTAAGAATTAAACACAGAAATTCGTTTAACAAAATTATTTATTTATCTAATCCCTTTTACAATTGAAATAATGGCCAAAATAGCAATATATAAAATTTCATAGATAAGAATCCACACTCACACTCACTCTCATGAGGTATATTTCGCGCTGTCCAGCTAGACCCTCACGTGGCTGTAGTACCCGATGCCTACTGGACTCTCACGTTACTCTATCTACTTCGCGTCGTCCCCTGGACCTCTAACGCTACTCTAACTTAGTTCACGCGGTCCCACGGACTCTCACGCCACTGGGCTGGACCCGGACGTGACTACACACGTTGTCCACACAGTGCACGCTGTTCTTCAAACTTCACGCTACTCTAAGAGAACTACCCCGAAGCCAGAGGAGTATACTATGAAACCGAGATACTCTCTTTACTCACACACAACCACACTATATTCCAATAACAATGTTACACAAATTATTTCCGACTAATACACAATTTCCAACATTGTTTCCTAACTAAAAATTTCTTATTTACTAATTATCATTTCTTCTAAATATTAATTTACTGCCGTGTTGTTAATATTACGACAACAAATATTTAAAACAAGAGGTCTTCGTATCTTGAATTAATCCTAATTGTTATGTCCGAGAATTATTAAATAAATTTTAATCTTCATTTTAGTAAAATTAAATAAATCTGATAATTGAGCAAACCTAAATCTTTCCTAAGTTATTTTTATTTAATCCAAAACATTTTATTTAATCCAGTATCATTTATTAAATCCAGTTATCGGTAGTGAATTTTAATAAGTTTTATCCTCATTGTAAATGTGAAATTATGACAAAAGATTATCCTATTATACTTTATTTTGTGTCTATTGAAACTTATTTTACTTGAGTTTATTTTATTTTAAACGAACTAAGACTTTTGTTTCGACCTTGAGTGTCCTCTACTTAGCGTTCTCGCGCGGGACAAGATGGCTGACACTCTCGCTCGGTCTTGCGTCTCTGTCACAAGTTTTTAGTGTAATTTTATCTTTGACGGATTTTTACAAGTTTTATTTTCTACTTCGATCAAATAATTTAAATTAACAATCATATTGATTTTAATGATTATTTCCTGACTCTAGATTTATTTAAATTATGACAAATATTAAATAATGCGCCAAACATATTATTAAAATAATTTTAGTTTGGAATAAATTTTTGTCTCAAATAATTTTAATTTAGCGGTATACTCAATTCTATTTCTACTGGCTTAAGCCAAATTATTGTCCAAAGATTCTCAATTAATAAATTTTACACATGGCGTAAAATCTGGAATTAATAACCCGAATTAAATGCCTAGTATTATTAACCCCGACAGGCCTACGTGTAAAATTAGTAATGACCGAGACGAATTATTTTCCCTAAACAAATTAATCAATAACCCGAAACATGTCCTGATATTATTAATTAATTGTTTTATAATTTTCTCTAGTATTAATATTAAATCTGATAGTAAATAAAGCTAACGATTGTTACTGAGCACGAAATGGCGGTGACCTTCAGCCGACGTGTTGCCTGGCTGATGCCGCTGCCCCGAGGAATAATTAAGACTCGTTATTTGTACCTAGAGTTCTTATAATTTTAATCTGCACTCCAACGGTGAGCTGCAACTCCTAGTCTTCGGGTACTGGCGTGAATTTTCCCTCGGTGAGGTATTCACAATTTGGCGGCAAACTCTGGTCACCAACACTCGCTCTCTGGATATCTATTACGCCTGTAACCGCAAATCAGCATTAGAAATTATCACAAGTTAAAGTTAATCTAATCAAACTGGCATTAGGCCTAGCAAGCATTAAATTAACAAAATATTATCGCTTCGTTCCACGTTGGACAAGCAGAATAAAAATAATTACCTTAGCTGGATGTTTTGGAAAAATTTGCGTATCGTCCATTCGAGCTACTCAGTCACAATGATTCTTACCGAATTTAGCTATACACTTATTGCTCCCTCTGCTATCCCCACTACCACTACGCCGGCTTCTCAACCTTGGGGCCTTTCTTACTAGCTCTAAACGAGCTTTAGGTCACAGCGCACTGTGAGCAGTCGATAAATAACTGGGTACCGAAATAGGGGAATTTACCGAGTAACGATCACTCCATTACATTATGAACACCTACACTGCCAGCAAACACCACGCCGTCCTTTGGGAAGGATCAACTGACCAGAACCCTCGAAGAGCAACCAGACAAACTAACGCAGTTGGATGGAAAGTGAAAGCTTTTGACCCAGCTTCTTTGATAGTAGCCTTAGATAGCGACCCGACTACTACAGATAGTGCTGAAGAGAAAGCAAAAGAGCTAATGAAGAGAGTGACCCAGGCCTGCGACGCTTGTATGCCCCGGAAACGTGGCATGAATCAACCATCTTCGGTACACTGGTGGAACGATAACATCAGCGCTCTTCGTAAAGAGTGTTTTAAAAGAAGAAGAATATCTCAGCGTGGCTACCGTCGACCTAACTCTGCAGAACTGGTGGCAGAGTAAAAAAAGGCCCGTCGAGAATTGAATAGAGCCATCAAGGATAGCAAAAGACGCTGTTGGAAGGAACTCGTCGAATAGGTAGAGAAAGATCTGTGGGCCAGACCGTACAAGGTGGTCATGAGCCACCTGAAATGTCAACCAATGCCGTCACCTACATGTCCACAACTACTAGAGAAAATCGTCTGTACGTTGTTTCCTTAGCAACGTGAGCTGATCTATTCGTCACTGCAGCCTGACCCTGAAGACATCCCACTTGTCACAGAGAAAGAATTTATGGAGGCATGCAATCGTGTAGGGAATAATAAGGCGCCGGGATTGGATGGAATTCCAAACATGGCTTTAAAACATCTATTAAAGCAGCGCCGGCATTATTTACAGATACCTACAATGCGTGTCTCAAGGAAGGAGTCTGTCCTGAAAGGTGGAAGCGGCAAAGACTTATACTGCTCCCGAAAGGAAGGAAGCCACCTGACGAACCATCATCATACCGTCCACTCTGTATGTTAGACACGGCGGGTAAGATATAAGAGCGGATAATTCTCCAAAGAATATAAGCAGTAGTTGATCCACTCCTGGCAGACAACCAATTTGGTTTCCGAAACGGACGGTCAACCCTGGATGCAATCAACCTGGTCGTCAATACAGCTAAGGATGCGATTGCTGGAAAGAGATGGAAACACGGCATAAAAAAGTATTGTTTGATGGCTGCATTAGACATCAAAAATGCCTTCAACTCTGCTAACTGGGACTACGTAACGCGCGCCCTTAAAGAGGAACGAGTTCCAGGGTATTTTCGTAGAATGGTAGCAACTAGCTACTTCACAAACAGAGTCCTCAAATATGACACAAAAAGTAGTCCTAAGGAGTATGATATTACTGGTGGTGTACCACAGGGCTCAGTTCTAGGTCCTCTGCTATGGAACATCATGTATGATAGTCTTCTGAAAATAGCATTGCCAGCAGAAGTGAAACTGATAGCATATGCAGATTATATTGCTGTGGTGATTGTCGCGAAGCATCTCGAAGAGATAAATCTGGCCTTCGACATTACATTTAGACGAATTAACTTATGGATGGATACGATGAACTTGAAATTAGCTAAGCATAAAACCGAAGCAGTGCTCATTACCAGCAGAAAAGCGATGGAAACCATCAAGTTACAAGTTAGAGAACATGAGATCACATCACAACCGTACATTCGGTACCTGGGAGTGATGCTTGATGCTCGACTCAATTTCAAGCAACGAGTCGAACATGTGACTGCCAAAGCATCAGTAGTTAGAGCGAGCCTAGCACGACTGATGCCTAACGTTGGTGGACCAAAGCAGAGCAGAAGACTACTGCTGTCATCAGTAGTAACATCCGTGCTCACATATGTCATATCCATTTGAGTTGACGCATTTGAGACGCAAGAATCATGGAGAAAAGCGGGTCCAATTTATAGACAGAGTGCCCTGAGAGTTGCCAGTGCCTTCCGCACAATAACAGAAGAAGCAGTGTGCGTCATTGCCAGAACCCTACCTCTTAGAGTACTAGTAGAGGAAAGACGGGCCCTTTACCAGCGAAAAAGGTCAACTGCACTGAGCCCTGAAAAACTTAGAATTGAAGAACGGCAGACCAGCATAGGCCGATGGCAACTACAATGGTATGCCGCAGAGAAGGGTAGGTGGACGCACCACCTCATACCTCGGATCGACATTTGGCTTAACCGGAATCACGGCGAGGTCAATTACTGTCATACACAGATGTTGTCGGGACACGGGTGTTTTTGAAAGTATCTAGACTGCTTTAAGCACGATGATTCTTCGGAGTGCCCGTCCTGCCCACGAGTTGCTAAAGATGCGGAGCACGTCTTATTTGTATGTCCTCGTTTCGATTCACAGTTGGAGGGGATCCTTAACCAGAGAATGCAACCAGATTCACTAGTGGAAGCAATGTTGTCATCAGAAGCTGCCTGGAACGCCACCAACACGTTTGCTACAGAAATCCTCACAGTTTTGCGTTCCACCGAAAGAAGAAGAGCAAATATCAGAAGATAGAAGGAAGGAAGTTAACACCTTAGCCACCAGAAGGAAGAGCAGTAGCTAGATCCTCCTCTCACGAAGTAATGCTTGACGGCGGTTTCCATGAGGGATTAGAAGAAATAAGAAAGGGGTTTAGAGTTTAGTGAGTTCGGGGCGTTAACGTCGAGTTTTAGTATGACGCTGCGTCGAGTTGTCACATATCCAGGCCAAACAGCTATGCCTGGAATCCGCAAGAAGGATTCCCCCCCCCCTAAAAAAAAACACACACACATACATACATACATACGTACATACATACATACATACATACAGACGTACAGACATCATCGTGAAAGTAGTCAGAAAAGCTTCTTAGGGCTTCAAAACGTCGAGATCTGTTGAAACCTCGATTTTTGTAAAACGGGGTAGAACCAATAACTTCCCGATTTTTCGAAAATCATTGATTTTCTTAGCGGAAAGTTAAAAATAAAAATCTCAAGGAGTTAATTACTATGATACTGACGAGTTAGGATTGCAATTTTATAGGAAAATGTTGGAAAAAAATGAAAATTTCAATGAGTTATCAGTGTCTCATAACAAAGTTATCCCATTATCTAATACAATGACTGTTTGTAAAGCAAAGAAAAAGGTTACTGTTACTTATACCTATTTGCTTCAGTGTATGCTAAAGTTGAATTCATCTGAAAAAAAACTTCAATTTTTTTTTCAATTTGAATTGAGCCCATACCCTGCATCTGTGTTTGGAGATGTTGGAGAAAAATTTTTTCAATTACTTTAAACCAAGTCAAACAGATGTTAGCACTGATAACCTCTTTTTCATTATCGATGGAGAATATTTATTATGCAAAGGTCCCTGGGGTTCATGTGCTAGCTATGGTGACGCATAGCAAGCATATATAAATTTTATAAATACTTATTTCAAGAACCGAGCCATAATTGTTTTTGAAGATCACCAGGACCCTGAAAAACATCTAGTAAAAGCTGAAATTGAAACGGTGTGTTTTGTTTCTCATGGTCGCCACTTATATTTTAAGGGCGACACTAGATTTTTGGACTCTATCCAGAAACTGGACTAGAACATGGAGTGATAGGTCAGGGTCGTAAGAGATTGCTAAAAGTAATCAAAATTTAAACACAGAAATTTGTTTTACAAAATTATTTATTCATCCAATCCCTTTTACAATTGAAATAATGGCCAATATAACAATTTATAAAATTTCATAGAACAAAATTCACACACACACACCCTACTCTCATACAGTATATTTCGCGCTGTTCAACTAGAACCTCACGTGGCTGTAGTACCGGATGTCTACTGGACTCTCACGTTACTCTATATACTTCGCGCTGTCCCCTGGACCCTAACGCTACTTTTACTTAGTTCACGCGGTCTCACGTCACTGCGCTAGAGCCTGACGTTACTACACACGCTGTCCACACAGCGCACGCTGTCCCCCAAACTTCACGCTACTCGAAGAGAACTATCCCGAAGCCAGAGGAATATACCATGAAACCGAGATAGTCTCTTCACGCACACACAACCATACTGTATTCCAATAACAATATTATAACAAGTGATTTCCAACTAATAACACAATTTCCAATATTGTTTCCTAATTAACAATTTCTTATTCACTAATTACACCGACACACAAAAAAAAAGTGGAATGTACTTTGGACAGAACCTACCTGCTGACATGTATTTTGACCCGCTAAATCCGAATTTCAAGTCTGTTTGGCCCGGTCACCCTCCAGTTTTGAGTAAAATGCAAAAAACCTCAAAAAAAGCAAAAAATTGCAAAAAACTCCAGTCACAACAATTAAAAAATTTTTGTGGACACGGATCACGTCTTATTTTCATGTATTTCAAATTACTGAATCTAAATCTAAGAGTTGATTAGCTCGGTGAGCCGTCCAAATTTGAAAAAACAAACGAAAAACCCAAAAAAATGGCAATAAATCATGAAAAATTAAGGTTTTTGAAATAAAAATTTTTTTGGACGCAAATTGAATATGATTTTCATGTATTTTGTTCCGCTGAATTTAAATCTGAAATTCTCTTGCCCCGTTAACGTTTTCAGATTTAAAAAAATTAGGATGACGGTTGACCCTAAAGACCATCCCTGCAACCTCCCGCTCATTTTGTACTTAAGCGCTCAAAATTACACATTACGTTTTTGAGCTCTTCAAGCTC
This sequence comes from Cotesia glomerata, assembly GCF_020080835.1. Lineage (NCBI taxonomy): Eukaryota > Metazoa > Arthropoda > Insecta > Hymenoptera > Braconidae > Cotesia > Cotesia glomerata. The sequence goes on along the minus strand of NC_058159.1, from coordinate 16,055,380 downwards.
AAAAATATGATTTTTGTGTCGTTTTGAGCTCTTCAAGCTCAAAACTCTAATAGCAGTTTAATAAAACACAATTTTTTGAATTTCAAATGGCAATAACTTTTGAACAAATGAACCGATTTTTTCGCGGTTGGTGGCATTCGACGCAATTTTTAAAACTCCATAGCGAATCTTTAAGTTTGAATCGATCGAACTAAGAATTTCGAAGTAATTCCAAAAAAACAAATTTTTCGGTTTTCTCTCGACAACGATAACTCACGAACGAATCAACCGATTTTGACCGAGCTTGCGGTGATCGACGCGGTTTTTTCATCTAAAGAGCTGATTAGATTTCGAAATTAATCGGTAAAGCCATTTAAAAGTAATTCCAAAGAACTACATTTCAAAAAATTTTTTTTGTAGATTTTTTGAGATTTCTTAAAATCTACTGCTTTGAATCAGTCTAAATGGTAGTTAAAATCTGAGTTTGGCAAGCCCTTTCGAATAGCACCAACCGCGATGAAATCGGTCAAGTCGTTCAAAAGTTATGAGAGGTTTACATACGGCCACACACACACACACACCTCGTCTCGGGCTTGCTGGGTCCCGCATCGGGCGCCTCCTCAGGTGGCGGATAGAGGAATGCCCGGCATATCTGCACGCCAGATGCGTCAGGTACCGAGGAAATAGAATACTCAGGTAAGCCCTGTTAAGACGGACGTAGACATAAAGTCTATTAAAAAGACGAAACACGGAGGCGTTCTCCTTGAAATGGCTCGAAAGACCAAAGACAGTAAGGCTTTCACCGATGCAGTAAGGTCAGCCACTGCAAACATTGGCACGGTCAAGACGTTAACACCAACAACAACGATCGAGATCCTCGACTTGGACGAAATCTCTACTGAGAGCGAAGTCTGTAAAGCACTCAAACGTGAATTCACTGACAGCCTGGAGGTCAAACGGGTAAATTTGACAAAACCCACTCTACGAGGAAATCGGACAGCCTTCTGCGAAGTAGACGAGGCCAGTGCGATTAAGGCCCTTGACAAGGCCCACATAATGATCGGTTGGGTAAACTGTCGTTACGCCCAGTTGTAAAAGTAACCCCCTGTTTTAAATGTCTTAGTTTTGGACACCAAACACGCCAGTGTGTGGGACCAACCAGAAGCAGATGCTGCTACAAATGTGGCGAAGAGAACCACAAGGCCGTAAACTGCACGGAGAAGCCAAAATACTTCCTTTGTGCTCCGGACAAAGATGCCCAGGATGGTCTATGCCATATTTCTGGCACTGGAGCTTGCTGGGCATTCTGCACAGCTCTTGCAGAAGCCAAAAGAGGGCATAAATGACACGCATACTACAAGGCAACTTGAATGGTGCGCCTTGGCGTAAAACCTGTTGCGCCAGCGTGTCTTTGAAGATAAAATCGACGTCTGCTTTATCTGCGAGCAATATCTAAACATCGAAGGTAAAACATGGTTTGCAGACGAAACTGGCACGGCAGCAATTTGGATTGTGAACACAAAGAACGTTACCGTCAACATCAGCAGAAGTGGAGCAGGTTTTGTCTGGATTCAAACCGCCACAACTTACTCCATGAGCGTCTATCTCTCACCTAACGAAGGGATTAATGTGTTCTGACAGAAACTGGCAAATATAAAAGATGCGGTCACTAAGTTCAACGGCGAAGTCATCGTAGCCGGAGACATCAACGCTAAATTGGCTGAGTGGGGCGCTGCTTTCTCCGTCACCAGAGGTGACGAGGTCGCTGACGTCGTGGCTAGACTCGACCTCATACTGCTGAACACGGGAGCACCACGACTCTTATAAAACCAGGGTACCAAGAGTCTATCCTCGACATTTCGTTGGCGACTCCAAGGACTGCCAACATGATCGAAGACTGGACTGTATCCGAGGTATACAGTGGCAGTGATCACCAGTTTGTAACATTCAATGTTGGATTGTCATCTACTCCGGTTTCACAACGCGACCTTTCTAAGCGGAAGTGGAATGCTAGAAGGCTTGATCCAGAGGCATTGCGAGCTTCACTTGCATGAAGCTGGTCTATCCTTCAGAACAACCCGACTCCGGATATCTGCAGCGAGACGGAAAAGGCAGTGCTAAACATTATGAAGGAGATTGCTGCCGCATGTGACGCCTCTATGCTGTGGCTAAAAAATGGGAGTTTCCACAGGCCGGCATACTGGTGGTCATGAGACATAGCAGAACTTCGCAAAAGATGTCATAAGCTACGTCGCCGCGCAACGAGAGCCGCAAAACGCTCCCCAAGCGAGGACTTGTATTCAAAAGAGTACAAGCAGGCCAAAAGCTGAACCGAGCCATTAAAGCAAGTAAAGCGAAACTGTGGAAAGAGATCTGCAATGATCTCGACAATGACCTCTGAAGTAAAGCCTACCAAATTGTCGCCAGACGACTTGGAAAGGCTTCACCAGAGGCGCCGAAGTCTCCTGCCTTAATGGATAGCATGGTAGCGAAGCTTTTCCCCAAACACCCGCTGCGGGAGAAGAAACACTACGTTAAAACAGTGAAAAAAAACCCTTCACAACTAAGGAACTACAAGACGTGGCCAAGTCACTCAAAAAAGGAGAGGCACCTGGACCTGATGTCATCCCGGCAGCGGTGATCAACATTGTAGCCCTGGAAGACCCAGACATACTTCTGAACACCTACAACGCATGCTTAGCAACTGGCACATTCTCCGCCGTCTGGAAGCAGCATCGATTGGTTCTCTTAGACAAAGGAAAGGGAACCCTCGTAACATTTCCGTCGTTTAGACCACTCTGTATGCTAGACATTGCTGAAAAACTGCTCAAGAAGCTCATACAAGGGAAACTTCGCAACGACATCGACCGTGCTGGAGGTTTTGCCACCAACCAGCATACGCCATAACGGCTGGCGTACCGCAAGGCTCAATAATGGGGCCCGATCTATAGAATGCGGACTACGATGAGCTTCTTGAAATCTCGTTACCAAAGCAAGTAGAGCTAACGGGCTTTGCAAACGACGTTGTGGCCACGATAGAAGTAGACAGCGTAGAAGAGGCCGAATTACTGATCCGGGAAACCATTGACGCCGTCGAGACCTGGCTTGATAAACACCACCTTAAACTCGCCAAGCATAAAACCGAGATGGTTGTTCTGACACGTCAAAAATGGTTCCCAAAACCATTCGCTGTGGACATAGAAGGAACAACACTGACGTCAACGAGGGCCCTGCGCTATCTAGGGGTAATGATAGACGAGAAACTATCTTTTCGCGAACACCTTGACAGTGAATGCAAGAAAGCCAGCAAGACGGTGTCTAGCCTAGCAAGAAACATGACCAACACTATGGGACCAAGAACCAAAAAGAGAAGAGTTCTTCTAGAAGTAGTCTACTCGGTACTGCTTTATGGAGCAGAAATATGGGCAGACATATTAAAGCAGAAGATCTACCAGCGAAAGATAGCGGCAGTACAGCGGCGAGGCGCTCTCAGGGTTGCCTGCGCCTACCGCACGGTTTCCAAAGCGGCTGTATTGGTCATTATGGAAGCCGCGCCCATCGACCTATTAGCGTTCGAAAGTGCAAAACTCTATGACGCAAAAGATAGTGACGAAAACAGGAAGGACGCAAGAATGAGGATGAAGGCGGAAATGCAGCAAGAGTGGCAGGATCGATGGGCATCGGGAGAGAAGGGCAGATGGACGGCACGCCTGATCCCAAACATCAACGTCTGGCTTTCTCGGGAATACGGAGAAACGGACTTTTTCTTGACCCAGCTATTGATGAGACATGGGCAGTTCAATGCCTATCTTTCCAAGATGGGACTGCACAGCACACCAACATGCAAATACTGCCCAGACAAAATTGACAACGTCGAGCACACTTTCTTTGAGTGTGACCGGTGGAAGGACTACAAGAGCAGTACTGATGTAACTATTTGCACCACACTTTCCCCTGAGAGCTTAGTAACCTGCATGATCTAAAAAGAAGATAACTCTGGTCAGCTGTCGCGGCCTATGCGCAGCGTCTTTTAAAGGAAAAAATCGTAGAAAGAAACTAGTAACTAGGAGTAACCGTCGTGAGGCGCAACACGGACTGGATTAAAGTAATGCTAACGCGGTCCCGATCCAGTCTTCCCCGTAACATCTATGGCGAAAGAGAGAGGAGGATGTTTAGTCGGTATTGTTGTCAATAATTTTGACTTCCGAGTCTGACATACCCAGGACCAACATCTCGTCCTGGTATACGTAAATGTATTTGACCTCCTCTATAAAAAAAAAAAAAAAAAAAAAAACACACACACACACCCACTCACACACACACACACACACACACACACTCACACACACACACACACATACAGACATACGGACATTACTGCGAAAACATTCGGGGAGGCTTTCTAGGAGCTTGATACGTGAACAGCTGTCGAAAACTCGATTTTCGAAAACCAGGGTAAAACCAATAACTTCCCGATTTTTGAAAATTTTTAATTTTCTTGGCGAGAAGTTAGAAATCTTAAAAAACTTAAATAATCGAGAAAATTGGATTTACAAATATAAAAATTAATCTATAAAACATGATTGAATTCGTTTCTTGTATTTTTTCACGCATAAAATTAAAGTTAAGAATCTAATAATCCCGGTCACCCTGTAGTTTTAAATAAAATGCAAAAAACCTCAAAAAAGCAAAAAATTGCGAAAAACTGCAGTCACATCAATGAAAAAATTTTTGTGGACACGGATCACGTATGATTTTTACGTATCCGGAGGCACTGTTGTGCTTCCAGCCAAGTACACGTTCAACAGTATATGTTATAATGTGTGTGAACGTGAAGGCGTGAGACTACAGTGCCTCTATTCTCAAGTTAGATGTCAACATAACGTAAATTTTTTTAGTTAACTGCAAGCCATTTGCAGCGCAGTTGGCAATGTTCGAGACTTTCATGCAGACGATCCAGGTTCGAATCCTATCACAGTTCAATTTTCAAAATTCTTTCAGAGTATTTCGATAGGCGTACCGCTTATGTGCAACCCGAGTACGAAATTAAAAATCTACATCAACCATACGACTAAAAAAATCAATAATTTCGCGGTTCTTTGGCCTGATTCAAAAAAAAATTTTTTTTTTAATATTGAGCATTTGATTAAAAGAAGATTGATCAATAGGTCTTACATTATTATTTCTAGTCGCATTATTTATTATTTAATTATTGCGTGATAAATTATCTATGATACTATTTTTTGTGAAATTGTAGGTATGACTTAGCATTGGTGCGGCGGTGGTGCAGCGGTGGTGCGACGATGCTAGGGGTGAAAATTTTTAGCGCGCGGCGTAATAGTCCGCCAAACGTCGGTCGTACAGCGGTGGTGCGGCGGTATGGTGCGGCGGTGGTGCAGCGGTGGTGCGGCGGTCGAATGAAATTTATTATTTTTCCGTAAAAAATAATAATTTCATTTTTACTCGGGATCATAATTATTTAATTTAATAATAATAATGAATATTTGTTGTAGATATTTGATGTAAATATTTAGTGTAGATTGTTTTCATCACTTTTCTGGCTGTGAACTTCATGCTCCTAGATGCATCCGGCAGGTGACACTACGTATCAAATAAGCGCGAAAATTCGAATTTCGAAATTTCAATTACAATTTTAATATTGCAATTATAATATATTATTATTTCATCATTATTATTATTATTAATATTATTTAATTAATTAAAGAACTAGCCCTTAGTCTAAGTAATATTGAGTACACAGCGTGATAACTACTATGAATTATCATTATCATGATTTTAAAAAACGCGCGGCAATTTAAATTAAAAAATTCAATTAAAATTTTATTATTACTATAATAATAATGATAATTATTATTTTTTCTCTTTCACAAACCATGCAAAACTTAAAGTTATTCCGAAAAATTTTCAATTTTATTTTAAAAACCGCACGAAAATTCAAATTTCGAAATTTCACTTATAATTTTATTATTGTCATTATAATATATTATTATTCCATCATGATTATTATTATTATTATTATTATTATTATTATTATTATTATTATTATTATTATTATTATTATTATGTTATTAAATGCTCAGGGGGGTTGTCCCCGGAGTCCGATTCTCCGAGGGCCCAGCCTGAGCTCCATCCATTACTGCTGGACCACTCCGCACAACAAGGCGGTTAGTGGCTACAGCAGGCCAAACTCATTTCCCTAAGTAGATGGAGGGAACCTAATATTACAGCCTCCTGCATCCTGACAGCCAAGAACTCAGATTTTGACGTGCAAGCTGGAACTTTGGCAAGTGAGGATACAAAAGACTGTTTCATCCCTCCAAGGACGCCAACGATTAGGACGACTAGTTTGACACGGTAACCTGGGTAAAGTTTGCCAATTTCAAATAGGAGATCCTGATATATTTTTCTTTGGCTGAGATGTTGTGTTCAGCCGGGGCCGAGAACTCAATGACATAAATGTCACGAATGGCCTTGTCGAAAAGCACAATATCAGGTTTGTTGTGATCGATCCGCCGGGTTGTTGCAAATGGCATGTTCCAGTAAATTTTGCAACTGTCATTCTCAACAACCTGGGGAATATCTCCTGGTAGATAAGGCAGCACTGGTGTCATATCAATACCGTAGTAATGACGAAGATAGTAGTACAGTACTCTCAGGGCAGCGTTGTGACGCTGGATATATGTACCTCTCGCCAACACAGGACATGCCGACAAAAGGTGCATGAGCGTCTCCGGGTGTTGTTTACACATCCTACATGACGTGTCCAGAAGCTGCACCTGGAGCACCTTGCTACGGTATTCTAGAGTGTTAATGATGCCATCTTGGCAGGCAAATATGAACCCTTCAGTCTCGGACATCAGGCCAGCTGACTTGAAGAAGGAAAAGGTCAGCTGGGTGGACAAGCCATGATCACGCACGTGTTTGAAGTACACGCTGTGCATGGACTTCTTCATCAGTTCGCCTAGGAGTTGTTTTTCCTCGGCGTTCCTGATGACGCTCTTGAATTCCTCCTTTCGGAGTTCCATAAGAGCGTTTATTTCTCCAAGACCAAGGGTTCTTGCCGCATATATTGCTGCCTTATATAAGAACGACCCCTTATGCGCATTCTCATGTTTATGAACAATTTGCATAAGAAAGTCATCCTCATCTGCAGTGAAATTGACAACTTCGTGTGTTAAATCCAGGACTAAACGATCGTGAAGCCGCTCCAAGCTCTGCAAACCTCTCCCACCGATCGACCGGGAGAGGTATAATCTGGCGACTGATGAATTGGGGTGCATGCTCCGGTTCATGTTGATAGTCTAACGGGTTCTGATGTCGAGATCTCGCAGATCCTTTCGGGCCCATTTTAAGACACCGAAAGAGTATAGTAAGACTGGGACAGCGAGCGTGTTAGTAGCGGAGACTTTATTTTTACCGGAAAGTTCGGAGGACCAAATTTTCCGGAGTCTCCTAACATACTCGCTACGGAGAGTTGCTTGGACTTCGGAGACCGCATGCATGCGATGCTCTTCCATTCCTAGATATCTATACAACTCTCCGGCGTCTAATTGTCTTAAAACGCTCCCATCTACCAACTCAACATCATCACCCGTAACAGAGCACTTACCCCTCGCCAGATGTACGACCGCACACTTGTCCAACCCAAAAGACATTCCGACATCCCGCGTGTACTCTGCTACGATGTTAAGAGCCGCCTGTAGATGATCTTCATCAGCACTATACAGCTTCAGGTCATATAAAGCAGATGGGTAATCGAGTATTTTCGATCACCCGGAGGCCCCACAGAGTACCCACGAGTTTTACGGAGAGCAACAGATATAGGCAGCAGTGAGATGCAAAACAGCAGAGAGCTTAAGGAATCACCTTGGAAGACCCCTCGTTTGTACTCTACTCTAATATTATTATTATTATTATTATTATTATTATTATTATCATCATTATGTTATTAAATGCTCAGGGGTGTTGTCCCCGAAGTCCGACTCTCCGAGGGCACAGCCTGAGCTCCATCCATTACTGCTGGACCACTCCGCACAACAAGGCGGTTAGCGGCCACAGCAGGCCAAAGTCATTTCCCTAAGTAGACGGAGGGAACCTAATATTACAGCCTTCTGCATCCTGACAGCCAAGAACTCAGATTTTGACGTGCAAGCTGGAACTTTGGCAAGTGAGGATACAAAAGACTGTTTCATCCCTCCAAGGACGCCAACGATTAGGACGACTAGTTTGACACGGTAACCTGGGTAAAGTTTGCCAATTTCAAATAGGAGATCCTGATATATTTTTCTTTTGTGCTCTTCTTTGGCTGAGATGTTGTGTTCAGCCGGGGCCGAGAACTCAATGACATAAATGTCACGAGTGGCCTTGTTGAAGAGCACAATATCAGGTTTGTTGTGATCGATCCGCCGGGTTGTTGCAAATGGCATGTTCCAGTAAATTTTGCAACTGTCATTCTCAACAATCTGGGGAATATCTCCTGGTAGATAAGGCAGCACTGGTGTCATATCAATACCGTAGTAATGACGAAGATAGTTATTATTATTATTATTATTATTATTATTATTATTATTATTATTATTATTATTATTATTATTATTATTATTATTAAGAGTTCAAAAAACGCGGGGCTATTTAAATTCAAAAATTTGATTAAAATTTTATTATTATCATAACAATGATTAATAATAGCTATTATTCTTTAACTTTTAAAAACCATGCGAAACTTAAAGTTATTACTAAAAATTTTCATTTTAAAAACCACGCGAACATTCAAATTTCAAATTTACAGCCTGATTACTGATATGAATCATTAACAATGATTTTAAAAAAGCTGATTAGTTTTTAAAATCGATCGATAAAGCCTTTTCAAAGTTAGGTACCGGCGGGTAATAAGGCCTAGTTGCTATCTAAATCTAGCTCAGGGAGATTTTGGAAAAAATCGAAAATATTGCATTAAATTATTGAAATGTATCATTAGTTTTTATATTAATACATTAGCGGGGCAATTGAAATTCAAAAATTTGATTAAAATTTTATTATTATCATAACAATGATTAATAATAGCTATTATTCTTTAACTTTTAAAAACCATGCGAAACTTAAAGTTATTACTAAAAATTTTCATTTTAAAAACCACGCGAAAATTCAAATTTCAAATTTACAGTGTGATTACTGATATGAATCATCAACAATGATTTTAAAAAAGCTGATTAGTTTTTAAAATCGATCGATAAAGCCTTTTCAAAGTTAGGTACCAGCGGGTAATAAGGCCTAGTTGCTATCTAAGGCTAGCTCAGGGAGATTTTGGAAAAAATCGAAAATGTGGCATTAAATTATTGAAATGTATCATTAGTTTTCATATTAATACATTAGCCATAAAATATAATGGAGTAATGGTGATTTCCACCATAAACAAACACAAAATTAAATGTTTTCAAAAACCTTGCGAATAGGCCTTATTTTACTACGGTAGGGTAATAAGACCTGCGAGTTTAACATACTGGAAATAGCAATACTATACTGAATAAAATTGGTATTAGAGATCGTCACTTAAAATTAGCAACAATACTTTTTAAGATGTTGATAAAAATTAGTGAAACAATGATTCAAAATTATTATGTATAAAATTATAAAAAATGTTTACTATTTACTCAAACAGTTTTTTAGGAATTCTTCTGCGCTAGCATATGACGGATGATCAAATATAGAAGACAGGGACGTTGTATCGGGACTCGATCAACATGTAGTGACATTTCTATGCTAGACGCTTCTACTAGAGAAGTTTTTAGCGGAAGCGGTTATTTTAAATATCATTTCTATCACTTAGGCCATATTACTCGACAGACCTTATTAGCCGTGGGTATCTTTATTCCAAAAAAATCACATTTCAAAAAATTTTTAACTTCCCGCTAAGAAAATCGAAGATTTTCAAAAATCAGAAAGTTATTGTTTTCACCCCGTTTTACGAAAATCAAGTTTTCATCGAATCTCGACGTTTCGAGGTCCTAGAAAGCTTCTCTGACTATTCCCGCGATGGTGTCTGTATGCCTGTATGTGTGTGTGTGTGTGTGTGTGTGTGTGTGTGTGTGTGTGTGTGTGTGTGTGTATGTGTCTGTGTGTGGATGTATGTAAACCTCTCATAACTTTTGAACGGCTTGACCAATTTGATCGCAGTTTATGCCATTCGAAAGGGCTTACTAAAAATAGATTTTGAATATACTTCAAAACGATTCAGACCTGTAGATTCTGATCGCAAAAAAACTACAAAAAAAAATTTTAAATGTGGTTTTTTTAGAATAACTTTTAAACGGCTTTACTGATCAAATCCAAAAACTAATCAGCTCTTAACATCAAAAAACCACGTCGATCGCCTTCAGTCCGGTCAAAATCGGTTGATTCATTCGTGAGCTATCGTTGACGAAAGAAAACCAAAAAAAGTGTTTTTTCAGATTTTGTAACGGGTGCTTTACTTCCCGCACTTTTAGCCCCTGATTAAATTTAACTAACAACAATATATCAACAAATGACTCTAAGATTAACAAGGGCGCCACCAGGATTTTGTATCTCGGTTCCTGGAACCGGAAACCAGAGCTGAGCTTATAATCTACAGGGAAAGAGAGTGGAGGAAGGTGGTCTGAAAGAAATAAATTTTTATTTAACAAAAATGACCGGTATTTATTTAACAACAAAATATGATAACAACTCGTGCCCTTGCACGTACACCGCTCACTTACAACTAATTTACTTACAACTAAACTTACTTCACGCTTTCCCCCGGAAAGTCGCTACTACAACTTATATCTAACGGAGGATTTCGGGCTAAAACCGGCGACTCCGACTTATCAACAAGACACCTCGTACAAAGGCATCAGTGTACGAGGGCTTATCAACAACGCCTGGCTACAGAAGCAACAGCCTAGTGACTGCAACGTAAGCCAAGAAGCCTCTGCAGCTCACGCACACACTCCACACTATCCTTACGTCGCGCTGTCCACCGGACCCTCACGCTCTATGCCAGCGAAACACCTCGCAAACGGCCTGCTCGCTTGCGAAAGAACGCTGGTAGCATTCACACACACATAACCCACGCCTCTCACACACACACTGACTCTACTTTACTTTTATTTTCTGGATTACAAAATTACTCCAAAAAAGTCAACGTTCAATTCTTACTAAAATTATTCAGTCATTAGCTCGAGATTAAAATCATAAACAATTTTCACAATTAATAATTACTACTTAAAATTTCCGACTTAAAAATCGACGCCTAAACTTATTTCAAAATTACCACGAGTTTAATACTCAGCACATTGTATAATCCTCAGAATATCCTCTATAAAATTAACTAAATTTCTCGGACGTAATCCACACTGATAAGTAGTTTTACAAAGAATTTTACCGGAATAATGGTATTAAATTTTACTTATTATAATTTTCACAGGCTTCAATTTCAATATAAGATTCAACCACGTGGAATTTCCGACTAGACAATTATTATTATTGTTATTGTCGACTGGATAATTAATTAACAACAATTTTATCTCGATGTAAAAATAAATTTCGAAAATCATCCACGGTTATTTCAATTTCTAATTTCGTCGCAATTTTCTCAATACTTAATTTTCCAAATAATAAAATAGTTTCCAAAATTAATACGATATCAATATTTAATCCAAGATAATAAATAGTCTTAATAAAAGATAATTTAATTGTTGTGAATAGTAATAATAATCCAGTTGTTAATTTTACGATTTATTGCGTAATAAAATTCACAAGGAATTTGCGCGCTCAAAATGGATGCCAGCGTTCGTTACCGCGTAGCACGTTTTGACCTCGGGCACCGAATACTATGTCGTGTCGATTGGAACCTTCTCGGTGTTCAGAATTTAATTAATATAAAATATATTTATTTAAACCAATCTCAAGATGTTAATAATTATTAACCAACTGTATTAATAAAATTAATTATTCACGACTTGCAAACCCAAGAGGTCTAGAACATTCCTCGGGTATAAACCCCCAGGAGGAACGCTCCCAGCAATTAACGAATCAATTCAATTAAATAATTAATTATTATTGAGCAAAATTATTAAACAATCGAATTATCCAAACTTGAATAAATAAAATGAGAAGTAGTGTATTTGATGAGCCGGGTATATGGCCCCAAGGCTCATCATTACCAAAGTCCAATACCTGGTGTAAATTTGGTTGAAGAAACTCAATGGTTGATACTCGCTTCCTTCTTTGGACTTCTTGATGTTACTCGTTCCAACACTTTACTACTTCTCCGGACACCACGCATGGCTCGTCTATATAACGACCCCAAAAATACCCCCTCCTGCTCTCTCTCTAGGCCCGAAGATCGATGCGCTCAAATGCGAGTCGAAAAGTTATCGATCTCTGGCGACTTATCGATTAAGGGTAATTTACCCTGTTACAATTTACTTTGAAATTTTTCGCTCTATCAATTTAAACTTGAAGATTCTTAATGAAACTTAAAAAACTGCGTCGAATGCAACTAACCGCGTAGGAATCGGTCCATTCATTCAAAACTTATTGCGATTTAAAAATTCAAAAAATAGTGTTTTATAAAACTTTTGAACTCGAAAAGCTTAAAAGCGTACGAAAGGTATTTTTTGAGCTTGGAGAGCTCAAAATAATTCACAAATTGTATTTATGACCTCAAAGAGCTCAAAAACGTCATAAGTGCAATTTCAAGCGTTTAGGTATAGAATTGGCGGAAAGGTGCAGGGATGGCCTTCAGGGTCAACTGTTTTCCGAATTTTTAACTTCCCGCTAAGAAAATTGAAAATTTTCAAAAATCGGGAAGTTATTGGTTTTACCACGTTTTTCGAAAATCGAGTTCTCAACAGATGTTGACGTTTTAAGGTCCAAGGAAGCCTCCCCGAATGTTTTCGCGGCTATGTCCGTATGTCTGTATGTATGTGTGTGTGTGTGTGTGTTTGGCCGTAGGTAAACCTTTTATAACTTTTGAACGACTCGACCGATTTCATCGCGGTTGGTGCCATTCAAAAGGGCTCGACTTAAATTAGATTTTGAATACCATTTAGACTGATTGAAAGCAGTAGATTTTGAGGAATCTCAAAAAAACTACAAAAAAAATTTTTTTGAAATGTGGTTTTTTGGAATTACTTTTAAATGGCTGCAGCTATCAATTTCAAAATCTATTCAGCTCTTAAGATAAAAAAACCACGTCGAACACCGCAAGCTCGGTCAAAATCGGTTCATTCGTTCGTGAGATCGTTGTCGATAGAAAACCGAAAAAAGTTGTCACAGGGTTTTTATTCCCTGTGCGCGTTCCTCCCTGCGCCTAATATTTGGCAACAGATCCACACTCAATGTGTGTCTCAATTTTACTATTTTGTATTTATCTATAAATGTATTTATAATTTATTATTACTATTATTATTATTACTATATATATGTTTGAAATTTTCGATATTATTTTATTAATTTAAAATTAATCTTATATTTATTTCAGATGTTTATAATGAATTATTTATAATTCATTATTATTATTATTATTTTTATCATCTGAATGTATCACCGTAAATCATTGTTACTTTATCTGATTTTATTGTCATAGCCTTTACTCGCACGGGTGAAGTCCCGTATTATCGATCGCGAGCAAAGTTCTATGAAATTTGGGGAAATGGCAAAAGAGGCCCTCGTGATCGAACACGAGACCTCATACGGTTTACGGTGACGTAGATTGAACAGACACGCGGTGGCCCGCTTGGTGTGAGGTATGCACGCGGGACCTCCGCTATTGTAAGGAGTGTGGATTTGGTGCCTTGGTTTGAGTTTCCTTTTCTGGTGAGTACTCACAAGTTGAGATCAATTAATATCCGCACACCGCTGTCTCCTGGCTTAAATAAGTTATTCTTTTACTGTCCAACTAAAATCACTATCGATTGATCGGGTCGATCCCGTAGCGAGTAAGGGTTATCATAAGGGAATATTTGTACCTGTCCCGAAAGCCGCGTGTTGGGTCCTCGATACGGCCAGCAATTTTTATAATTATTATTGTCAAATTAGGTTTATTATTTTGCGCCATTGACAATTATTATTGTCAAACATTAACTATCATTACAAGTATTATTTTCAAGCGCAATTCAGATTTAATATTCTTAAATTTTAATTACTGTTACGATTATTGTTTTGATTGCGGTTATTATTATTCTCGAACGCAATATTGTAAAATAAGTTGAAGAAAAATTTATATGTTAATCACGAATTCCATAAAGGATTTATTTTGTTACTTAGAAAGAATATTTAGTTAAGTGACAACATTTATAAATAAATAATTTATTTTTATTAACATTTATCGATTCAACAACACTTTATTTTATGTAAATTAATCCCCGGAATCTTTTCCTGCAAGTTACATTCCCATTTAATTAAACGATTTAAGATATTATTTATTGTTAACTACGTATTATCTCTGAGTATAAGCTATATAAATTAGTCCTGACTGTAAGTATTTTGTAATTTATCTTTCATTCGTATTCATTTGGATCGTTAATTGATCGTCCGGCGAGGTCCCTGGCATTTTGGATACTTTTGGTAATTTTTATACAAAATTACCTGGCGCCCTTTCGTGCACTAACCCATCCTGGGTAGTCTCGGGTTTATTTTATTATCTTGTTGAAAAAGGGCGAGCGTGAAAAACTGTACCCGGCCGGTATCTCCGCCACCGGTGGGAATTTGTTTAAAATTCCGGGGAAAGTTTTGTTACAAAGTGTTTTTTCAGAATTACTTCGAAACTCCTGGCTCGATCGATTTAAATTTGGAAATTCTTTATGGAACTTAAAAAACTGCGTCGAATACCATCAATCGCGTGTAAATCAGTTCATTCATTCAATAGTTATTGCTGTTTGAAAATTCAAAAAATTGTGTTTTATTAATCTGCTATTAGAGTTTTGAGCTCAGAGCTCAAAAACGTAATGTGCAATTTTGAGCGCTTAAGTACAAAATAAGCGGGAAGTTGCAGGGATGGTCTTTAGGGTCGACTGTCATTCTAATTTTTTTTTTCTAGTTTTTTTGAGATTTTCCAAAATCTAGGGTTTGAATTGGTTCAAATTATATTCCAAATCTACGGTCATGCTGTTCAAAAAATATAGGTGTTTTACACACACACAGACACACACACGCGCGCACGCACATACACGCACACACACACACAAACCCACACATACATACAGACATAGTGACACCCTCGCGAGAGTAGTCAGGGAAGCTTCCTAGAACCTCAGAACGTCGAGATCTAATGAGAGTTCTATTTTTGCAAAACAAGGTAAAACCAATAACTTGCCGATTTTTGAAAATTTTTAATTTTCTTAGCGGGAAGTTGAAAATCCTTGTCCTGTTACGTTTTGTACGGATTTTAAATTACTGAATCTAAATCTGAAAGTTAAAAAAACCCGGTGAACCTTCCAAATTTGAAAAAAAAAAAAAAACGAAAAACCCAAAAAAATGGCAATAAATCATGAAAAATTAAAGTTTTTGAAATAAAAATTTTTTTGGACTCAAATTGAGTATTATTTTCATGTATTTTGTTCCGCTGAATTTGAATCTGAAGTTTTCTTGCCCCGTTAACGTTTTCAAATTTAAAAAATCTCGAAAAATCAAAAAAATCGGGGAAATTTCAGTTACAAATATGAAAATAAAATCTATAGAATATGATTGAATTCTTTTCTTGTATTTTTTCACGCATAAAATTTAAGTTAAGAATCTGAAAATATGAAAAATCGTAATGTCTGTAAAAAATGACGCATAACTAGAATGAAGAGAACGATTTTCTCGTATTTCAAACTGTTTTTCGTTGGTATCGACCTCTTCTGTTCTCAAACGATCTACGCAGTGGATTTTTTTCCCGTTTGTTGTTATTTTTTGGTGTATCCCTTTTAAGTGTCCAGCAAATATTTGCTATCGTATTAATATTCCAATTCCCTTGATACCTAGTCTCCATTTCACTTATGTTGTGATGGAATTGTTCTCCCTGTTCTTCACTGTAGTCTCCAAGATTTTCAGGAAAGTGGTCAATGTGAAAATCCATGAAGTGTAGTTTGAGGTTCATTAAGCAACCTAAATTTTTGTAATTTATCACCAATTCTTTTTTCCACAAACATAGATAGCAGGGATATTTCTTAAGTCCCAATTGTTGACCTAAAAAAAACCTTGCAATTTTCAGGTCTTCTCAAATTCTCCATTGATGTTCAGAATACTTTATTTTATTTAATACTATGTGTACTACTATTGTTTTCAGTACTTGAAAGAAAAATTGCCTGCGATAAATGATGCAAAATTAAAAGAAGGAACTAGTATACGTTGCGCGCGCATGCGCGCGTGTGAATGTTGGTATGGAATTATCTATATTTTCATACTTATATATTTGACTAATCACGTTACAAATAGTTTGCTTACATGATATATTTTTTTTTTTTTTTCATCTAAATTATAAGAGTGAATTTTTGATAGACCCCAAATTCAAACTCTATTTTAGGATGCAAATTTTATAGGGAAAATGAACGAGACGAAGGGAGCAGCTTGGGTAAGTTTCAGAAATGTGTCTCAAAATTTTTTAGGAAATAAAAAAAGTAAAAACTACAGGACGTTAATGGAAGAATTAGTGACAAATTAAAAAAATTTAGGTTGCTTAATGAACCTCAAACTACACTTCATGGATTCTGACATTGACCACTTTTCTGAAAATCTTGGAGACTACAGTGAACAACAGAGGAAACAATTCTATCAGAATTGCTGGAAAAAAAAATCCACTGCGTAGATAGTTTGAAAACAAAAGAGTTCGAAACCAACGAAAAACAGTTTAAAATACAAGAAAATCGTTCTCTTCATTCTAGTTATACGTCATTTTTTACAGACATTACGATTTTTGATATTTTCAGATTCTTAACTTGAATTTTATGCGTAAAAAAATACAAGAAAAGAATTCCATCATGTTTTATAGATTTTATTTTCATATTTGTAACTGCAATTTTCCCGATTATTTTGGTTTTTTGAGATTTTATTAAATTTGAAAACGTTAACGGGGCTAGAAAACTTCAGATTTAAATCCAGCGGAAAATCTCCTCGGTGAGTAGTTACTTGGTCTGGCGGCAAAGCCTTGGTCACCAAGTCGCGTCACGTACTCCCCAGCAAATATTTTACCTGTAACTGGGATAGCTGTTTATTACTTTTTGCGTGTCTACTTGGCTGGACTGTTCGGTCACAATGAATCTTCTGAATCTTATTGGTGAGTTTCTTTCTTCCTCGGCTCTCTCCCCACTCACTCTCCGCGCCAGCGCTTCCCCCTTGGGGACTTACTCACTAACTTTTAGCTAGAGGCGCGAGTACTTCGGAGCACAGCGCTCTGGGGAATCAGTCGATAAATGACTAGCTCTGATCGGAGACCTTCTCTGGATAAAGAAGGCCCCGTGTACTCCGTTACAAGCTTATGGATCAATTGGATCTATATCAACAGTGGGATGTTCTGCAGAAGAACTTAATTGATTATTTGACCAATCCAATTCCAGAGATGCATTATAATAACATACAAATGCGAGGGGAATCTATAATAACTTCACTTCAGCAACTACAAGATTACCATTAAAGATTATTTTATATATGTATAAGAAATAACAAACTGAAATTATAAAATTTTGTACTTCAGTTTCATAATCAATAAAAATGGAAACATAAATTAAATAACAACGCTATTTTCTAAAAAATTAGTAATAATATTAATCGTAATTATAGTACATAGAAGAATCATTTGGAAAAAACATTAAAATTAACTTGAGAATATTTAATTAGTAAATTTATTTAATGAAAATTTGACAATTGATAAAGATAGTGATTTGAATTGAATATCAGAATTTTATTTAAATTATTAATAATAGTTATTATAATATCCAGAAAAAATTAAAAAAAATGTTAAAAGTAAGTTGGACGTAATGTAGATTGCTACTTTATTTACAAATAATAAATGTTTACTGTACATTATCTTAAGGATTATTATTTTCGATAAATTCAAATTTATTGTATGGACCTCCAGGGTGAAGATGGATCAATTTATTCTGATCGATAAGCTCATTGAGTAACTCCAGTGATGATATTCTTTTGAATTGCAGTTGTGGCTTGTTTAGGCAAATACACAGCAAATTAAGCACCCAATGACGCAATGACGCTTTCTCCAAATTTATTTGTAATCATTTTAAGTCCAGTGACTAGATACTCTTGATTGAGAGTGAGTTCTGACATTTTCTTTTTTGGCAGAATATCTTTTAAAGTTGCTACGTTGTTGATAGCTGAGAAATCCATGATTCATTAAACACAGAAAATTATTTATAAAACTCTGAAATGGGAAGTAGGATAATTTAAATGGGTGATTGTAAATATATACTTACACTCTGAGTTATAAAAGAAATGAATAAATGTGTCGAATAACCAGTCACAAAGTAATCAGCTATTATACACAACGCTTATTTTCAAACATATTAGAGAAAAAACTGTATATCACCACTCAAGCTTTTAGAACTGTAAAGTTTCAAAATTTGATTCAGCTCTTATAGTCCGAATCCCCATCAAAAATAGATGAAAATTAGGGGTATTTGTTACTGAAAATAAGTCACAAAACTAATAAGCTGATCAAAAATTTGATAAGATAGCTAATTTTTCAAATAAATGATGATTAATTGTAAAAGTATGCGAAAGATGAGAAAATTTATTAAATAACAACTGTTTATAAGATAAGAACATTATTTAATAATATGATCCCACCAACAACCTACCGCCAAAAGTCAAAAACAACCTCTCCCCACCTCATATAAGGCCCAAAAGCACCCTCTAAAATCACACTCAGAGATATCGGTAATAAATAATCACCCATCGATATACCAGATAACGCTAGATAAGTTACCGACAGAGAGTAAACTCTGTCTTGCAACCGCTAGGTGCCGCTCGGGGTTGGTCTCTAACTCCCCCTGTTCATCTACTCCTTACGATTCATGAAATTCTGAATCGTTTGATACTTACATTGTAAAATCGATTATTTAATTGCTAACTAACAATTTTTTTTAAACGAATAGGAAAAATAAAAAAAAAAAGTCCTCCCCACGGTAGGATATCTTTATGATTCAGGAAATTCCGAATTGATTGATACCTATATTGTGATATCAATTTTTCTATTGTTAACTAACAATTTTCTTAAACAAATAGAAAATTTAAAAAAAAAAAAGTTCTCTACACAATAGGATATCTTTACGATTTATGAACTTCTGAATTTTTCGATACCTATATTGTGGAATCAATTTTTCAAAAGTTAATAACGACTATTGGATCTTATTCAAGCCGAGAGATGGACACTTCCATCTCCCCTATTGGTCAAGAGACATCCTCTCTGTACATAAGTTCGATGGAAATCCATCAAACTTGAATACTAGTAAAGCTGGAAGCTTGTAGTATCTATTCGAGTAATAAAGATATTCCTGGCTAGGCAACCAACCCCATTTATTTTTTCAAAGTTTGTCTTTACTCTCATTCAAATTTCTCTCATTTCTTTCATTTCAATTAACATCTTTATTACCCGCATAGATACTACAAGCTTTCAGCTTTACTAGTATTCAAGTTTGATGGATTTCCATCGAACTTATGTACAGAGAGGATGTCTCTCAATCAATAGGGAAGATGTAAGTGTCCATCTCTCAGCTTGAATTAGATCCACTAGTCATTTGACCAAGATGGCATGAAACTTTCATTATATATATACAATCGGTCATGAAAATATCTTTAATAATAATATTAGAGACACTAAGTTAATTACGACTTAAAAAAAAATTTTTTTAATTTCAAAAAAGATGAAAAAAAGAATTTCTCCGAACATATGAGCAGTTGCCTACTATTGTTATTATTTCCCTCACATTATTATTATTTCCTTCATTTGTCTCCGACAACGATTTGAGGGGAATAACGCATGCGCACTTCCTCGGATCCGTACATCGAGTCTCCGTAGAGCTAATATTTTTTTTAATTTGTGAACCATATTATTACAATAAAAAAATTTTTCTTAAAAATTTTTTTTTATATCGATTCTCTTTGTTGTCGGAAAAATTTTTTTACGCAAAAAAAATTTATTTTTTTTTTAATTTTAACTATTTTTTAATGCAGAAATTCGAAAAACTGAAAATTATTCAAAGGAATTCAAAAAACTTTTTTTGAGCTTAGCTGATTTTTTTGCTTATAGTAGACAACAATAGCCGCTAATTTCCGGCTAATTTTATACTTAAGCGTTCAAAATTGCACTAATTATGTTTTTAAGCTCTTTGAGCTCAAAAAATCACTATCGTATCATTTTGAGCTCTCCGAGCTCGAAAGTCTGGTGGGAGTTTGATAAAGCACTATTTTTTTAATTCTCCAACTGCAATAACTTTTAATGAATAAACCGATTTTCACGCTGTTGGTGGCGATCGATGTAGTTTTTTGAGCTCTATAAATGTTTTGTCGAAAACTATCCACTTAGGATAGTTTCCGTAATTATTTTAAAAATTATGATCAATTTGGGATTAGGATATTAAATAAAATATACGTCGATTTGTTGGGGAATAAAATGAAGATTTATTTATCCCCAGAGGAGGAAAACTCGGGCTGAGAAAAAACCTCCTCGAATGAAAAAATGTACAAGTAAGAACGCAAAGCGTGTAATGCGAATGAAAAAATATGTGTAAATTGCCGTTGCAAACAACACAAACGAGGTGAGCTCAACCGCTTTAGAAAAGCAAATGGTATTAATTCAGAATTAATGAATTTACGCTAGCTTTTAAGCTAACTAGATTCAATTAATAGTGAAATACTAATTAATTGACGTAAAATGTCAGTGCAGAGACTGATTGATTGATTAGAATTATTAGTGTAGGAACTAATCAGATAATTCGATATCAGAATCAAATAGTTGATAAAATTTGATTTGATATAATGATGATTAAATATTTAGCAATGAATTTAATATAATTTATTACAAATATTGCGTGTTAACTATGGATTGACTAAAGCCGCGTGGCTGATGCAATCCTTTGTTGAAATGGCGCGTAATGACCACGTGGCGTCACTCATTAATTTTAATTAATTTAATTCACTGAACAGTTACTAATGATTTTTAATGATTTGAGAATTTAATTTGTAATTGAAGTTATTGAAATTAATAGTATTTAATGAATATTTTAAGTGTTCAAGTAAATGCGTAGTATAAGTGATAAATCAGAAATCGATTGACAGAGAGTAGTCGTACTAGTACAAGCGTCCAAGCACAACTGCTTGCCGCCGACCACGTGAGCCGGCTTCTCTCCCGCTAACCAAGGCGCACATGAGTGACAGCCATGGTGTGACACGATTTTTCACGAGTTGGAGCGATCAAGCCCGAAGGCGCAACTCCTCTTATAAATTTTTATTAAATGTCTTTTCTATCGGTTAAGCAATAAAAAATTTAAAACAAAAAAAAATTGATCTGATAAAACATTTCAGAGTTATTACAAAAAAACACTTTTTTCGATTTTTTTCGACAACGATATCTCACGAACGTTTCAACTGATTCTGACGCACTTGGTAGCGATCGATGCGGGTTTTTAAGGTCAAGAGCTGATTAGTTTTTGAGTTCGATCGGTCCTGCCAATTCGGAGATATTTTGAAAAAATGGATAAAAAACAACCTTTCTTTTCACTTTTTTTCCACTTTTTTAGCAATTTTTCGAAATCTACCGGTCCGAATCGGTTCCAGCTGACAGTAAATCTAACTTTGGCGAAGCCCTTTCAAATATTACCAACTGCGATCAAATCGGTCAAGCCGTTCAGAAGGTATAAGAGGTTTAAACACATACAGACACACACACACACACACACATACACACACACACACACACACACACACACACACACACACACATACAGACGTACGGACATCATTGTAAAAATAGGCAGGAAAGCTTCTTAGGGCTTAAGAATGTCGAGATCTGTTGAAACCTCGATTTTTGCAAAACATGGTGAAACCAATAACTTCCCGATTTTTCGGAAATCAGTGATTTTCTTAGCGGGAAGTTACAAAAGCAACACTTCTTACACACACACACACACACACACACACACACACACACACACACACACACACCCGTCGGAAGAAGCCAAACTCCCACAGGGCGCGTCCCCAGGTGGCGGATAGGGAGGGGGGTCCTAACCGGTCGTAAGATCGGTGGATTGGGGCGAAATAAAATAGCCCTCGCGGACCAAATCAGGCATTGGAGCTGAAGAGTAACAGCCACCGTCCTTGTATCCTTGTAGGTCGGAGAAAGCTCGCTGTTCTTCGGAGCAGAGGGTAAGAGCGAAATAAAATAGCTCTCACGGTAAAAAACGAAAACTTCCCTTTCGGCAGGAAGGGTTGGTCACACCATTTGACCTAGTGTCACGTACGCAAGCGGATACGGTGACGCTGCTCGAAAGAGATGTGCGAAATGATCCTTATAGCGCGGTGTACGTGGTAACTCCCGACATCTACGTGCCGCACCCACGGGAGCAAGAGGAAGCCGATGAAGGAAACAGGTGCAGGGTCGAAGTGGTTGAGATTTCCCGCTTTAATAACCGAAAGCTCTCATAGCAATGGAGGTAGCTGTAAGAGTGATCACCCCTCCACTTCCGGAGGCATCGCGTTCGGAGACGACCTTTTGCTTTGGAGTATCACTCAAAATCATGGAAGAAACGAAAAAACAAGAAAAGGACAGAAGTATTAGTGGGCCTCACGCCCAAGAAGCAGCGATTACAGTAAGCGCTGAGATGGAGTGGACGCAAGCGCTGGAACTGAATCAAAGGTCAATATCCATAAAGAGATAAAGGCCAAGGCAACCGGGGTAGTTAACGCCCTTCGAAGGTTTAAAAAACTGGACGAAGAATGGCAGTCACCTCGACGACTCACTCCTCGTCTTACGCCGGAGAAGAGCAGTCAACTTACGGTGGATATCGAAGAATCAATGGACACCGAAGGCGATGGTGACGGTGAATCTGTTGCTGAAGACGAAGGTCATACTTCCAACAAGTCTAACAAGAGGAAGGACCGAAACCCCAGATGGAATAGATGGGCGATTGACGAAGAGAACGGACTTGAAACCAAGTCCTCCGAAAAATGTGATGAAGCAGAACGCCGAAAAAAAAGACGCGACTGATTGGAAAGATGTCCATACAAGGAAAGAGAAACGGAGGCTAGCCAAAGAACAGCTCCCAAAGGAGCCTCCAAAGAAGCCCAGGCCGGAGCCTAAGCGCAAAAAACGGCTCAAATGGATCAGACCCGACGCACTGATTATCCGTCCGGCCAAGAAAGCAAAGTACGCCGAGATTTTGCGTCGCATAAAGAAGGACGTCCCTGATGAGCAGGTTCGCACAACGGTGGACCAGATCAACAAGACCAGAAGCGGGGACTTGCTGATTACGATTTCGCGGAAGAGCGTGGACAAAGGCCAAGGCCTGCAACAGACCATCGCAAACATTCTTAAGGAGGAGGCCAAAGTGATCTGCAAAGGCCACAAGAAGACATCGAGATCCGAGACCTAGATGACACCACAACAAAGGAGGATATTCAGGCTGCCCTGCATACGGTAACCAAGGAGCTCTGCAAAATACTACCAGAGACAATCAAGATCTGCAAAGCCTACAGAGGTACCCAAACCGCTGTCGTGACACTACCAGCTGCGGCAGCTCAGAAGATATTAGAAGGAAGCGGTAAAATCCGAATTGGCTGGGTCAACTGCCGAATTAGAGCCACGAGGAAAACTACCCAATGTTACAAATGCTGGCATTCCGGGCACCACGGATCCCAGTGCAGAAGCAAGACAGATCGATCCAAGCTATGCATCAGATGCGGCCAAGAAGGACACAAGATTTCGGACTGTAAAAACACAGCGAAGTGTGTATTATGCGCGGAAAATAAGAGCGCAGAGAACGCTGCCCATCACGCCGGCACATACAGGTGCCCGGTATACAAAGAGGCACTCCAGAGAATGACAAGCAAGCAAACATGAGGATATTACAGCTTAACCTCAATCACTGTGAGGCCGCGCATGACCTGCTCGTGCAGACCGTGCATGAATTAGAGTTTGATTTAGTAATAATAGCAGAGCTATACAGACACCTGAATAACCAACCTTGGGAAACTGACAGCACCACCAAGGCTGTCATCTGGTCCTGTGGCAAACTCCCCTTCCAGAGCATAGTGAGCAATGATAGCATCGGCTTTGCAGCAGCGTCTATTAACGACATCCGTTTTTATAGTTGCTATGCACCACCTTTCCATTGCCGACTTTACTGACTTCCTGGATCGACTGACCGAAGACGCAAAGCAATACTACCCAGTAGCTATAGCAGGGGACTTCAATTCCTGGGCGGTAGACTGGGGCAGCAAGCAGACTAATGCGCGAGGCAAGGCACTACGTGAAGCAATGGCCTCACTGGACGTGGTCTTTCTCAACATCGGTGAGACACCAACATATACCAAGGGAGAGGCTAGTTCGATAATAGACCTCACATTCGTCAGCAGCAGCTTATTGAAAGGAAACTATTCTTGGAAAGTCTTCAACACCTACACCGCCAGCGACCACAGTGCAATACTTTGGTAAATATCGGCTCGCCGGAGCCCTTAAAGAGCAACTAGACAAACTAATGCAGCTGGATGGAAAGTGAAAGACTTTGACTCGGAAGCTTTGGTAGTAGCCTTAGACAGTGACTCGACCATTATCACAGGAAATGCTGTAGAGAAGACGAAGGACTTAATGACGAGAATTGCCCAGGCGTGCGACACCTCATGCCCCGTAAGCGTGGCATCAATAAAAGACCATCGGTGCACTGGTAGAATGATCAGATTAACGTCCTTTGCACAGCCTGTCACAAAAAGAGAAGATTATCACAGCGTGGCCACCGACGACCTAACTCTGCGGAGCTGGTCGCAGAATACAAAAAGGCCCGTCGAGAACTGAACAAGGCCATCAAAGATAGCAAAAGACGCTGTTGGAAGGAACTCGTCGATGAGGTAGAAAAGGACCCATGGGGCAGACAGTATATGGTGGTCATGACCCACCTGAAACGCCAGCCAATGCCATCACCTACGTGTCCACAGCTCCTGGAAAGAATAGTTTCTACGCTGTTTCCTCGACAAAGTAAGTTCGGCTATTCTTCATTGCCAGTAAATCGAGAAGACATTCCACCTGTCACAGAAGAGGAACTGATGGAGGCGTGCAACCGAATAGGGAATAATAAGGCGCCGGAATTGGATGGAATCCCGAATATTGCATTAAAAACAGCTATTAAAGCAGCGCCAAATCTATTCTTAGATACCTACGATTCGTGCCTCAAAGAAGGGATTTTTCCTAGAAGATGGAAACAGCAAAGACTTGTACTTCTCCCTAAAGGGAAGAAGTCACCGGACGAGCTATCATCCTACCGACCACTCTGCATGCTGGATACAGCGGGTAAGATATTAGAGCGAATAATGCACCAACGAATAGAAGCAGTCCTCGATCCACTTCTAGCAGAAGGCCAGTATGGTTTCCGGAAAGGACGATCAACGCTGGATGCGATCATCCTGGTGGTCGATACAGCTGAGAAGGCAATCGCTGGAAAGAGATGGGAACGTGGCAGAAAGAAGTATTGTTTAGTGGCTGCCTTGGACATAAAAAATGCCTTCAATTCCGCTAAATGGGACTGCATCATGCGAGCTCTCGAAGACAAAGAAGTGCCAGGATACCTGCGCAGAATGGTAGCAAACTACTTTACAGACAGAGTCCTCAAATATGACACGAAAAACGGTCCAAGGGAGTACGAAATAACCGGAGGAATGCCACAGGGCTCGGTTTTGGGTCCTTTGCTGTGGAACATCATGTATGATGGTCTCCTGAGAGTTGCATTCAGAGGTGCATTGCATTGCCATCAGAGGTGAAACTTGTTGCATATGTCGACGATGTAGCAGTAGTGATTGTCGCGAAACACTTGGAAGAGATCAATCTGGCTTTCGATATCACATTTAGCCGGATTAACCTATGGATGGAGATGTTGAAGTTGGAGTTAGCCAAGCACAAAACTGAAGCTGTGCTCATCACCAGCAGAAAGATCGTAGAAAACATCAAGCTGGATGTCGGCGAGCAGGAGATCGCAACGCAACCATTCATCCGATATCTGGGGGTGACGCTGGATGCCCGACTGAACTTTAAGCAACAGGTCGAACACGTAAGTGCTAAAGCATCAGCAGTGGTAACTAGTCTATCAAGACTGATGCCGAATGTTGGAGGCCCGAAGCAGAGCAGGAGACTGTTGCTGTCGTCAGTAGTCACATCAGTGCTCACATATGGAATATCCGTTTGGGCAGACGCGCTGGAGACCCAAGAATCATGGAGGAAAGCCGGACCGGTCTACCGATCAAGTGCACTGAGAGTTGCAAGCGCCTTCCGCACAATATCCAAGGAGGCAGTGTGCGTCATTTCTGGAACTCTGCCTCTTAGAGTCTTAGCTGAGGAAAGGCGGAACCTATACAACCGAAAAAGGTCATCTACACTGAGCGCTGAAGAACTGAGAACTGAAGAGCGACAACATAGTATAGCAAGATGGCAACAACTATGGGATGCTGCGGAGAAGGGAAGATGGACTCATCGACTTATACCAAGGATTGACGTTTGGCTTAACCGGAATCACGGCGAGGCCAACTACTATCTGACCCAGATGTTGTCAGGACACGGCTATTTCCGGGAGTACCTTCATCGCTTTAAGCACGATAATTCCGCAGAGTGTCCGTCTTGCCCAAGAGTTGCTGAAAATGCGGAGTACGTTTTCTTTGAGTGCCCTCGTTTTAACCCACAGCGTGATGAGTTAGAGAAGATCCTGAACAAGAAAATCACACCAGAGTCAATAGTAGAAGAAATGCTGTCATCCGAAGCTGCCTGGAACGCCACGAGCACGTTTACCACCGAAGTGATTACAGAAAGAATTTCGATTCCATCGAAAGAAAAAAGGCAAATGACAGAAGCTAGAAGGAAGGAAAAATAACACCTTAGCCACCAGAAGGAATAGCAGTAGCTAGATCCTCCCCTCACGAAGTAATGCTTGACGGTGGTTTCCATGAGGGATTAGAGGAAAGAAGAAAAGGGGTTTAGGATTTAGTGGGTAGGGGCGTAAGCGTTGAGTTTTAGTATGACGCTGCGTCGAGTCGCCACATATCCAGGCCGAACAGCTATGCCTGGAATCCATAAAAGGGATTCCCCCCCCCCCCAAGTTAAAAAAAAAAAAAAAAACACACACACACACACATACACACACACACACACACACACACACACACACACACACACAAATGTTCAGAATATTTATCTGAGTATTTAAAAAAAAAATTCAAAATAGGGCCATTTTGTCGAAATGTGTCCAACAAACCACTTTTTTCTCCAGGCCGACTGGGCTATTTTTCATATATTTCTACCTCGATAAGAAATGGTAACTCATTCGGCTCTGTCGGTCAATTTAACTTCTACTTCTTATTTGCCCTATCCGATTCAATAATTTTCAGTATGATTCAATCCGTTTCAAAAAACGTATTGAATCGGATTAAATCGCATTGAGCTCCAATTTGTTTCCGTTTGTTGGGTAATTGATGAGAATGAATGTATCATAAACAAATATTTTTCATGTTTATAATTTAAATATCTACATAAATATTATTTTTCTCTGTTTCATAGATTTTGACAACAGCGCAACAACTGTCAAGAAAAATATATAAAAAATTTCCTCAACTCACAGATGAATCGAAACATTGAAATTAATGTTTTTCTATCATTAAATGTTGCTGTATTCTAATAAAATCAATGGATATATGGATATGAACGTTAGTGAACCTTATGATGAACAACTCAAACTATCTTATTCACACATATAATCTGTCTTTAAGGATGTTGGAGATTTATAAAAATTTTTTCCTCTCAGTCACACTTAATTATTCATTGTCACTTAAAAAATAAAATAAAAAACAAGCTTTCACTGTTTAAAATACTTATTTATTATTAAATCAACCAAAAACTTAGAAATTATTGTAAGATTTGACAGTGTTACGTTTTTTATATCTTCTTTTCCATATTGTAAAATAATATAACTTAATATTACCATTAAATATTTATTTGCTGAATCGGGGTGTTGGAAAAAACTTTTTATGCACTTTATTCGTGGTTTTCCGTTTAATCATAAAAGCGTATCACAGATATAAATTGATCACAGTAATTGACTGGAATTTGAAATGTAATTGATGTTATGAATTATTTATCGAGTACTTGATATGAATGATGACTATTACAATTCACACATTAAGTAAGTAACATTGACGAGCGTATAATATGATTATTATTTATCGACAGAACTATTAAAAATTACAATTTCTACTGATTTATCGATCAGTAATTTGGAATTAAGAACAGTGCACCTTGCACGTTACATAATTGCCAAAGACGAGCGTAATATGTGATTATTATTATTTTAATTAATTATTCAGAGTTATAATAAGTACTGATGTATTAATTAATTAATTGTATTATACTTTGATGAGGTATTATTACCGCGTGCCACTATACACAAGCGTTAATTTTAGATAAATTTTCTGAGTGTTGATAGTTGTTTGAATTCAAGAATAGTATAATTATTATCAAATAAGATCCATTTATTACACAAAGTTTAGATTATTATTACTATCAACTATCTCATTAATCAATATTAATGACGCGACAATATTTATTACGAGCGATGAGACGAGTGATGAGCACGGTGGAAGTTACGAACGCTAACTGAACTTAAATTCTACAGTTACAAAAGAAAAATCCAAGAAACAGATTATAAGATTAAGTGCATACCTGGTGATCGGTGATATCACCTTAGCCAGGTATGACAATGATTGAACATGATTAAAAAATTGTTGTATAATGAGTCATATCTTATTGAAATATTAATGAATGATAAATTTAATCCCGTGTGACTGCAGATCATAATTTTCATTACAATACAATACTGACTAACCAAATTTATAACTATAGTTTACCGGCATAAGAATTTACAAAGGTGAAAATATGAATGATTATTATTTGACAGACTTTAAGTAAAAGAATTATTGAAAAATATGAGAAAACGGTACCTGCGTTACCGATGATGGTTGACCTTCCCTTTTTAAAATAATTACAGTGATGAGTTGCACTTGAACTAGTACGTAAATGTATGAACACACAATGCACGTGTTGCTGTCCACCACGTGTAGATTAATTTTGGGGGTTGGCGCGCAACCAGCTGTTGACTTTGGGAATTTTGTAACATCCACTTTTTCAGATAAAATATTCTAATTAAATCCCCGGTGTTACGTCCTGATGTTAATGGCGTAACATTTGTAACAGTTCCTTAAATTTGAGACTAATCACTTAAGATTATATGTCTCGGGAGCCGGGAACCGCGCCTATGAGTAATCGTATGTCAAGACCTCACGAATTTACGCAAATTTTAAATGATTAAATTTTGTATAAATATATAGAATAAGAGAATGAAATAGACTTAGATTGTTACTTGAGTCAGGTCAGGCACAAATGAGAGACGGAAGATACTGCGTATACGATAAAAGAAATACGAATGGAATATACCTTTCAATTGCCGATTACAACGCCGATGGAGATTCCCTCGTAGTGAATTAGCTGGATGGATTTATTTCAAATAGAATTATAATTTATACTTAATAATAATTACGTATTAAATTGAAATTTTAGGTTTCGAAATAAATAATATGGGCTAACTATTACCTTTTTATTTCACTCGATATATATATTTGAATGATATAATTATGCTTGATGATTACACTAATAATAAATTGACTGGTCGATCGTAACTGATTAAAATATTATTTAAGCAATTTTTCTTTAGGTTAGAGCAAGGTAACTCGTGGAAATTTCCTTTTTCCTTCCTATCGAATATTATTACTGAGTAAGAGAGTAAGCAATAGAATGTGCAATCGTTAATGATTTTTACTGAATTAAACCGATTAATTGACCGTTGCGCTTTTTTTTATAACCTTGGTTTTTCTGTTTCTGTCCCTTTTCTCCCTTCAAGGTGATTTCTTTCCCTCCCGAAATTAGATGGTTATATATCTATTTATTATTTGTCTTCTTTTTCGTTTATTTATTAAGTTGTTGATTAGAATGTCGAAATATTTTAAAATAATCCGAATACAGAAATCTTACAGACCTTTGGTGACCCTATCGTTAGATAACGAGCGAAGCGACAGATTCTCAGTCTTTCTTATAAAAAAAAAAAATATAGCTATTAATGGATAAACCTTTTTATCTACTGACCTGGTTGGATATAGACTTAATATTTTTCTATTGAATCTCAAATTTTTATAATTAATACGCCGTAAACAAAGTGTGATTTTAAATAATTTTTAAATGAACAAAGAAAAAAGAATAATTAACACCCGCAATATAATTACTGATAATGTCTAGGTAACTGTATTAATTTAAAAACCTTTCAGAATGAATAATTTTCGTCAAGAAAAATAAAATAATAAGAAAAGAAGAATCGGAAATCAACTTTTAGATATACGTTGAGTAAACAGTGTCGAAATTAAGATTTTACTAGATAAAATGATTTTATTAAAAGAAATCAAAATTTAAATATAACTTAATGTTTCAGCGCCTAGCGGTCAAGTGACTAGTAGATCTAAATTCAAGCCAACGGACGGACATTCCATCTTCAATATTGTTTGAGAGACATATTCTCTCTATACATAATTTCGATGAGGATCCACCGAACTTGAATACTAGTGAAGCTGAAAGCTTTTGTGGTATCTGTTCGAGTTATAAAGATGTTAATTAAATGAAAGAAATGAAAGAAAGTAAATGAGAGCAAAGACAAACTTTGATAAAATAAATGGGGTTGGTTGCCAAGCCAGGAATCGAACCTGGATCTCCCTGATAACATCCCGCTTTACATTAACATGTTTGGTGGATCCTCATCGAAATTATGAAAAAAGAGAATATGTCTCTCGACCAATATTGAAGATGGAATGTCCATCCGTTGACTTGAACTTAGATCTACTAGTCACTTGACCGCTAGGCGCTAAAACTTTAATTTAAATATTACATATAATTCGGTAACAAAAAAAAAAAATAATAATTAAATTTAAATATAACGTTGAACAAACCGTGTTGAAATTATAACATTTACTAGATAAGATAATTCTATTGAACAACGAACTGAACAAATGAAACCAAGATTTAAATATGACGTTGAACAAACCGTGTTGAAATTATAACATTTACTAGATAAAATAATTTTATTGAACAACGAACTGAACAAAAGAAACCAAGATTTAAATATAACGTTGAACAAACCGTGTTGAAATTATGATATTTACTAAATAAAATAATTTGATTGAACAACGAACTGAACAAAAGAAACCAAGATTTAAATATTACGTTGAACAAACCGTGTTGAAATTAAATTTTTACTGAATTACGAGCAAGCCCTCCCGGATTAAAAATTTTGACCGCGCCCATGTCCAAGCTGCCCCTCCAGGATTACTAACTACAGTACGGCTGAACGAACCCTCCCGATTTAAAAATTGTTACTGTGCTGCCTATTGTCCGCGATTGGAGCTTTCATATGTTTCTAAATAGGTCATCTGAGTCCATAAATTATTTTTTTATGGTCACAGGGAAAACAGGTTTGGTTTAAGGTAGTAGTCTGGTAACTTATGCCTATTTTCATGACTTCTTTGGAGGGTGGTTTTTTATAGGAAAATAAAAATGGATTATCTTGAATATTTAGAGTGTTTTTATTTACATATTAAAAATATAAAAAAAAATTTATTTGAGAAAATTTAATAGTTTATTACTATTATTATTGTCACTCGAAGTTGGAACCTCAAAAAAAATGCACGTGGGTGGTCCGGGTGATTTTGGCTCTTGATGTTATCTGAAATCAAATATTCTCGATTATTCTTAATTTATAGACATGTCATTCTAGTCGGAACTACTGAAGTCAAATGTCAAGGGTAAATAACAAAATGGCGGACTTTGAAAAAAAAGTCCTTTTATTTTAGCAAAGAAAGGGTTGTAAAATAAAAAGTTAGGAGTAAAAAAAATTCTCGTTAGTACCGACGAGAACTATAAGTGTGTAGAACAGCCTTTCAAAATTTGAAAGCAATCGGTTCAGTAGAAAAAAAGTTAGGACCCGGGCCGACCAGAAAAACAATGTTTTGAGAAAAACGCGTTTAAAGTTCAACAACAAATTTTCATAAGTAAACTTATACTTGCGTCAATCGGCTATGCCTGGAGCGTATAATATGCCTCCATCCTCTTCATAGGCATCATTCTCCGCAACTTTGTCCGCTCTTCGACTCTTTCGGGCTTCTTTCGATGACATTGCTGTGGCATTTTCCGCTTTTGCAATCCGAGATTTATTGTAAGATTTTGCAAACGCGACAGCGCACGTGCCGAGCGTAACGTCCATGACTTCCAATATCTTTAGTAATGGGAAAAATCCTTCGTTAAATATACATGCTGCAGTGAATGCAGCAATTTCTAACGTTTTTTGGCCTACAAAAATATGTTTTGGTGCAAAACTCGAAACACAATGAATAAAAGCGTCGTTATTATTCTGTGTGTTTCTTTCTAAACATCTTTTCAAAAGATCATCTGATGACAGATCTTCGTAAATTGGTTTCAAAAGATTTGCAGTGTCTTTATCGAAAGCAGGTGGATGAACAAACGTATCTTCATGACCTTCAGATTTCAATTTTTGATACTTACACCAGGAATCGGGACCCTTTGAGCAATAAGAATGCTGGGGCTCTTCATTAGTTGATATCAAATGATAATAAGTTTCCCATATAGCTTTTCTCATATTTTTAACAGAGTCTTCATTTCTCATAATAGCTAAGCCATAATAAGTACTATGTTTGATCATTAATTTATTAGTTAGTGTCAGACTTTTGGTAGCTTTGGTGCTCTCAGTATCAATGGTATCCTTCTTTGGTGTTCTTGTTTTTTTTGGTGTCATCCCTTTCTTCGGAGTTACTCCTTTCTTCGCTGTAACTTCTTTTTCTTCTTTATAATTTTTCTTCGTTTTTTTAGATTTTTCTTCAGCAGCTTCCAAAAATGCGCGCAAACAATAGAAGGGTTCAAGCGGTTGCAGCTGCCGGTTGACCTTAAAGGTTGGACTCCGAGGCGCTCTAGGAAACTCGTTATAACTCCCGAAATATTTCGAATTTCTGCTGAAATTTCCACTGTATATTCTCAAGACATTGTACTTTCAAATTAAGCAAAAAAAAATTTTCGATTTTTTGAACCCAAGTTACCAGACTACTACCTTAAGGGTTTCCCTTAACTGTTAACTTGATTAATCATAACCATAATGTGCGAAATGTTTCAAAACGGGTGTTGATGAAAATTTTAGGGTTCGAGATTAATTAGGTTACTCAGGATTAATTAATAAGGGTGGGTTGGATCTACCGCGCATGCGTAGAACAGATGTTACTAAGTGGATTTTAGGTAAGTTCTAGGACGAATTTTCCCTTTTTTTTTGGTGATATTTAATCATCATAAATTTGAGTCTCTTTTGGTTCAATTTCAGGTCATTCGGATAGGTGGTTCAGCCAAAACGCGTAAAACGATGACAGCTGTCAGTTTAATTTAT
The DNA here is from genome assembly GCF_020080835.1 of Cotesia glomerata. Lineage (NCBI taxonomy): Eukaryota > Metazoa > Arthropoda > Insecta > Hymenoptera > Braconidae > Cotesia > Cotesia glomerata. Next base: position 16,021,634 of record NC_058159.1, on the reverse strand, counting down.
GGCCGCTCGCGCGGGTTCCCCGAAGAGTCCATAGTGCTCTCCCTACGGTCAGTTAGAGGTCAGGTGGTACGTGATGTTACGGATACCCTTACTACACATGTCTTAGAATTACTCATACTTGTTGCACTATAATATGATTATACTTATGCTGCATCCGTTGCCTTTTTTATCGACATGTGGTTAATATCTTAGGAGGTAACTATATTCCCGACTCTAAATAGGATCATTCTCTCCAAATCAGTAATAAGGTAATTAATATTTATATATAAATATATACTTAATACATCTCAATAAATACATGTATAAATATATAAATACATAAATAAATATTCACAATAAATATATAAATATATACCTAGTATATCTCAATATATTGGGATGTATTCAAATATGACTGTGCATTTGGCTATCTTTGTTAAATTATTGAAATTTTATTTTAATCTAATTTTGATACTATTGGATACCTTGGGTTATGGCATTTGATTCGTCGATCCTAAATTCTTTTGCGCACCCAGGCATTAAGTTTCTCAAATGGGTTGCATTGATAATAATTCTAAGGGCATAAAGGTGTGGTATATTTCGTCAAGAGAGGGAGAACGGTCAAGATCGGAGGAGGGAAAGGGGAACTTTGAGTGAGGCAAGACACATCTTTCGAGAGTAAGAGTAGGGAATAAGCGAGAGTAGAGACACATCTGGTAGTGAGACTTATCCATCTGTATTGGTTCTCAAAACATTTAGAATATATATATATATATATATATATATATATATATATATATATATATATATATATATATATATATATATATATGAACAGAAAAGGAGGAAGAATTCGCACGCGAATTACACGGAGCCGTAACACCGGCTCGAAATCTGCTCGTCGGAGTCCAGCGTCATAAACAGGAATCACATTAAAAATAACAAAATATAAACAAAACACTTCATTTTAAATAAATCAAAGAAAAAGGAAACCTCTTTATCGGCCTGATCATGTTAATAAACGATATAAACAATATAAGCAAATTAAACAATATAAACAATACATTAGAACACTCTTTTCACACATATTTACGGTTCAAAATCATTAACGTGGTTCAAAATCAAGAAACAATGTAAGCAATATACACTTATACTATATAAACTTTGTATCCAAACATACACGACGGTATTCACGGTTCAAACTTAAAAACGCGGTCTACAAAACACTGACTAGTTTCCCAATAACCCCCCCCCCCCCCCCCGACCTCTCCAGGGTGACTAGCCGTCAACCCTGAGGGCCCTAAACTCTACCCTGAGAGCAAGTGGAGATTATCCTCCTCGCTCCCACCTACATGACTTATGATCACCTACCGTACCTCAGCTGAAAGCCTCAGCACGGGGAATCGCACTTTCATCCGGTCGGTCTCCGATACTTACCTGGGTCTTGGTAAGACTCTAGGTAGAGTATCATCCTCTCGAATTACTTAGTGAAGAGTATTCAACCGAGTAATTCTCCCGAGAAAGAATTGCTTATCAAAATTATTTTCAAAACGGATCTCAACATATTTTTGAACCATCACTACAAACAAGAAATCTTCGCCATCTATCGAGGCTCACGCAAGCTTAACAATCGTCGAAAATTTCCAAGTTTTTATTCTCAAAGACAAATTCTAACAAATTCATTCACTATTTTAATCGTAATTTCTTTCATCCTCTATCCATTTGTTTCGTCAAATTCACAATTCATTATTATTTTAATCGTAATTTCTTTCATTATACAAAGTGTCCCAGAAGTAACGGACGTCATTGTAGCATCTGATAAACAAAATAGTTCTGAGACGAAAAGTCCTTAGCCATTTTTTATTCAGACGCATAGATAATTAATTATTAATTAAAATAACGTCCTTTTATGCGTTAGAGAGAGAGAGCACTAGTGTTAAGTCCAGTGCGTTCCAACGATGACGCTTGCACGTGTGAATGTGTAAGTAAATATGTGTGACTACGTTAGCTATAGAAACTAGTTAGTCATACAATTAGTTGTGTCTTTGTTTGGCACATACTTGACTGCACACTCGCGCTATCTCTCTAACAAATAAAGAGTCGTTATTTTTAATTAATAATTAATTATCTATACGGCTAATTGGAAAATGGCTAAGGACTTTTCGACTCAGAATTATTTTTTTCATCAGATGCTACAATGGCGTCCGTGACTTTTGGGACACCCTCTATATCCATATGCCGATTTCCCATACTAAAACTAGCTCGGGACTCATAAAATTTTCGCTTACCTAAATTATTTCTCACAAAATAATAATCGCCATTTCTTTCATTTTCTATCCATTCGTTGCTTTCCCATACTAAATCGGTTTGAGACTTAGAATAATTTCTCCAGTCTTTTAATTTCTTTGACAATTAATTTCTTTTGCTCGCTCAATTCTGCTTGGCTTCAAAATAATTCCTCACACTCTTAAATTTCTCATTTAATCAAACCTTCGGTAACAATAATATAATCTACAGATTCGGTAGAATCTGGCGCCAAGTTCCGTACAAAAATCCCGTTAAAAACGGAGCGCCAGACTACCGAATGTGTTTACTGTAAGCAGAACGGTTTTTTGAGGTTGCGAAATTTAATTTGATTCTACGGTATTTTTTTTCACTAATTTGTTTATTATAACAGTAATTCATAATTTATTTTACCGTATCAATTAATTTATATTTACTTATAACAATTTATTTACTTGAAATTATTAAATTTTATCAGCGCATACTATAGCGCTCACATTTTTCGATCCTGACTTTTTTTTTATGTAAAAAGTGACATGCCACAGACTAGATAAAATAAAAATGTGTAGTAATCCTCCTATAGATAGGTCTTTTATTACTTTACTCTCACCAACAAAGTCAACTCCAAATTTACAAGAAATACCAGCAAGATCAAGCATTATAAGATCATCCAGTCTATCACATTTAAGACGACATTGTTCTTCCAGGTCCAGCTACAAGTCAGCAAATTCATCACCCAGAACACCGCCAGTTACTTCTACTGAAGATTTTGTTTTCGTGTCTCCCTCTGCCAATACATCTTCGAAAATGACTGAAGGGACAACAAAGTTGCCTGACTGGTCCACATACAGCTCCGATGATAAACTAAATTTACTGTTAGATATATCTTATAAAAATAGTGTTAGTATACAAAATGTGTCACAAACCCTAGATAGTCACACTGTTGATATTAAGAATCTAGTAGCAAATTTCAAAGAAAATAATAAAAAAATTAATCAGCTCTCATCTAGTTTGGATGCTGTAAACAATTCTCTTGCTGAGATCACAAAAGCATAAGAGTTGGCTCAAAATGAAATTAAAAAGTTAACCAATGATTTAAACAAAAATGCTATTAAATGCAATGAAAACACAGCATCAATAAATTTGCTTAAATCGACGATCGATTCACTTGCAAATTCAACACACACCCAGCATACCAATAATCATCATAGTTCATCACAGCTATTATTTTCGGGGATCCCTGATACTTTATATAATGACCTATCAGCAGATCAAATTCTTCATAGTATCTTTGAAACTCTTGGTACCCCAAATCTCATAAACGATATTCTTAATATTCGTGAATTTAAAAATAAAAAGAGACAAGGCAGCTCAAATGATACGTCGAATTCACACGCCTTTATTGTCAAGCTCAAATCTCAAGAAATCTGTGAGCATATTATCGAAGTAAAGCGTCGCTCTCCGAAACTCCTAATCAAAAATATCTTTAAAACTTACGCTGGAATTGATCAAGGGAAACAGGTATTTATAAACGAATTTTCACACACTGATACCTATAAATTTTTGCTTAAAGTAAAAGCTAAAGCAAAACAGCAAAAATATAAATGTGTGTGGGTTTACAAAGGAAATATCTATATCAAGAAAGATGATGACTCGCCAAAGATCTTAATATGCACGGATGATGAATTAAATGAAATTGAATAGCAATTACCGAGTCAATTAAATAGTACAAATTTTTCAATAAACAGCACAACAAATTACATAAATCCTAATTTAAAGATTCTAACTTTAAATATCAACAGTTATCTACCTCATCAAGCTGAATTTGAAGCTTTAGTAAATGATCTACAGCCTCACATAATCACTGTAGTTGAAACATGGCTAAATCCAGATGTATATATTTTGCTCAAGGACTACATGATTATTCGACGTGATCGAGGACTAATAAATCAAGATGGTCGCTATATGAGAGGAGGTGGTGTAGCTTGCTTCTTTCACACTTCTTTAAAAACTAAAATACTATTTTCATCTGAATCACAGGACATAAATCATCCTGAATTCCTGATTATAGATGTGGCTCTTCCGTCGACAATTCATATTCTACTTTCAGCTATCTACAGAAGACCGCAAGGCCATCTACTAGATAATTTTTTCGTACAATTCAACAAATTTTATTCGACTTACAGCAATATTGTCATCATGGGTGATTTGAACTGCAACCTTTTAAAATCTGACCGTCCAGCAAATCATCTTAAATCTTTCATTGCAGAATCAAATCTATACTGCATACCATATGGAGCTACTTTTCACACTACTGAGACTCACTCTTGGTTGGATGTCATTATCGTTGATAGTAATGATAAATTAGGAAACTATTCAAAATCTTTAAGACCGTTCATTGGTGGGCACGACTATCTAGTTTGCAATTACAAACTTGAGTCGACATCGAAATATGACAAAACTGTGAAATTTCGAAATTTCAATCATTGTGATCATATAGCCTTATCGACTGATCTCACACAAAAGCTTAATATTGCTGTTCTCAATCTAGAGGACCTTGATCCTAACTACTTAGTCTCCCACTTAATTACATCAGCTACTTCTGCCTTAGATACACATGCTCCATTCACTACACGAAGATTAAGCCGCCCTAATAGCCCATGGCTAACTAAAGAATTAAAAATTGAATTTCACCAGCATGATATGCTTTATAAACGAGCGCGACGTACCAGGGATATCAATTTAATGATCTTATATAAAAATATGAGAAAGGATCTAAAGAATAAATTAAATACAGCTAGGGATACTTATTTCAAATCTCTACTAGATAATTCTTCTCAAAATTCGAATATCTGGTCAAATTTAAAACGTGTAGGGTTTCTTAAATCTAAGAAATCCTCTCCATTGGATCATTTCAATGCAAATGAGTTAAACTGCGACTATGCCAATATTCTGATGAAACATCCTTCTTGCACTCTTGACCTTATAAATGGATTACCTACACACACTGTGAGGAAAGTAGATAGTACCTTTAACTGGTCAAATGTTGATATTGTTGATGTCACCAAAAATCTTAAACTTGCTCTATAGAAATCCAAAGGGAGAAGTCCTGATGGTCTAGACCTCAAATGGCTTAGAGATCATATACCACAGATATCAATTTTTTTGATGAATATCCTAAATCGCTCACTAGATGCTGGGATCTTTCCTGATGCCTGGAAATTAGTCTATATAATACCTCTAAACAAAATAAACCCTTCAAAATCCATGTCAGACACCAGACCTATTGCCAATATATCTCACCTTGCCAAAGTATTTGAGCGTATTGTTGCAAATCAAATTATGGACTACCTTGAAACAAATGATATTCTGGATGCACATCAATCTGGTTTCAGGAAATATCACAGTACCCAGGCGGCTCTACTCTTACTAACTGATGATATTCGCAAAGCAATTGATCAAGATGAGCTCACATATATGATACTTTTTGATTTTTCGAAAGCTTTTGACCTCGTAAATCCTGTGGTCGTATACACCACAATCTACGAAATAGGATTTTCGATTGAAGTAATCATTTGGTTTCACTCATATCTTACTGGTAGATCACAAACTGTGCTGGACCCGGACTGCTCCCTATTTGACGTCATAAATACTACATCTGGTGTCCCGCAGGGTTCCATTCTTGGTCCTATTCTCTTCTTAATTGTTATAAATGAAGTTACTAAACGTTTCAAGTATGCCAAATATCGTCTTTATGCAGATGACATCTATGCATATTATCACTTTAAAATATCTCACATAAGAGAGGCAGCTAATATAATAACTATGGAGGCTCAAGCAGTGGTGGATTGGGCTAAGGAGGTTGGACTAGTGATAAATTTTGAAAAAACGAAGGTTATGATACTGGGAAACAGCAGGAAATTAAAAGTCCTTGAAAACAGTGGACTACCACAAATAGTGATTGATGGAAATATAATTCCATATGTTAATTCAGCTAAACATCTAGGCATTCATTTGTCAAATAATCTATCCTGGGATGTCCATATTGCTCAGATTACTAGAAAGGTCTATCCCACGAAAGCTATGCCACTCTAAAGAACCTGAAATACAGGAAAAGCATACTATCTTCCTCTACAAGAAAACTTCTAATCACTGCTACTGTCATTCCTATTATTGAATACTGTTCTCTTGTCTTGGTTGATTAATCAAAAAGATTGGACTATAAATTACAATGTCTAATGAACGATGCAATGAGATTCATTTTTAATTTAAGACGTGATGAGCATATTACACCATACAGACGCTCTCTAAATTGGCTGAAAATCAAATCCAAAAGGTCCTACAGTCTCGCTTGTTTCTTCTATAAGCTCATAAATTCTGGTGAACCAAAGTTTTTGAGAGACCTTTTTATAGATGAATCTCCTGACATCAGATGATCTGATAGACTGGCTACAAAGTACAATAATGTGAATTTCAAAATTCCAATTTTCTCAACAAACTCATTTGAGCACTCCTTCACCGTAACTGCTATTCGTCTGTGGCGAGACCTACCAATCGACATCATAAATGCACTGAGTCTCAAGACTTTCAAAATTAAGGCTTTTGAGTTTTTTCAACATCTAGAATTGAAAAGTTCAACGTGCTAATAAATCTGATCTGAAAACTGATTTTTTAAAATTTTGAAATTAAAATTATATGCAAACTTAATGTCTTTACACAAATAGCTAATATATAACAATATTTCAGGATCTTTAAATTCTTTAAATTTTATAAATTTTTGATAAAATTCTCTTTTCTGTCATTTCTCTTTCTCTTTTCATTATATTTTAAATTTTTAAAGTATAATGTAGCGCAATTAGCGAAATTACTTACGCTATGTTTCTCACTACTATACAAAGATGTAAATTGTTTCGATATGTTACTTACGTGTACCATTTCTAATACTGTAATTTATAACATTTGTCATTCGGCTCTTAACCTTGGCATTTAAATATAAAATAAATAAATAAAAAATAAAATAGATACGCAAATACAGTTGAAAAAAGTAATTCACAGCTTACATTTACGGCCGCCAGAGAGCACTGGAATTATATCTACATAAACTGTAGCCTCAAGGGGATAGTTTGCAGTAAAAAATGCAGCCAACGCGAGATTTAAGTTAGTACCGTAGAAAAGTAAACTCCAATCTTAAAGGTGCGCCCTTTAAGGGGCTCACACACGTGTTAATGAACTAAGGTAGATTGCTTGCAGTTATCCTTTTATTTATTTACTTTGTTTATTTACTTTGAGCTCTCTGCGAGAAAGTATTGTATATAATTCTATATAATAAACTAACGATGTAACTAAGGTACAGCAAACAAACAATACGACTCCGTACACAAACAGCACCGTATGTATACAAAGTGCTACAAATTCCGGGAAATTCAAATTTTATACGTAATTCACCCTCGTAGAGCGGCACATGTACGAAGTCGTACACATACTACAGAATAAATGAAGTAATAATAATAATAGTAATAATAATGATAATAATAGTTAAAAAATGAAAATAATTATAATGTAAATAATAAATTGATATATATAATAGCAACGATATTTATTATTATTATAAATATTATAATTATAATTATAATTAAAATTGAAAGGATAAGGCAGCACTGGTGTCATATCAATACCGTAGTAATGACGAAGATAGTAGTACAGTACTCTCAGGGCAGCGTTGTGACGCTGGATATATGCACCTCTCGCCAGCACAGGACATGCCGACAAAAGGTGTATGAGCGTCTCCGGGTGTTGTTTATACATCCTACATGACGTGTCCAGAAGCTGCACCTGGAGCACCTTGCTACGGTATTCTAGAGTGTTAATGACACCATCTTGGCAGGCAAATATGAACCCTTCAGTCTCGGACATCAGGCCAGCTGACTTTAAGAAGGAAAAGGTCAGCTGGGTGGACAAGCCATGATCACGCACGTGTTTGAAGTACACGCTGTGCATGGACTTCTTCATCAGTTCGCCTAGGAGTTGTTTTTCCTCGGCGTTCCTGATGACGCTCTTAAATTCTTCCTTTCGGAGTTCCATAAGAGCGTTTATCTCTCCAAGACCAAGGGTTCTTGCTGCATATATAGCTGCCTTATACAAGAACGACCCCTTATGCGCATTTTCATGTTTATGTACGATTTTCATAAGGAAGTCACCCTCATCTGCAGTAAAATTGACAACCTCGAATGTTAAGCCCAGGACCAAACGATCATGCAGCCGCTCCAAACTCTGCAAACCTCTCCCACCGATCGACCGGGAGAGGTATAATCTGGCGACTGATGAATTGGGGTGCATGCTCCGATTCATATTGATAACCTTACGGGTTTTGATGTCGAGATCTCGCAAATCCTTTCGGGCCCATTTCAGGACACCGAAAGAGTATAGTAAGACTGGGACAGAGAGCATGTTAGTGGCGGAGACTTTATTTTTGCCGGAAAGTTCGGAGGACCAAATTTTCCGGAGTCTCCTACCATACTCACTACGGAGAGTTGCTCGGACTTCAGAGACCGCATGCATGCGTTGCTCTTCCATTCCTAGGTATCTATACAACTCTCCGGCGCCTAATTGTCTTAAGATGCTCCCATCTACTAACTCGACATCATCACCCGTATCAGAGCACTTACCCCTCACCAGATGTATGACCGCACACTTGTCCAACCCAAAAGACATTCCGACATCTCGTGTGTACTCTGCTACGATGTGCAGGGCTGCCTGTAGATGATCTTCATTAGCACTATATAGCTTCAGATCATCCATGTAGAGCAGATGGGTCATCGAGTATTTTCGATCACCCGGAGGCCCCACAGAGTACCCATGGGTTTTACGGAGAGCAACAGATATAGGCAGCAGTGAGATGCAAAACAGCAGAGGGCTCAAGGAATCGCCTTGGAAGACCCCTCGTTTGTACTCTACAACTCCGGTTACGTGCAATGCGTTTCAATTTCCTATATGGAAACGCGTTCGCCAGAGCTGCATTGTACGCCGAATGCATTCCACCGTTTCGGGATTGACCCCCAGGCATTTGAGGAGGTATAAAATCAACTCATGAGGAGTTGAGTCAAATGCCTTGCGATAGTCAATCCAGGCCATTGACAGGTTGCGTTGATAGTAGATCGCATCTTGTATGACACATCGATCAACTATCAGGTTCTCTTTGCAACCTGACAGGCCTCTTTTGTTGCCACGCTGTTCATATATCTGTTGCCATATAGGTCCTATCTCCTGCAAGATACGGTTATTCAAAATTTTTGTAAAAATTTTATAAACCGCATTCAGGCAGGTGATAGGCCTGTAATTCTTTGGGTCAGACAAGTCACCTTTTTTGGGTATCAGTACGGTTCGCCCTTCTACGAGCCAGTCTGGAATCAGTTCGTCAGCTCTAATGTAGGATGTAAATATACGGGCCAAATGGAGGTGGGTAGAAGTAAACTTCTTCCACCAGAAGACATTAATGCCATCTGGTCCCGGGGCAGCCCAATTTCTGCTGCCATCTAGAGCTAAACGAACTTCATTTACACTGACTGCAGGGCTCTCTTCATCAGCATTCTGTCGACGGTGTTTCCGACAAAATGCTTTGAAGTCATGCAGAGCTGGAGTGTTGGCGTTTACGTTTGGTTGATCTCCATACAACTCAGTCCAAAAGGCTTTCACCCGCTCAGGTGCTGGATAATTCCCGACCAGCTGGATAATTGTCGACCAGCCATTTCAGCCTTTTCTCTAGTGACTTTTCAGCAGTCACTAGAGCTCGCAATTTATTAAGCGACTCTTCCTTGATGACAAGAAGAGTACTTTTATACAATGTGTGATGACGCCACCGAAGTTCAGCAGCAATGCGACGTACTCGGGGCGTGTATGCTCGTTGAGTTGTTTCGAACTCAATCACACATTGGATGCGAGAGACATGTTTCCGGGATCTGTCAATTTTGTCGCCAAGTTGTGCGATGCGCTGTCTCAACCTTGCCTCGATTGAGAGACGATGTCTCTCTTTCGGAAAAGCCGAAACTGCTGCACCATACACAACCTGGTTCACAGCGAGCAGAGTGGAATCCTCCTGGATCTGTGTAAGAAGATCTTCATTGACCGTGTCAAGTTGTTGTTGGGAGTAAGTTATCTTTTTAGATATACTTACTTGCCGTCCTATAAAGAGATTGTTGTTATCCAAGGAAGAACGGCGTCGCTCTTGGTGTAATTGCGCCGGAAAGGAAAGTCTATTAGACTGCCTTCTATCCGGCACAAGCGATCGTCTGTTACGCCGGAGATGAGCGGCATAGTTACGCAGGTGTTTCGGCGTAAAATGTGCTAGCTCCGGATGCATGTCACTCCAAAGAGTGTGCATCCGGGCTATGTAACCGATCATCCCCGGCTCGCTGCGCTGGTAACACGCCAAGAGATCGACTCGCAGTTCCTCCGTCCACTTAAATTTAGTCCTTAAAGCGCCAGTGTCATCATCATTTATCGGGTCCGGTGTGCTCCTCCCACCTGATAAATGGTCCTCATCCGAAAAGGACCGGTTGTGGGGAGCACTTCTGAGATTATTTCTTGTTGTAACTCAGAGTTTCAATGCAGTGGGTAGTTGGCCCACTGCACCTGTTACGTCGTTTGCCTACAGACCTGGTGTTCTGGTCTGCGTTTCCCGTGGTGCGCCACTTGGAGGCCACGTAACAAGCCCGCTTGTTAGAAGGTTCTGGGTTCGAATCCCAGTCCGAGCTATCTAATAATTTTTTCTCGCATATTCTATAAACTCACATTAAGATGATCCTCTCCACATTCCTTTCTCAATCCTTTCCTACCAATATCCCATTACGTGAATGTGGAACGCTTCACGTAATAATTACCGTAACTCCTATTCTTTCCCGCTTCACAGCATTATTTATGTTTGTATATCTACTTCTGTAGTACGTTTTTGTTCTTCAGAAACTGTACTTTCAGAAAATCCCTAGGGGGTAGAAATTCTATTTAGTATAGAAGTAGTTATTTCACAAATAAGATGTTTTTTTTTTTTTTTATTTATTACAAACATAAATAATGCTGTGAAGCGGGAAAGAATAGGAGTTACGGTAATTATTACGTGAAGCGTTCCACATTCACGTAACGGGATATTGGTAGAAAAGGATTGAGAAAGGAATGTGGAGAGGATCATCTTAATGTGAGTTTATAGAATATGCGAGAAAAAATTATTAGATAGCCCGGACTGGGATTCGAACCCAGAACCTTCCGAAGACATGTCGGCTACTCTACCATTTGAGCTATCCGGTCTATACTAAATTTCCTTTCGCTTATTCTATATACATTAAGCCACACCGTCCATCTTACGGTAAGCATTTTTATAAATATAAATAATGCTGTGAAGCGGGAAAGAATAGGAGTTACGGTAATTATTACGTGAAGCGTTCTATTATTATTGTTATTATTATGTTATTAAATGCTCAGGGGGGTTGTCCCCGGAGTCCGATTCTCCGAGGGCCCAGCTTGAGCTCCATCCATTACTGCTGGACCACTCCGCACAACAAGGCGGTTAGCGGCCACAGCAGGCCAAAGTCATTTTCCTAAGTAGACGGAGGGAACCTAGTATGACAGCCTTCTGCATCCTGACCGCCAAGAATTCAGCTTTTGATGAGCAAGCTGGAACTCTGGCAAGTGAGGATACAAAAGACTGTTTGATCCCTCCGAGGACGCCAACAATCAGGACGACGAGCTTGAAACGATAACCTAGGTAAAGTTTGCCAATTTCAAACAGGAGATCCTGATATATCTGTCTTTTGTGCTCTTCTTTGGCTGAGATGTTGTATTCAGCCGGGGCCGAGAACTCAATGACATAAATGTCACGAGTAGCCTTGTCGAAGAGCACAATATCAGGTTTGTTGTGATCTATCCGCCGAGTTGTTGCAAACGGCATGTTCCAATAAATTTTGCAACTGTCATTCTCAACAACCTGGGGAATATCTCCTGGCAGATAAGGCAGCACCGGTGTCACGTCAATACCGTAGCGGTGACGAAGATAGTAGTACAGTACTCTCAGGGCAGCATTGTGACGCTGGATGTATGCACCTCTCGCCAGCACAGGACATGCTGACAAAATGTGCATAAGCGTCTCCGGATGTTGTTTACACGCCCTGCAGGTCATGTCCGGGAGCTGCACCTGGAGCACCCTGCTACGGTACTCTAGAGTGTTAATGACACCATCTTGGCAAGCAAATATGAACCCTTCAGTCTCGGACATCAGGCCAGCTGACTTTAAGAAGGAAAACGTCAGCTGGGTGGACAAGCCATGATCACGCACGTGTTTGAAGAACACGCTGTGCATAGACTTGTCCATCAGTTTGCCTAGGAGTAGTTTTTCCTCGGCGTTCCTGATGGCGCTCTTGAATTCCTCCTTTCGGAGTTCCATAAGAGCGTTTATTTCTCCAAGACCAAGGGTTCTTGCCGCATATATTGCTGCCTTATATAAGAACGACCCCTTTTGCGCATTCTTATGTTTATGAACAATTTGCATAAGAAAGTCATCCTCATCTGCAGTGAAATTGACAACTTCGTGTGTTAAACCCAGGACTAAACGATCGTGAAGCCGCTCCAAGCTCTGCAAACCTCTCCCACCGATCGACCGGGAGAGGTATAATCTGGCGACTGATGAATTGGGGTGCATGCTCCGGTTCATGTTGATAGTCTTACGGGTTCTGATGTCGAGATCTCGCAGATCCTTTCGGGCCCATTTTAAGACACCGAAAGAGTATAGTAAGACTGGGACAGCGAGCGTGTTAGTAGCGGAGACTTTATTTTTGCCGGAAAGTTCGGAGGACCAAATTTTCCGGAGTCTCCTAACATACTCGCTACAGAGAGTTGCTTGGACTTCGGAGACCGCATGCATGCGGTGCTCTTCCATTCCTAGATATCTATACAACTCTCCGGCGTCTAATTGTCTTAAAACGCTCCCATCTACCAACTCGACATCATCACCCGTAACAGAGCACTTACCCCTCGCCAGATGTACGACCGCACACTTGTCCAACCCAAAAGACATTCCGGCATCCCGCGTGTACTCTGCTACGATGTTAAGGGCCGCCTGTAGATGATCTTCATCAGCACTATACAGCTTCAGGTCATCCATATAAAGCAGATGGGTAATCGAGTATTTTCGATCACCCGGAGGCCCCACAGAGTACCCACGAGTTTTACGGAGAGCAACAGATATAGGCAGCAGTGAGATGCAAAACAGCAAAGGGCTCAAGGAATCACCTTGGAAGACCCCTCGTTTGTACTCTACAACTCCGGTTATGTGCAATGCGTTTCCACTTCCAATGTGAAAACGCGTTCGCCAGAGCTGCATTGTACGCCGAATGCATTCCACTATTTCAGGATTGACCCCCAGGCATTTGAGGAGATATAAAATCAACTCATGAATAGTTGAGTCAAATGCCTTGCGATAGTCGATCCAGGCCAATGACAGGTTGCGTTGATAGTAGATCGCATCTTGTGTGACACATCGATCAACTATCAAGTTCTCTTTGCAACCTGACAGGCCTCTTTTGCTGCCACGCTGTTCATATATCTGTTGCCATACAGGTTCTATCTCATGCAAAATACGGTTGTTTAAAATTTTTGTAAAAATTTTATAAACCGCATTCAAGCAGGTGATAGGCCTGTAATTCTTTGTGTCAGACAAGTCACCTTTTTAACTTCCCGCTAAAAATCTCAGATTTTCAAAAATCGGGAAGTTATTGTTTTTACCCCGTTTGGCAAAAATCGAGTTTTCATCAGATCTTGACGTTTGAAGGTCACAGGAAGCTTCCCTGACTACCCCCGCGATGTTGTCACTATGTCTGTATGTATGTATGTGTGTGTGTGTGTGTGTGTGTGTGTGTGTGTGTGTGTGTGACTATGTGACTCGCTTATAACTTTTGAACGGTTGAACCGATTTCATCGCGGTTGGTGCCATTCGAAAGGGCTACGCTGAACTTAGATTTCCTAAGAATTTGAACCGATTCGGACCGATAGATTTTAAGAAATCTTGAAAAATCTTAAAAAAAATAAGAAAAAAATCATTTTTGAAAGTAGTTTTTTTGGAATATCTTTTAAACGGCTCTATCGATCAACTTCAAAAACTAATCCGCCCTTAAGCTTGAAAAACTACGCCGATCGGCGTCAACCCGATCAAAATCGGTTGATTCGTTCGAGAGATAGCGTGAACGAAAGAAAACCGAAAAAAACCGAAAAAAGTGTTTTTTTCACATAACTTCGTCATTTCTTCTCGGATCGTTTTTGATGATATAGAATAATTTCAGAAAATAAAAAACCGCGTCGATTGCCGCCGAAAACGTGGAAATCGGTTGATTAGTTCGAGAGATATCCTCGACGAAATATTTGGAAATAAGTATTTTTTCAACATAACTTCGACATTTTTCGGAATAACTTTCAAACAGCTCTACCGATCGATTCCAAAAACTAATCAGCTCTTAACATCATAAAACCACGTCGATTGCCACCAAGCTAGTCAAAATCGGTTGATTCGTTCGAGAGATATCGTGAACGAAAGAAAACCGAAAAAAGTGTTTTTTCAGAGTTACTCCGAAATTTCTAGTTTGACCAATTGAAACTTGGAAATTATTCATAAGGCTTAAAAAACTACGTAGAATGCCGCCAACCGCGTAAAAATCGGTTCATTCATTCAAAAGTTATTGCGGTATGAACATTCAAAAAATAGTGTTCCATGAAACTTCTATCAGACTTTTGAGCTCAAAGAGCTCAAAAGCATAGAAAAGGTATCTTTTTGAGCTCGGAGAGCTTAAAACAACACACAGATTGTACTTTTGAGCTCGAAGAGCTCAAAAAAGCGGCCAGGTATTAACGGAATTAGCGGGAAGTTGCAGGGATGGCCTTTAGGGTCAACCGTTTTCCTAATTTTTTTGGTATCAGTACGGTTTGCCCTTCCACGAGCCAGTCTGGAATCGGTTCGTCAGCTCTAATGTACGATGTAAATATACGGGCCAGATGGAGGTGGGTAGAAGTAAACTTCTTCCACCAAAAGACATTTATGCCATCTGGTCCCGGGGCAGCCCAATTTTTGCTGCCATTTAGAGCTGAACGAACTTTATTCACACTGACTGCAGGGCTCTCTTCATCAGCATTCTGTCTACGGTGTTCCCGACAGAATGCTTTAAAGTCGTGCAGAGCTGGAGTATTGGCGTTCACGTTTGGTTGATCTCCATACAACTCAGTCCAAAAAGCTTCCACCCGCTCAGGTGTTGGATAATTCCCGGTAACATCGGTCTTTGGTGTCAGAAAGCGTGAAGGGCTGGATCGAAACAACGAGTTGTCGACCAACCGCTTCAGCCTTTTCTCTAGTGACTTTTTGGCAGTCACTAAAGCCCGCAATTTATTGAGAGACTCTTCCTTGATGACAAGAAGAGTACTCTTATTCAGTGTGTGATGACGCCACCGAAGTTCAGCAGCAATGCGCTGAATTCGGGGCGTGTATGCTCTTTGAGTTGTTTCAAACTCAATCACACACTGAATGCGGGAGACCTGTTTCCGGGATCTGTCAATTTTGAGTCCAAGTTGTGAGATGCGCTGTCTCAACCTTGCCTCGATCGAGAGACAATGTCTCTCTCTCGGAAAAGCCGAAACTGCTGCACCATACACAACCTGGCTCACAGTGAGCAGGGTGGAATCCTCCAGGATGTTTGCACGGAGATCTTCATTTACCGCTTCTAGCTGTTGTTGGGAGTAAGTTATCTTTTTAGATATACTTACTTGCCGTCCTATAAAGGGATTGTTGTTATCCAAGGAGGAACGGCGTCGCTCTTGGTGTAATTGCGCCGGAAAGGAAAGTCTATTAGACTGCCTTCTATCCGGCACAAGCGATCGTCTGTTACGCCGGAGATGAGCGGCATAGTTACGCAGGTGTTTTGGCGTAAAATGTGCCAGCTCCGGATGCATGTCACTCCAAAGAGTGTGCATCCGGGCTATGTAACCGATCATCCCCGGCTCGCTGCGCTGGTAACACGCCAAGAGGTCGACTCGCAGTTCCTCTGTCCACTTAAAGTTAGTCCTTAAAGCGCCAGTGTCATCATCATTTATCGGGTCCGGTGTGCTCCTCCCACCTGATAAATGGTCCTCATCCGAAAAGGACCGGTTGTGGGGAGCACTTCTGAGATTATGTCTTGTTGTAACTCAGAGTTTCAATGCAGTGGGTAGTTGGCCCACTGCACCTGTTACGTCGTTTGCCTACAGACCTGGTGTTCTGGTCTGCGTTTCCCGCGGTGCGCCACTTGGAGGCCACGTAACAAGCCCGCTTATTATTATTATTATTATTATTATCATTTTTAAATTATTGAGTATTGAGGATTAGATTTGAATTTATAATTATCTCAATTACAAAAAAATGTAAAAATTCATGTAAAATTAAAGTTTCAATTGCTAATTTAGTTTGTTAATCTAAGTCAAAAAGTATTTGCGGCTTATTTATATAAAATTTTATTGATGCTGCTAGATATTGTACGATAAGTGATTTTTTAATTGATTTATATTGAAACTTTATAAACATTCAATTTCTGCGGGAAAAATACAAACTTTGAATTGAAAATTTTTTTAATAACAAATAATTAAAAAATTTTTTTTTAATATAAAATTCCTAGAATTAATTATCAAATAACTTTCCATATGTATTTTTCTAAATATATTTTCTTTTAATTCAATTGCATTTATTACCTAGAGTCAATACTTAAAAGAGCTAGCATTGTTTGATTTTGATTTCTTCGGAAAAGTCAGCTGATCAAGATCTGAGTAATTCTGTTCAAGCAATGTATAGATACTACAAACGTCTCGATGATTGTTGCCTGTAGGTGGCACTGATTGTTAATTAAGGGAAATTTGAAACGATGATATTTCTTACAAAATACGAATATTATTTATAAGTTTACAAATTGTGATATTTACTAACAACAATATGATATTGACACTAAATAATAATTATAATAACGAAAATATTAACAACGACAATAAGGATGATACTAAAAATATTTATAATGGTAAAAATAAATTGATAATATGGTTTATTATTATTATCATTGATATTGTTTTTTAATTATTAAGTATCAAAGTATTAAATTCAAATTTACAACTATCACAACTACAAAAATGTAAAAATTTTTTCAAAATATATGTAAAATTAAAAGCTTACAATTGATCATTTAGTTTATCAATCTAAGCTAAAGAATCTTCGCGGCTTATTGATATAAAATTTTATCAATGCTGCTAGATATTGTACGAAAAGTGATACTTTAAATGATTTATATTGAAACTTTATAAACATTCCATTTCCGCGGGAAAAATACAAACTTTGAATTAAAAATTTTTTTAAAAACAAAAAATCTTAAAATATTTTTTTTAATATAAAATCCCAAGGATTAATTATTAAATAACTTTCGATCTGTATCTTTCTAAATATATTTTCTTCTCATTCAGTTGCATTTATTAACTAGAGTCAATATTTAAGGGCCAATTTTTCAATCCAGGATAAAATTTTATCTAATGATGAAATTATGTCTATATATTTCATATATATAAATATACTGGCAATAATAACTTCATCCTGGATAAAATTTTATCTTTATTTGAAAAAACTGGCCCTAAAAGAGCTAGAATTGTTTGATTTTGCTTTCTTCGGAAAAGTCAGCCGATCAAGATCTGAGCAATTCTGTTCGAGCAATGTACAGATACTACAACGTCTTGATGACTGTTGCCTGTAAGTGGCACTACTTGTTAATTCAGCGAAGTTTGAAACGATGATACTCCTTACATAATACAAATATTATTTATAAGTTTAATAATTGTGTTATTTACTAACATTAATACGATAATGACACTAAATAATAATTAAAATAATAATTATTATAATAACGACAATATTAACAATGACAATAAGGATAATACTGAAAATATTTATAATGGTAAAAATAAATTGATAATACTATTTATCATTATTATCATTGATATTGTTTTTAAATTATTAGGTATTAAAGTATTAAATTTAAATTCACGACTATCACAACTACAAAAATGTAAAAATTTTTTTTAAATTTATGTGAAATTAAAAGCTTACAATTGATAATTTAGTGTATCAATCTAAGCTAAAGAGTATTCGCGGCTTATTTATATAAAATTTTATTAATGCTGCTAGATATTATACGAAAAGTGATACTTTAATCCTTTAAACGATTTATATTGAAACTTTATAAACATTCAATTTCCGCGGGAAAAATACAACTTTTGATTTGAAAATTTTTCTTAATATAAAATCCCTGGAATTAATTATCAAACAACTTTCCATATGTATTTTTCTAAATGTATTTTCTTCTAATTCAATTGCATTTATTAACTAGAGTCAATACTTATAAGAGCTAGAATTGTTTGATTTTGCTTTCTTCGGAAAAGTCAGCTGATCAAGATCTGAGTAATTCTGTTCGAGCAATGTACAGATACTACAAACGTCTTGATGATTGTTGCCTGTAGGTGGCACTACTTGTTAATTGAGCGAAGTTTGAAACGATGATATTCCTTACATAATACGAATATTATTTATAAGTTTACGAATTGTGATCTTTACTAACATCAATATGATAATGACACTAAATAATAAAAAAAATAATAATAATAAAGATGATATTGAAAATAATTTTAATGGTCACACTGAATTGATGATAAATATAATAGTAATGATGATATTTATTATTATTATTACTATTATTATTATGTTATTGAGCTCCAGATTATTTAATTTAAATCAATAATTCCTTTAATTATCATTTTTAACTTCCCGCTAAGAAAATCAAAGATTTTCAAAAATCAGGAAGTTATTGTTTTCACCCTATTTTACGAAAATAGAGTTTTCATCGAATCTCGACGTTTCGAGGTCCATAGGATGCTTCCCTGACTATTTCCGCGATGGTGTGTGTGTGTGTGTGTGTGTTGTGTGTGTGTGTGTTGTGTGTTGTGTGTGTGTGTGTGTGTGTGTGTGTGTGTGTGTGTGTGTGTGTGTGTGTGTGTGTGTGTGTGTGTGTGTGTGTGTGTGTGTGTGTGTGTGTGTGTGTGTGTGTGTGTGTGTGTGGATGTATTTAAACCTCTCATAACTTTTGAACAGCTTGATCGATTTTATCGCAGTTGGTGCCATTCAAAAGGGCTTGACCAAACTTAGATTTCCAATACGCTTGAGATCGATTCGGACCGGTAGATTTTGAGAAATCGCAAAAAAACTACAAAAAAAAAATTTTTCAAAAGTGGTTTTTTTGGAATAACTTTTAAACGGCTTTACCGATCAATTTCAAAAACTAATCAGCTCTCAACATCAAAAAACCACATCGATCGCTGCCAGTCCGGTCAAAATCGGTTAATTCGTTCGTGAGTTATCTTTGACGAAAGAAAACCGAAAAAAGCGTTTTTTTGGGAACTACTCCGAATTTTTCCACTCTGTCAATATAAACTCAAACATTTTTTATAAAACTCAAAAAACTGCGTCAAATGCCACCAACCACGTGAAAATCGGTTCATTCATTCAAAAGTCATTGCGATTTGAAAATTAAAAAAATAGTGTTTTATCAAACTTCTATCAAACTTTTGAGCTCGAAGAGCTCAAAAGCATACAAAAGCTATGTTTTTGAGCTCGGAGAGCTCAAAATAATATACAAATTGTATTTATGAGCTTGAAGAGCTCTAAAACGTCATAAGTGCAATTTCAAGCGTTTAGGTATAGAATTGGCGGGAAGTTGCAGGGATAGCCTTCAGGGTCAACCGTATTCCTAATTTTTTTTTAATCAATTACACAATTTTTTTTAATAAATTAGCGTTATCAGGCGTGCATTTTTGGATTTTTTAAACTTTTGTGTTTTATTTCTCAAATACCGGGTAGTTGATAAAATTATTTTCTTGTGTTTTTCAAAACATGAGATGCTATATTATAAATATACATATAATATAGACCAACTTAACGATTAAAAAAGTTTCACTTCTATTGTGACCTTATGCCTGTGAGGCTCACTCGTTTTTTTCTGAAACGTAAGGTTTCCAATGGATAATTTTATTACAATTCCTTCACTAATTAATTTAAAGGAACTTCGTTCCATCCGAGTGTCCCTTGACACCTTTCAAGTTCTTTTTTTAAATACACTGTACATAGAATCAAGGGTAGAAGGTTTACTAGATACAACATAGCACACTTATGTCTGTAAGTTACAAGTGTAATGTAGAGGCGGGCAAAAAATGACACTTAACAAAAAGATATGAAATCCGAACAAAAACAGTTTAACTGTAAAAAATTGCGCCAAGTCCACGTTCATAGAACTCATCTCAATAACATTTGCACTTTACAAAAAAAATTAGGCTCGTTTCAATAATTTTCATTCTCTACAAAAAGATGTGAAATACAAAAAAATACCAAGAAACCGTCATAATGTTGAAAAAATTGAAAAAAAATTTGTTGTAAATTAAAAAATAAAAAAAAAATTATATCGTACTTGGCGCGCGTCATTGAGTACCCCAAATTTTTTCAGGATAAATGAACATCTTTTTAATGTTGAGAAATTTATAAGTAAGTGAAACTATATTATTTCATAATAAGTTTAACAAAATTTAGGTAAAATCGACATTCCATACGCAGTTATGCAAACTACATACAAGTCGATACGCATGCACACGTTGGGTCGGTTACATTGTGAGAATTGTGTATACTAAAAAATAAAACATATGGCCGACTACATTAGGAAAATGCGATGTGAGTGCCAATCAAAATGTGTTAATTACAATTAAACGAAGCAATATCAAGCTTTAATATTGCATAAGGTTCTTCATTTAAGATTAATGACGAAGCTGAAAAAAAATGAATCCGAAAATTTTATATAATTTCAGATTTCTTGAACACACCACCATATTGACAGTTGTTTTCACTAAAGATCTAAAAAAAATTTTAAAAACGGGTTTTTTCACTAAAACTGATAATTAATACACTAAGCAATGTTTTCAATGAGTTCAGTATCCTTGACTAATGTAAATCTATATAAATATATAATATTATTATATATATACAAGCGAAATCGTTTTTTCTTGAGTTGAAATGCTTCCGAAAAAATTTGCGGTACTCAATGACGCGCGCCAAGTACGATAAAAAATTTTTTTTTTAATTTTTTAATTTTTAACAAATTTTATTTCAATTTTTCCAACATTATGACGGTTTCTTGGTATTTTTTTGTATTTCACATCTTTTTGTAGAGAATGAAAATTATTGAAACGAGCCTAATTTTTTTTTGTAAAGTGCAAATGTTATTGAGATGAGTTCTATGAACGTGGACTTGGCGCAATTTTTTACAGTTAAACTGTTTTTGTTCGGTATTATTAAGTAAATGAATACAATAACTAAATAATAATCACCGCAATAATCATAATAATTGTTTTTATTAATATTTAAATAATAAATAAAAATAAACCAAAATACTCAAATACAAAAAGTAAAATCTTGGTCATAGGTTGACTGTCAGAGAGCGCGTCAGTCGCCGCACCTCTGTTAAGGTAGAGTGCGAATTTACTAAATGTTCTGGCGCGAACATTTGGTAATTGAATCGTTTATTTGAGAAACCCCATAAGTCATATTTTTTTCGAAATCGGGTTTATTGCATTATTCGATTCTTCAAATTTCCCTTCACTTACATCAGCACCAAAAAATATTAAATCCGTGTTCAAGACCTAACCAATCGGTCGATATAAATCTCATTTAGTTGAGAAAACCCATAAGTCAGTGACTTATGGGGTTTTTCGAATAAACATTCAATTTCAAAATTCCAAAAATAAATTTCTTTCTGTTTTTTTTTTTTTTCAAAAAACCTTTTTTTGAGTAGAAAACTTCAGTTCAATAAATAATACTTAAATTTTAATCATTTTCACAGTGTGGGTTTAAAAAAATAAATTAAATTATTGTTTTCTTATTTGATGTGATTTTACTGACTATAATTTTAAAACGATTGATTATTAGATAATTAGAAAATTAATTTACCGTTAAATACTTGAATTTCAATGAGTTTTACAATATTCGCTTAAAGAATTAAAATTAAAAATGTTGCTTTATTGTTGACTCTGATTTAACTGATTTAAATTCTGAAATTAATGATAACCAAACGAAAATATATCATATTTACTGTTTAATACTTTGATTTCAAGAATATTTATAATTTTAATATTATAAAGTTAGATTGTCATAAATTAAAATGATGTTTTATTTTTGACTCTCAGTCCACTAATTTGAAATTGAAAATAGATGATTTATAATTATTTTCGTTAATTTTGGTTCCAATACATATTTTGTATTTTATTTTATAAATATAATAAATGATTGACGAAGAAAAATTAATAAATTAATGATTTTATTACTATTATGTTCGTTTATTTGAGAAACCTCATAAGTCAATCAACTTCAAATCATTATTATGAATAGTAGTAATTAACAATTAAATTTTTTCATGCTCGAATATTTTTTCGGGATACTAACATTATAATTATTCATCATTGGTTCATGATATTAATGCAAACTTAACCGAGAAAAATATTTTTTGCTTCTCCTGAAAAATTAAGTATTTTTGACTTATGGGGATTCTTAAATAAACGATTCAATTACGCAACACATATGCTATCACAAAAAATAATATTTTCAACTTCTCTACATGCAAATCAGTAATTTTTAGAAGATCCACAAGTTGATGATTTTTTCTAGATCTACGAAAATCGATTTCTCACCAGATTTGCATGATTTCAATCCCTAGGAAACTATTTTGACTATCCGTGTGATGACGGCATTATGTGTGTACATTTTTTTACTTCCCGCTAAGAAAATTGAAAAATTTTCAAAAATCTGGAAGTTATTGGTTCTACCCCGTTTTTCGAAAATCAAGTTTTCATCGGATCTCGACGTTTCGAGGTCCTAGGAAGCTTTCCTAACAATTCCCGCGATAATGTCTGTATGTCAGTATGTGTATGTGTATGTGTGAGTGTGTGTGCGTATGTGTGTGTGTTTTGGTTTTTAAGAGAAGCAAAAAAATCTTCTGTAACGGGTTGTGATACCGCTCAATTGGCCCCTTAATAAATTTAAACAAAACAATAAACTAAATAAAATTTAAATTTAAATTAATGAACAAAAGGGCGCCACCAGGATTTATTATCACGGTTCCTGGAACCGGTTCCAGAGCCGAGAGCTTATCTTACAGAAAAAGAGAGTGGAGGAAGGTGCTGTGAAAGAAATAAATTTTTATTAAACAATGGATCCAAAAATTTATAAACAAAACAATTAACAAATTGCGCACAGTCATACACTTACACTATAATTACTTGACAATAATTTTAGTTCTTACTAACTTTTTACAGTTAGAGTGACTCTGCACAAGAAACGCACCGTGTAACAGAATTCGTCTGGCCTGACGAGCGGCTAACCTTAACCTTAACAATACCAAACTCGACCAACTAACTTAACGTATTAGTGACCCCGTGCAGAGAACGCAATGCACGAGGATCGTCTTTATCACACAACTAACAGAAGCCTCAGCCTAGTGAACGCAACGTAAACTGAGACTGCCTGCAGCTCACTCACATACCCCTTGAGTAACTAGCCAACGGAACTCCTCGCACAGAGACTGTCGTATGCGAGGGGACGCTGTTAACACACACACTCTCATAACCCACACGTCTACACACACACTGAAATTACTTTGCTTTTTATTTATAAAAATTATTAACAAAATTTAATTCAGAAAATTATTACATTAAATTTCAACTTAAATATTTCAGTCATTAGTTAGCAATTAAGTTATAAAATATTTCCACGACTAATAATTTAATTTCCAAAAATTTGAACTACAATTCGACGCATGAATTTATTCCAAAATCAATTACGAATTTAATAGTCAACATTAAATAAATTTTTAGGAATATTCGTCATATAAATCTAACTGAATATTCCCGGACTTAACATCCACGCTGGTAATCAAATTGTAAGAATTTTATCAAAGATGAAATTAAATTATTAATATAAAATCTAGAACTTAAGTTCACTATATAAAATTAACCACGTGGAATTTTCCGATTAAATAAATAACTATTAAATAATTTATCCCTATATAAAAATAAATTAGCGAAAAATTATCCACGGGTAAATCAGTCTCAAATGCGCCGAAATCTCAGTAAATAAATTCTCAATAAATAATATAACGTTAAATAAGTATTTTCTTGTAAATAATAATATTAATAATAATAATTCAATTATTCGTAATAAATTATCGAGTAAAATAATCAACAAGAATTTTCGCGCTCAAAATGGACGCCAGTATTCGTTAGTGCGTAGTAAAGTTTGACGTTGGGTACGTATTAACTGCGTTGTGCAATTCACAAGATCTTGTCATGTACACAAGATCTTTGAGCAGTCCTCAGGTAAAAATCCCCTTGAGGGACGCTCAACACCAACTAACGAATATATATCAATTGCAATATATTAATTAAATTATTATTAATTAAATCGAGAATCATTAATTAAAATAAGTAATTTAATAAAATAAGAGAAGTAGCGAATTGAACCGAGTACAAACCCCGCGGCTCATTCACGGAGAAAGTTTTTTTGTACCTGATAAATTTGGTGATTGATGAAACTCCTTGAACCTTTGAAAAATGGTGGGCTTCCTTCTGTGGGACTCCTCCGTATCACTGTTGTCACAACTCAACTACTTCTGCTGGTCGCACGCATTTTGCTTCCCACGTAAACCCAAAAATTCCCCCACTTATTGCTAATTAGGTCCCGAAGACCAAGACGCGCCAGTGCTGCGTCGAATATTTATCGATATTCGGTGACATCGATTCAAGGTAATTTGACCCTGTTACACTTTCAAAGATCCGCTATCATTGAAATTTAATTAACAGAGGCAGAAAATTCAAAATTTGGCCGGAAGTACCCAATTAAATCTCCTGTTCAAAAATTCTATGAAAATCAAATACATTGTCTCACACCAAATTATCTCAGGAAATGCCCAAACGCAGCCCCTGTTAAAAGTGGAACTCAAAATTCCAATTTCAACAGGTTCTCCACGGAAGTTACATTTTGGCACACCCTAATATATATATTTGGTTCAGTTGGTTCAGATGGTTCAGATGGTTTTTCTATCAGGTCATATAAATGCGTACTGCCTTTTTTCCTGGAAGCAATTACAGATTTATTCAACGTGTCGCTGTCAACCGGGGTCTTTCCTGAGGATTGGAAGCTATCGCATGTGATACCGATTCCAAAAAAGGCTTATCCATCAAACTGTAAAGACTATAGACCTATTTCACTGCTGCCAAATTTGTCAAAAGCTTTGAAAAGATGTGTACACGATCAATTTGTTAAATATATAAATGAAAACAACTACTTTGATGAGTATCAGACTCCTTTTCGTGAAGGACTGGGCACGCAGACTGCTGTTATAAAGTTCTGTGATGATATTAGGCT
Organism: Cotesia glomerata; assembly: GCF_020080835.1. Taxonomy (NCBI): domain Eukaryota; kingdom Metazoa; phylum Arthropoda; class Insecta; order Hymenoptera; family Braconidae; genus Cotesia; species Cotesia glomerata. Next base: position 15,995,830 of record NC_058159.1, on the reverse strand, counting down.
AGCGGTTAACGACTCTAAGGTTACAATTGCGGTCTCGTTTGACCTCAGTAAAGCCTTTGATTCTGTTAACCATAAGAGATTATTGAGCAAATTATTACTTATGAACTTCTCAAATTCAGTCGGTGCGCTCAAATAAAAATATCTCATCATGAGAAGAAATAGTGAGTGGTGTACCTCAAGGTAGCGTACTTGGACCGTTATTATTCTCACTATATATTGCGGATCTAGCTAAACGTTTGGATTGCCAATATCTTTTTTATGCAGACGATTTATTGATATATCTTTCTTGCCATCTTTCGCAGATCAATGAGTGTGTAACCAAACTTAACAGTGAGATAATAAAAATTATTAATTGGTGTAAAATCAATTGTCTAAAATTGAATCCTAAAAAGACAAGTGCGATTATTTGTGGAAGTAGAGTAAAGGTCAGTAATAATGAGTGTCAATTGGCCAACAAGATTGTTGTAGAGGGTTGTGTTATTCCTCATAGTAGCACTATAAAATATCTTGGAGTAATAATAGACAATACTCTCTCATGGGAGAGTCAAGTAACAAGTGTTTGTAACCGTGCAATGAGTATTCTAGCACAATTAAAAATAAATAATGGAATATTCAATGAACGTCTGCGTATCAAACTTGTAACTACATTAATAACTCCAATCTTTAACTATTGTTGCGCGGCGTTTAGGAATATTTCGAATAAATTGCAATTAAAGTTACAAAGGAAATTGAATTCATGTATTAGATTTATCTACAAAATTCCGAAGTACGAACATGTAACTCCTTACTTCAAAAAATTAGGTTGGCTAAAGCTTGGAGCAAGACTATTTCATTGCCTGTTAGTTTTATAAAGAAATTCGACTAAATTATCGACAGCTATTTAGCTCAAAATTAAATTTTTTACCGGTGGCATTGCGTAGAAGTGATGTCAGAGAGGACTATCTCCGCCTACCACAGGCGAATTGTGTCATGTGTGACAATTCATTTTTAGTTCATGGCATACGAATTTAGAATGGTCTGCCAGCTGAGACTGTGGCTGTGGATAATTTAATTGAATTTAAAAATGCTTGCTTCAATCATTTCTTTCAATTTGATACTTAAATTTGAATTAAATTTGAATTAAATTAAATTATATTTAAATTCGATTTTCACTTTCAATTTCAATTGGAATTTTTGGATACCTATGCGTCTGAGATTTATTTGTAATTATTTTAATTATCACTCTGAATTATTGCTTTGAATTGATATTAAATTAAATTATATTTTATAATTATAAGATCTTTCTGTCTTCACTAAATCACTGTCATCACTAAAAAGCTGTATGTGAACGTTTCATAAAATTAATAATTAATTTCTACTTAGTTTTACTTCTAATCTAATATATAAAATTCTCGTGTCACAGTTTTCGTTGCCATACTCCTCCGAAACGGCTTGACCGATTTTGATGAAATTTTTTGTGCTTATCCGGTATCTATAAAAATCGGTCAACATCTATTTTTCATCCCCCTAAATGTTAGGGGTAGTCCACCCCTAAATTTTTTTTTTATTTTTTAGACAAAATTTTTAATTTCTATTTTTTTATGATACAACATACAAAAATACATACAATCCTCAATTTTCACCCTTCTACGATCAACCCTTATTTTTTAATAGCCATTTTAGTAATTTAATCATTTTTCCTCTCCGGTCGAAAACTGATCAATCGTCATTTAATTAGTTATCCCCGCCAGATGTCTACAGGTGTCACTTCTGACCCAGTAAACAGCACGGAGTAGGGATGAGAACGAAGCCGGTCTCCTTTCTTTCTCACTCCCTACACAGTTGTCGGCCATCATTATTTTTTATGCATCAAGTGTAGTAGTAACGTTGACAATTATTATTTTGCTATCTCAGTGTAACTCTCATATTAACTTTTAATCATTCCTATTTTATCAATAATAATTAAATTATCAATTTTGAGTGTATTTTGCACGATTAGTTAATCAAGTGATTTAATAACCTCAAAAGTACTCAACGCGTAACACGAGTTTCCAATAACAACGGATTTTGTGTTGTAAGTATACTTTTTTTTATTTACATCGAAAATGTTGTTGATCTTATAAAAATGTAATTTTAATTTAATTTTATTAAAAAAATGTAATTAAACAATTAAGATTTTCATAGTTTCCAAAAAATCAATCATTATGAATCTTTATTTTGAAATGTCAATGGAAATATTGGTTGTATGAAAAAATTATAAGAGACAATGTTTTCATAAAATTTAATTTTTTACTTTTGTTTGAAAAATTTTTCCATAAAACTTATATTTTTGTTATAATTTCATAAATTAAAACTAATCATTTCAAAACTGCGGCAAAAATCCTGGCCCTAATTATACTTTTAACATTTTTCATCATTAAATAATTTCATTAATTCTATTTATGTATGTTTTGTACAGTGAGCAATGCCAAGAAAACGCAAAGGGGCTGATTTGAGCCGCAGTACAAGTAAAGCTTGAAACTTGCGAAATAGCAGATCCGTAAGAACAGAAGAACAAATCCAGCAACAAAATACTGATGCACGTGTCAGAATGGCGCAATTGCATCAAAAAGAGCCAGAAGATACACGAGCTGAACGCAATGAAGTCAGAAGATTAGAACAACGACAATCACGCCGTTTCACAGTCAATAGACGAAGAATAAATGACCAACAACGACAACAGGTACATCGAGCATTTATATCTGATTCATTCCTGCGTCTAGCATTCCAGTATGAGCCCAATATTGAATATTATGCTCATTCAAAAGTGGTAATTGGTGCTATGGACAAGGAATGTCCGCATTGTCATGCTCTGAAATTCAAAAATGAGCCAGCTGGGATGTGTTGCGCGTCAGGAAAAGTGCAACTACCTGAAATTGAAACACCACCTGAACCATTGAGCGGCTTACTTATCGGCACGGATCCAGATTCTAACGTGTTCCTGAAGTCAATTCGAAGATTCAATTCATTCTTTTAAATGACATCGTTCGGAGCAACAGAAATAGTTCGAAATACTAATGCAAATGGTCAACAATTCAATTCTACATTCAAAATCAGAGGCCAAGTTTATCATAAAATGGGCTCACTGCTGCCAATGCCAAACGAACCACATAAATTCTTACAAATCTACTTTATGGGCGGCGAGGATTCCGGAAGCGCACTTGCCAATCGCGTGAATGCACGTTGTGATTATAATAACCTTGATTCACTTTATGCCAGGCGCATCGTCAGCGAGCTAGATGCTCTTTTGAACGAGCACAACGAGTTGTTGAAAATATTCAAATCACATATGCACCAATTACAAAGCGATAATCACGCTATCGTCATTAATCCTGATAAAACACCAGCTGGAGAGCATATTCGTAGATTCAATGCACCCGTTGTTGATAATGTTGCTGAAATCATGGTTGGCGATTGTACAGCTGCACGAGAAATTGTGATTCGTATAAGAAATAATATTCAGTCCATTGCTGACACACATCGTTCATATGACGCTCTCCAATATCCACTAATATTCTGGAAGGGACAAGACGGATATTGCATAAACATAAAACAACGAGATCCCATATCAGGTACTTCATTGATTATTAATTTGATCATTAATCATTTAACAAAACAATTAAATTATTGAACGTAATAAATTTAAATTAATTTTTATGAACAAATATTACAGGAGCTGAAACAAACAAGAACGTTAGCTCAAAGGATTATTATGCGTACCGATTAATGATTAGACGTTGCCTGGACAATGTCATTTTACGATGTCGTGAGCTTTGTCAACAATTCATGGTCGACATGTACGCGAAGATTGAGAGCGAACGACTACGATACTTACGATATAATCAACAAAAGCTGCGCGCGGAATAGTACATTCATTTGCGAGACGCTATCAACAACAACGCCGACGTCGCCGAAATTGGTAACCATGTCATTTTACCATCATCGTACGTAGGCAGTCCACGTCATAAGCAGGAATATATACAGGATGCTCTGACTTTCGTGCGCGAATATGGACGACCATGTTTATTTATCACGTTCACATGTAATCCAAAATGGCCAGAGATTACATCTTTGCTACTGCCTGGCCAAAATGCAATACATCGCCATGACATTACAGTACGTGTGTTCAGACAAAAGTTGAAGTCTTTAATAAGTTTCATTACTAAATCACATGTATTTGGTCCCACACGTTGCTGGATGTATTCGGTTGAGTGGCAAAAGCGAGGATTACCTCATGCACACATTTTGGTTTGGTTCATCGACAAAATCCGTCCTGAAGAAATCGATAGTATCATTTCTGCAGAAATTCCAGATCCATCCACTGACCAACTGCTGTTTGATATTGTTACAACAAACATGATTCATGGTCCATGTGGTACTCTTAATAGTTCATCGCCTTGCATGGCTGATGGAAAATGTACTAAAAATTTCCCTAAAGATTTTACCAATGATACGGTCACAAATGTCGACGGATACCCAATATATCGTCGAAGAAATCCTGAAAATGGCGGACAATCATTTATTAAAAATATCATCAACACAGACATTGATATTGACAATCGTTGTGTGGTGCCATATTCGCCTCTGCTGAGCAAGACATATAATGCTCATATTAATGTTGAGTTCTGCAGTTCTGTGAAGAGCATCAAATACATTTGCAAGTATGTCCATAAAGGCAGTGATATGGCTGTGTTTAGAGTGGAAAATACTAATGTGATCCAGCAGTTGTTCAGTTAGCCATCCATCTTGAAAACGGTCAGCGTGTATTTTTCACGAACGAGACAGCGATTGATCGTGCAATAAATCCACCTAAAACTACACTCACTGCATTTTTTGAATTGTGTAATCGTGCGGATGATTTTGGTTCCTTTGCACGAACATTACTCTATTCACAAGTACCACGCTATTTCACATGGACTCAAACAAAAACATGGATGTCCCGCAAGCAAGGCTCACCAGTTGCTGCATGTCTCAATTTATTTAAATCAATCGCCTTGGGGCGATTATTTACAGTCAATCCAAGACACACAGAGTGCTTTTATCTTCGACTGTTGTTGGTTAATATTACTGGCCCATTATCATTTCAAGATATACGTAAAGTGAATGGGCAACAATATACAACGTATAAAGATGCATGCTTTGCACTCGGCTTGCTGGAAGACGACAACCAGTGGGAATGCATGCTTGCTGAAGCTGCATTGAACTGTACAGCAATACAAATTCGTCTACTATTCGCTATAGTGTTGACTACATGTTTCCCAGCCCGAGCACAGATATTATGGGAAAATCACAAAGATTCAATGACTGATGATATATTGCATCAACATCGTATACGGTGCCACGATCTAACCATAACATTCAGCGACGAAATGTACAATGAAGCATTGATTGCTATTGAGGATCTTTGCATTGTCATTGCCAACTTACCACTTAGTAATTTCGGTATGAATTCGCCAAATCGAACTGCATCTGATTCAATGAATACTGAAATGAATCGTGAACTGCAGTACAGTACTGTAGAAATGGCAGCGATTGTTGCCCGCAATGTCCCACTAATAAATGAGGAACAAAGAACCATTTATGATCGCATTATGCTCGCAGTTTCAGCTGGACAAGGTGGGTTCTTCTTTTTGGATGCACCAGGTGGAACTGGCAAAACATTCGTTATTTCGCTAATTCTTGCTGAAATACGATCAAATAATGGCATCGCATTGGCCGTTGCATCATTGGGCATTGCAGCAACTTTATTGGATGGAGGTAGAACAGCTCATTCAGTATTTAAGCTGCCACTAAATATTCAGAATAACCCTGACGCAGTATGCAACATTAAGAAACAATCGTCCATGGCCACTGTGCTGAAACGGTGTAAAATTATTATTTGGGATGAATGTACTATGGCACACAAACATTCACTTGAGGCGTTGAACAGAACATTGAAAGATATTAAAAACAGTGACAAACTATTTGGCGGAACTCTGTTGGTCCTTTCAGGTGATTTCAGACAAACACTTCCAGTCATTCCACGTTCAACATACGCTGATGAGATCAACGCTTGCTTAAAATCATCTCCATTGTGGCGTAATGTTGAAAAATTACAGCTAAAAATAAATATGCGCGTTCAAATGCTTCAAGATCCATCCGCTGAAACATTTTCAAAACAACTCTTAGATATCGGTGATGGAAAAGTTGCTATAGATGAAACTGGATACGTAAAATTACCGACCGATTTCTGCACAATCGCTGATTTGAAAGATACTCTCATTGAACAAATATTTCCCGATGTACACACACAGTACATAAATCATGAGTGGCTTGCAGAAAGAGCGATTTTAGCGGCAAAAAATGTAGACGTTGACAATTTAAATCTGAAGATACAAATGTTGTTGCCAGGGAACTTGGTATCATATAAATCTATTGATACAGTTTGCGACGACAGCGAAGCAGTAAATTTTCCCACAGAGTTTTTGAACTCACTGGATTTGCCAGGCATGCCACCGCATAATTTACAATTAAAGGTTGGATCTCCAATTATCTTGCTTCGTAATTTGAACCCGCCCCGGCTGTGCAACGGTACGCGATTAGTCATTCAAAAATTAATGAAAAACGTGATCGAAGCCAGGATTTTAAATGGTAAGTTCAGAGGTGAAAATATACTCATACCACGGATTCCTATTATACCTACAGATATGCCAATTCAATTCAAACGTATTCAGTTTCCGATTAGATTGGCATTTGCAATGACTATCAACAAATCCCAAGGTCAAACGATGTCTGTTTGTGGATTAGATTTGAGAACACCATGTTTTTCACACGGACAATTATACGTGGCATGCTCTCGATTGGGTAAACCATCCAGTTTGTTTGTGTTAGCTAAAGATGGACTAACAAAAAATATTGTTCACGCTATAGCATTAAGAGATTGATATTGTTTAATAGTGTTACTGTCGTAATTGTTTAATTAATGATATATAATTTTAAGGAATAAATTATAATAACTTAAAAATAATGTTTGCCTTTTGTTATTTTTATATTCCCTCATCGTTCACAGCGCTCCATGCTTATTTCACGCATATACCACATTCTTACATACATACAATATACACATTCTAACATACATACATACTTACAATAAGTAAGCTATTTTTTGTCTACACTAGAAATTACTAGGAAATTATTTATATGGCAAAACAACGTTTGCCGGGTCAGCTAGTAATACGTAAAAATGTAAATTATTGTATTATTATTGCTGATGGTCCTGAGGGAGCTTAGGCTATAGGAACAATAAAATTTATTATCTATCTATCTATCTATCTATATCTATTGTAACGGGTATTCTTCCGCTCAATTGGCGCCTTAAATAAAATTAATTGAAATAATGAAACTAACAAATGAATCTAAATTGATTAATAAAAGGGCGCCACTGGGATTTTTAATCGCGGTTCCCGGAACTGGAACCAGAGCTGAGCTTATCTACAGGGAGAGAGAGTGGAGGAAGGTGATCTGAAATGAATAAATTTTTACTTAACAACGGTACCAAAAAATTTATTAACAACAAAATAAAATAACAACTTTTTCACTCGCACATACACTGACTCACTTAAGACTAACTTAACACTACGACTTATTACTACCGAGGATTCCGGGTTAAAACCGACGCCTCAACTTAACTTAAGTAGCCAGCAGAGCACCTCGTACAGAGGCTATCGTATACAAGGGCGATGTGTAAATTCCTACGCACTAAACCCACGAACTCCACTAACTCAACTTAACCTAGGTAGCCAGCAAGGCACCTCGTACAGAGGCTATCGTAAACGAGGGCGATGTGTAAATTCCTTATAACTAACAAAAATTCTTAATCCTACAGTACCCTCATAAGGAGCGCTTTACTGCAGTTTCTAGCTTACTACCGCTGTACCCCAACTTGGCGTCTATACAACGGCTTCTAAGGTATGTTAATGACTCTACTCGGCAATTCATCAACAAGTAGGGATCGTTACAAAAATTCTTAATCCTACAGTACCCTCATAAGGAGCACTTTACTGCAGTTTCCAGCTACGTCGCGCTGTCCACCGGACCCTCACGCTCTATTAAAATTCTTAATCCTGACGGTACACTCTTATGGAGCGTCTATACCGCAGTTTCTAACTAAGTCGCGCTGTCCACCGGACCCTCACGCTCGTAGACTGTACGAACTACTCTACTCGGCAAAACATCAACAAGTAGAGAATGTACACACTCACACACACATGTCCCGCACGATCTTCACACACATAACCCGCTTACACACACACACTTGCTCTACTTAACTTTTATTTTTGACTTATAAAATTAAACTCCAAAAATTACAAAATTAATTTTTACTAAAATTTTTCAGTCATTAGCTCGTAAATAAATCGTAAACCATTTTCACAACTAATAATTTAATTCTCGAAAAAATCTATACTAAAAACCGATGCTTGAATTTATTCCAAATTATCCACGAGTTTAATATTCAACATTAAATAAATTTTCCGGATTTTACAGATTAAAATTTATATATTTATTTCCCAGGCCTTAATTTCAATATAATAATTAACCGCGTAGAATTTTCGACTAGATAATTAATGAACAATTATAAATTACTTCAATGTAAAATTAAATTCCGAAAAATTATCTACGGGTATTTCAATCTGGAATTGCGTCGCGATTTCTCAATAAATAATTTCCAATAAATAAAATAAATTCCCAATAAACAACATTATAAATCAATAAATAATGATAAATAAATGATAATTCAATTGTTATAATTTGTAATAATGGTCCAGTTGTTAATTTTACAATTTACTGCGTAGTATAATTCACAAAGGAATTTGCGCGCTCAAAATGGACGCCGGTGTACGTAACTGCGTAGCAAGCTTTGACCTCGGGTATACGAGCGGCGCTTGCCCGATCGTGAGCTGCCGATTGGAATTTTTCTCGGTGTTCAGAAATTAATTAATATTTTATTAATAAAAATGAATTTATTTAAGCCAATCTAGGATATTAATAATTATTAACCGGCCGAATCAATAATTTAATTTCTCACGACTCCTAAACCCAAGAGGTCTAAAACATTCCTCGGGTATAACATCCCCCAAAAGGAATGCTCAGAATGCTAACGAATCAAATCAATTAAAATAATTAATTATTATTAAGCAAATTATTATAAACAACTGAATTATCGAAATTTAATCAATAATGAGAAGTAGTAAAATTAATGAGCCGAGTATACGACCCCCTTGGCTCATCAAAAATGTGAAAGTCTCAATACCTGGTTAAATTTGTGCTGAGGAAACTCTTTGTTCAAAACTGGCTTCCTTCTTGGACTTTTTGGCTGCTGATGTTGTTGAACTGAGCACTGCACTACTTCTAACTCACCGCAGCTATGCGATCAGCCAAGAAACCTCAGACTTACCCCCACTTAACGCTAATGGGTCCCGAAGACCGAGACGCGCCAGTGCTGCGTCGAATAATTATCATGCGTGATCGGTTTTACCGATGCAGGGTAAATTACCCTGTTATAATATATATATATATATATATATATATTGTAACGGTAGGTTCCTGATACTATGTCGCTCCTTTTTTAATTTTTAAAATTTAAGGGCGCCACTGGAATTTTTATCACGGTTTCCAGAACCGGCCCAAGCAATGAGAGATATCTAAGGGTCGAGAGAGATTATAATTTGACTGACAAAAATAACAACAATTATTTTTAAATTTAACTCCAAATTTATTCAACTACTTTTACAAGATTCAAATATTAACTCGTCTACACACACTCTTATAAAATATCAAAAGTCTTAATCCTAACAGTACCCTCTTATGGAGCGTCTATACTGTAGTTTCTAATAAAAATAGTCTTAATCCTGACAGTACCCTCATATGGAGCGTCCATACTGCAGTTTCTATCATAGTCCCTGATTCCTGACGGTACCCTCTTATGGAGCGTCTATACCGCAGTTTCTAACTAAATCGCGCAGTCCACCGGACCCTCACGCTCTAAGACTCTAGATCTGACCTTGGGTGGTCGCCCGGACCCCTGCCCAAGGTTCAAACCATCCTTAGCCCTTTCGCTGTCGCCCGGACCCTCACTACAGGACTAAGGAACCTGAAGTCGACTAGGACAGAGGAGGATACCATGAAACTAGTCGACAACCTGCTAATACTAACCTCCTCGACAGCCCGTGAACGAGGAGTATATAATGTAAATTATTTCCACACACTGTAACAGGGTAAAATTACCCTGCATCGATAAGTCGCCAGACATCAATAACTATTTGACTAGCACTGGTGCGCTTAGATCTTCGGGCCTAAAGAAAGAGTAGGAGGGGGTAGTTTGGGGGTTATCATATAATTGACGCCCCCACGTTGGGTGCCAATGTAACGGGTTTTTATTCCGTTACATTGGCGCCCAACTTTGAAAAACCCCAGAGATTGATAGATTGACTGATAAATTTATTCATGCCAAGGCACAGGCCAAATGGCAATTTAAATACAAAATATTTACATCTTAAAAATTTATAATATCAAATGTAAGTACATAATTCTTAACCTAAATTTTAGAATAATATTGCAAAAAATAATATTCCAAATTTACTTTCTTTCAAAAACTCTTATACATTTTTAAACTTTTTTTAAGCTGATTCGACTAATATCTCAATTCCAGTCCTTTAATTAGTATATAAAGTATAACAAGTACTGTAATCAACAAATTTAATTTATAAATTGTTTAATTTATCAACTGTCTAAATTTAGCAAATAGTCAAAAACTTTATTTTTGAAGACGTCACTGCTACTCGAATTTACAATTTCAATAGGTAATTCTTCCCTCATACGAATCACGGAGATCAAGAAAGAGTGCTCCATATAGGTGGTAGCAAAATGATGTAGTTTGAAGGTAGTATGTTTTTTAGCTGCTAGCCTATCAGACCGTCTAACATCAATGTCTTTAATGAATAGTTCTCGTAAATACTTGAGCTTTTCAACTTGAAGTAACATAAAAATAACAGCTCATGTAGTACATTCGGCGATACTTTACAGACAACTATCCCAGTTCACGCCTGAAAGGTGAAATATGCTCATCTTTTTTGAGATTAAAAATAAATCTGATAGAGCAGTTAATCGCATGTTGTAGCTTTAAATTGTTAACAGAAGTTGAGTCTACCAATACAACAGAACAATAGTCAACGAGTGATAGGATGGTTGCTGATACTAGTAATTTTCTTATAGGAGTTAAAAAGATGTTTTTCCTAACTTTGAGACAATGCAGAGCTGAGTTCACTTTACTAACTATCTGAGTGACAAGGTAGTTCTATGACAGATTTCTACTTAGTTGAATACCTAAGCTCTTGGTATCGTTAACGTAGGGTATTATGACACCATTTACTACTATTGGTGGTGGATCCAAGTCCTCAAGCTTTTTCAACTTACTATTAGAGCCTAAGATCATAGCCTTTGGTTTAGCTAGGTTGATATCTAATCCATGGTCTCTTGCCCAGTCAGCAACTGATTGTGCATCTAAGTTGACCCTCTAGACAGCATCATGTAGCTGATAGAAAAAGAAGTGAGAGTATATGTATTTGTCATCAGCAAACAATACGTGCTTACAATATACCAGCCGTTGAGCCACAGAATTCATGACTATAAGAAACAGCATTGGACCCAGAACAGATCCCTGCGGAACACCAGATGACGTTCTGAGTAGTTGAATTGGAGTCCTAATATCGTTTAATATTGATTGAGATCGACCCGACAAGTAAGAGAAAAACCAATTTATTGTTTCCTTTGAAAAACCAAGCTCAAGTAGTGCAATCAATATATCTTTGGGATCGACATGGTCGAAAGCTTTACTCAAGTCAAACAATACTAATATATTAAGCTTACTGTTGTCCATTGCTTGTCGAATATCATCAGTGAGTCTCAATAACGCTGTTTGCGTACTGTGATGTTTCCTAAATCCAGACTGAAAAGGATGAAATAGCTCATTATCTTCCAAATATGTTTTCACCTGATTAGCAATAATTCTTTCAAAGCCTTTAGCCAAATGCGACAAATTTGCAACTGGCCGAGTGTCTGACGGTGACCTTGGTGGTGTAATTTTATTTAAAGGTATTATATAAATAATCTTTCATACATCAGGGAAGATACAACAGTCGAGAGACCTATTAAATAAATCTGTAAGAAAGAGTGAGATTTGGGGAATATGATCTCTCAACCATCTCAGATTGAGACCATCAGGGCTGTTCCCTTTTGACTTGGATAATGTAAGGTGCAATGCTTTAGTAACATCCACTATATCAATCTTGGTCCAATGAAATTTACAATCAATCTTCTTTATATGGTCGATAGGTAAATTATCTATGAAATTTGCATCACTTGGTTGATGTTTTCTAACTATGTTTGCATAGTGCTCATTCAACTCACAAGCATCACAGAAATCAAGTAGTGATGAGGGGTTTGATTTGATTAAGCCAAGGTGCTTGAGTTTGCTCCAGACAGTTGAACCATAAGGCAAATTTGAAAGAGCGGTTTTGAGGTATTCTTCACAAGCATGATTCAACTGAATTTTTAATCCTTTTCTTTTTAATCTGAAGAGAGCAATCAAGTTTGAATCCTTGTTTCTCGTTGCTTTTTTGTAGATTTTATCACGCTCCTGACACTTAATTTTTAACTCTTTCGTAAACCAAGGATTACTCACTCGCGTCACATTTCTTGTAAGTAAAGGTGCATGTACGTCCAAAGAGTTCGAAACCCCAGTTTTAAAAATACTCAGTAGTTCATTAGGATTTGAATTTTCAAGCACAAAATTGTCAATTTTTAAAGTATTCATCAGCGAAATTGATAAGGCCAGATGATCACAGTTTTTAAAGTTTCTGTAGGTTAATCTCTTTGGTGGAGGTTTTAAGTTATTCAGTCTATATTGGCAGAGTAAGTAATCATGACCATCAATAAACGGAAACTCAGATTTCATAAACGAGGATAACTTGGTTTCATTATCCAGTAAAATGACGTCCAACCAGGAATCACAATTGTTTTTGTAGAAAGTAGCACCATAGGGTACACAATAAAGTGATGATTCAGCTATGAAGTTCTTTAGATCGTTCGAAGTGTAGGTATCTTCCAACAAGTTGCAATTTAAATCACCAGCGATAATAATGTTACTATAGTTCGATGCAAATTTGGAATAAATATCAAAAAACTTATTCAAAAAGAATCCTTTTGGTCTTCGATAGATGCAAGATAACAAAAGGTAAGATCCTGTAATTAAAGTTACGTCGACAATGAGATACTCCGGTTGATTTAAATGATCAGAAGTTGAAATATGGAGTACTTTAGCTTTTAAAGATTTGTGAATAAGACAGCCAGATCAGTATATGTATGCTTCAGGATTTGGTCCCTACGAATGATAAAATAATCATCCAGTGATGAAATTTCATCATCCAATGTGGGCTTTAACCAAGTCTCTACAAGTATTATAATGTCGGGTTTCGTATTAATAACCAAATCAAGAAACTGAGCAATATGACCAATAACACTGTTTATATTCAAACTTAGTACACTTAATGATGAGAAAGTATTCTTAATAGAGATATTCGCAGAATCAGATAGATGTTAATCAAGCAATGTGAGATCGGATTCATGATTTATAATAAGCCTTCCCGAATCCTCATCCTTCCTAACAAAGATTTGCCCACATTTAGCCCAGACAAATTTGAAATTTCTATTCTTCGCCTTCTCTTTGGTTTTCAGTAGTAATCAATGAGTCTCAGGAAGCAAAAATTCATTGACGTAGATAGAACCTCTAAAAGCCTCATCAACTTGTACAGGAAAAACTTTTTTTGCTAAAAGATTTCTTAACTTGCGCTTCTTATCAACGATGAAATCACGAGTAGGAGTTGACATCAATGAGATAATGTAAGAGTGAGTATTAGATGTATTCTGATCTCGCAATTGTTATTTTTGTTTATAAATTTACGAGCATTCAAGATACTACCAATCAGATTTAGCAACTCTAGACTCTTTAACACTGCAGCTGAAATATCACCTGGTGTTAAATTAGTTGCAACTATATCAGGGATACCTGAAATCACCAGTTCCGAAGTGCTACCTAAAACTTGCTGAGGAACAGACGATACAAGTGCTGATTCCTCTACGTTTGATAGTCTTTTAGAAATTAACTCCAAATCAGATTTTCGTGTTTCTTTCAAATTCGAAAGATCTGAACTAATTGCAGCAATTTATTCAGCATTTTTCCTAACATTGGTAGTTAATTCTGTCAGGTTTGCAGCAGTTTGCTTCTGTGGTTCTTTGACCTCGAGCAATTTAACACTCAAATCGTTGAGTTTTTCATTGGTCGTGACTTCTGAATTACAAAATTTCTCCATCAAAAGAGTAATTTTTTCATCCAGAGATTTTTCAGCCCAATCAACTGGTAAGCACGACATCGTTGGTGAGGTTATAGGGGTATTAAACACTGCGTCTGGACCAGGTGATATCGGTGTATTTGGTGTGATGGGTGACTTCAATAAGGTCGATACACGAGCTGTAGATAAACGAACAAGTGAGGTTGATTCACGAGCTTTGAATGTACGATCAAGAGAAGGAGAGCTTGCAGACTTGAAGCTAGAAACTGAAGAGGTGTTGGAGCTAGTAGATTTTAGCGAAGCAAGTCTCGTTTTTGGGTCTAGATTTTCCAGGAGATAATTAAATTGTTTTCTGCAGCAATCAGTGAGCAGCCTGTTTTTTACATAATCTCGTGCACAACCAGGATGAAAATACTGTTGACAAGTGTTACAAATAACAGATGATTTGACAGGTCTCTTACATTTGACACATATATCAGACGCTAATGGCATACCAAGGATACCGTAATATGACCTTAAAAATGACTAGACAACTAGTCAGATACTGGACAAATAACCAGTTTAAGGTGTCAGTTTAATGTAAATACTATCCTATGTACACACACTATATGTGTCTTTACTACTTTTCCGACGACAACAAATTGATGCCTCTTGTAGTAATTTCGATGGTAGGTTACCGACCGGGTAGTAAGCAAATTGATGTTACGTGGTAAACATCAAGTGTGTTTAAACTTCAATTGACGTTATCTAAGCTATCAGTCCACAATTTCACGAGACACTAAGAACCTATCCTCTTCAATGTTGAATAGATTTTTAATTAATTATCCAGCAATCCACAAGGCACAAATAAATGAAATTTATACATTAGCTTGTAGATTGCAATTTAGAGCTTGCAATAATTCTGAAACAAAAAATTCCCAAAGGCAAAAAACAGCAGAAATATATTCTAAATACAGAGCAAAAAAGTAGTGTGTTTATGTCCTTACAGAGAGAGAGAGAGAGAGAGAGAAGGAAGAGTGGAAATAATAAATTTTTAATTAATAAAATTTTAATTAAAAATTCAGTCATTAGCAATTTAAAATTTTTTCTTTATTTCTTGGTAAATAACAGTTGAGTGTCGAAAACACGTGAAATTGATTTTACTAAATTTTTAATTTAATTAAAAAAATTTTTTTTTTTTATTTTTATTTTTTATTTTATTATTATTAATAATATAAAGTTTGAGAAACTAAAATAATATTATTAAACCAGAAATGACAACAAAACCCAATAGTTTGTGGTAGTATTTTTATTTTCTACGAGTCACAGCTACTCAGGGGATTAAAAATAATCATAATAGAAAACAGCATACCCAGTAGCTCGTGGTAGTATTTTTCTACAAGTCACAGCTACTCAGGGGATTATAAATAATAATAATAATTACCAAATAAAACTCGGTAGTAGTAAACACTTTTGTAATAGATATTTTTCTACGCATTAAATTCGATAATTTAGTCGAACAAAAATTACACAAGGCTACCGAAGCTAGTGACGCACTCTCCTTTGTCTAGTTCGGAGAATTTTTGTTTCGGCATTATTTTTTTCGCGCGCTTGGTAACAACGCAGTAGTGAAGCATTCTTCACTTATTATAAAATCTAATCTGCTGACTGATTTTTTTTTTTCTTTTAAAATAAAATAATACAATAATTTTCTTTTTCCGTTCTAAATAGAAATTTAATCTTTTGAGTATTTTGGTAAATTAAAATTAAATATTCTAGTTATTATCTAAATACAATTGCAATAGTTTAATTTGAATATTGAATTTATTATTTATAATTATTGTAAACTTAAATTTCTCCTGGATAATCGTATTTTATCTCGAAAGATCTTTAGAAATTTTTTTTATTTTCTGAAATTTAATTGAGAAATCGTTCGAAATTTATTCAGAAATGAAATTTTAGTAATTTATTTTTTTTTATTGAAATTCAATCTGATTTTTTTTAGATTATATTTTTCAAAATTTTATATTTTTCAATAGTCTATATTTAAAAAGATTTCAGAGTTTTTTTCTAGAAATTTATCTTTCGAAATTTAATTACAAATTTAATTTTGATAATTATTTTGAAAATTTATTTAGATTCTATTTTCCTCTTTCTTGAAACTCATTTTGGTAATTTAATTTTGAAATTAAATTGATAAATTATCTTTTAATATCTATTTAGAAAATTAATTTTTGTAATTTACATTTTTTTGAAATTCATTTGAATTTTTGTAGATTTAAATTAAAATTTTTTTTGTAGATTCTATTTTGCCAGAATTTAATTTTACTCGATAATTTACAATTTAAAAAAATTTTAACTTAATTTCGTTTACCTTGGACAATTAATCTTTCGAAATTTAATTTTTTTTTTATTTTATTTTTGAAATTTCTTTAGAAATTTAAATTATTTCAAAATCTATTTTGGATATTTATTTTTTCAAATTAAATTAAAGAAAAAGTACATTTTGAAATTTATTTGGAAGAACATTTTGTAACTTATTTATTTTTTGGAATATAATTTAGAATTTAATTTTCTTTGAAATTTATTTGGAAATTTATTTTTAGAATCTGTTTGAAAATTAATTTATTTTGAAAATTGTCTTTTGAAGATTTTGGAAATTTAATTAATTCATTAACAATTTACATATTGTCCGAAAAATTATTTTCAATTCATTTTTGCTTGTTTAAATTTTATCACTGCGTTTAATAACAAAATTTTACAAACTAAACAAGGATTTAGATGATCTATTATACAATGATGAGTCCAAGTGGATTGAGAACCAGGTCTCAAGGACCGGAAGAGGCGTCAGAATCTGAAGCTCGACTAGTTTCTTCAGGAAGAGGCCGAGGTAGAAGGTTACCGTCTACTACAGTGAATCCAGAAATAAATGTTGTTCAAAGGCCCATGGGGGAGCGAGCTCAAATACCCAGGTCAAGTGTTTCACCTGTACCTATGGGTGAGTCGACTCAATTAAACCCGGGTTCTAAACAGAGGTCCGCAGGAGTCACACCTACAGTTCATAACAGTTAACGAGTATTCATCGGCGAGGTTCCCGGCACGAGTGGTACGGCTTCAGTCGTAGTTAGAAGTAATACTACTACACCGGCCCCGAGTAGTTCTTCGAGATCTTCCTTTCATCAGGGAGAAGCTGTCGATCAAGAAAATCGTATCAGGGATTACATGGATCGAAATCTCTCTTGGCTACAACGTCAACTACGAGGAGAATCTCGACAAGCCGAAGAAGCAAGAGGACAACGAGAAATACTGAAACTTGCACTACTCAACCAGGCACGTCGGGAACATGCACAACGTGGACGAGAGCTGGAATAACGGCTACGTCGGGAACTATAACATCGAGAATGACTCGAGGAAGAAATACGTCAACTACGTGAACGTCTTGCACGAGAAATTCATACAAGAACAGGTCGTGCGGGAGTTGATTCAAGTTCACAATTATTCCAAGACTGGAAAAATTAGGAACGCCAACCAGGTCCTCCAGATTATTATCCTGCTCGTCGATTGACCAATCCAGGCAATGGTTATGGAAACTTTTTCCGATCTACAAACCAACAGAGTCGTTACCGTGGTGTCATACCAGGTAACATCCAAACATATATGCCTGTTACTCAGTCAGGATACCAACATACGCCTGCCAAGAATATACAAACTGGAGTTCTAAACACCATAACATCAAGACAGGCCCCTGCTTTTCGACAATATCAACCAGCAGAAACACAGAATTCAAATACTTCTGTATAAGATGTGGGCCAACTTTACAACTTAAAATAAATCCGTGGACGTAGACCGAAGCCTTGTTTCAACTGTGGCGTACCTGGTCATACAGTCAAGATGTGTCGAGTCCCTAGGAGAGTTTGTACTGTGATGCACCTAGTGCATCCAGCAGGTGACGCTACCTGTTATTAGAGTGCTATCTATTATGAGAGCGCGAATTCAAATGAAATATTCAAATTAGTAAATATTAAATGATTAAAATTAGTTAAATTTTATATTCGAAGTAAATATTCAAATCATTTATTTAATGCTTTTATTCTTACCAGTTGTAATAAACATCTTTTAGTTACCTCTGTTTTATTTACAAAAGAAAATAAAATAAAATAAAAAAACATATTTCGGTACAAAAGGGCATTGTAACCGAATTCTCAGAACCCACAAAAAGCACTTGAATAATTCAAGAACTATTTCTCGCCACATGGAACTTAAAACCCTATGAGGAAAAGTCGTAAAAGACACGTGTGAAATTCAATAGAACCTGGTTCTAAAGTAACAAAGAATAATACAAAACCATAAGTAACTAAATAAAAATAAGATTGTTAAATAACATTTACTGTTAAAATCTAACTTTAAATAATATTGTAGTTAAGCAAAATTAAGTTAAAATAATTAATAATTATTATCTTGTATTTAATTTATAATTGATGATTATTATTTAATTAATTTACTATTAATTTATTATTAAATCATTATTTAATTATTATTTAATTTATAATTAAACGATAATGTCTATTCTTTTATACATGATAATAATTAAACTGACTTATAATTTTATTAGAAAATCCGATTGTAAAATGATAGAAATAATATTTAATTCAAATTATTAATTAGTCAAACTCAAACATTAATCCAACATATTATAAATAATATAATATATATATTTTCATGTTATAGTTTATTATAATTTTATTGTAATTTAATTTCAAGTTAATTATAAGTTAATTTTTATTATAAATAGATTTTAAAAGGGTCTGTTAAATTAATAAAAATAGTTAAATAAACATAATGACTGTACTGCTAAAAGTGTATATTAGTGAAGTCCAACTTTCAGGCCGATAGGCTGAAATAAATATATATAGATATAGAGAAAATATATGTTAGTGTATGAGGATCATTTATATGTAGTAGAAAATGTGTGTGCTTATGTATTCTTTAGAGTGGATGTATGTACGGAAGTTACGGTGGGAGAAGAACGGAGTTTGAAGCTCTTCGGAGAAACTATGTAACGACACTTCTCACCGAGAGCTTAGATTGCTAAGATCACGTCATTGTAAACCGCAATTTTATATTTTAAAGCTTTTTAATATTTTGTCAACTTGAATAATAAATTGAAACCAACTAAATAATTTTGATCAAAATTAAATAACGTCTAAGTAGAATTCTTTTATTTAAAATGATTCCTTTCCCGCGCTGAAACCGAGTATTTTAATACTCCCGGGTGAAAGAACTACAATAAGTAAAGTTTTAAATAAATAAAAATAACATTTACTAGATGGAAGCATAACAGTACTATCTGCTATAAAACAGGCCATGTAAGACAGACTTGTCCTTTAGCTGCTCTGGCGAATTGATAACCTCTATCAGAGTTAGTAAACCCTGGGTCAATTTTACAACATCAAAAAAATAGTCAGTTGTAGTTCGTAGTTTCCCGTGTGCCTATCAAGAGAAACTGAAGACTGAGGAAACGAATTACATCATAGAAAGACATTCGAATACCAATCTGGGTTTATCCCCGAAAAGAGATGTGGGATTTATACCAATCTTTTCTCGTGGGCCAGATTCGGTGAATAATAATAAATTGTCAATTTATTATTGATTTTTGTTACTGATGAAAATATACATTGTTAAAAAAAACAAAAAAATAAAAAAAATAAAGATGACCATCGCACAGCGATTTGTTGAACCACTCTGTACAGAGGAGGTATTAAAAGTGAGTATTCTACTAGAAAACCCATCACTGAGTCTTTCAATTAAAATATTGGAATCTTGTATATTTTTCACCAGAACAAAAATTCGGAAGAAAACTCAGAAACAGAACAAACATCTGTCCCTGAGTAGTTATATGTATCTAAAACCCATAACTGGGTCTTTCGATTAAAATATTGAAATCATGAATATTTTTATTAAACAAAATCTGAGGAATACTCAGAAACAGAACAAGCATCTGTCCCTGAGTGGATATAAGAATTGTAACCTAGTACAAACTAGCAGTGAGTCAACATGTAGTTTTACCAACCATCAACACGTCTTCGTAAACGTCATTTTACTATTTATACTCCAAGAGATACTAGATATAGATAGTCAGAGATCTTATATCAAATGGAAGAGTATATGAAGATATCAAACACCTAGTTGTTGGTGACCTACAAGAAGATCAGACTAAGGAATGAGTGCTTCTTGCTAATCACTCTACTAATAGAAGTAAGAGTGGAGCACCTTTCGTAATTCAAGTCAGACCGCTGGAGAACAGTAATTGTGTATTTTACCCGACCTAGGTTATTCCTTGGTCCTGGGGATGGACTTCGTGGTGAAATTCAGGTGTATACGATACTAGTCTCGTGTCATCTAATTTATAAAGAACCCGAAAAAGAATAAGAGCATTTGATTGTCTCAATTGTCAGCTCCATGGTATAGAAACTAGATTTACAACTGCAGTAGGAGCAACTAGCTGCAGTTTGTTGAGGGGGAGGCTGAGATGCTATCTCGAGCTCACGGAGCTGATGACCTGAAGTGTCCATACTGTTTGAACGGAGGTGGAATCGGAGACGCCTTTGAAGTCAGGAAGACTTCAACCAACGCTGAGTCATCAATTGAGCCATATCTGAGCCGAAACCAAATCCAAATTCACCTTGGCCTGTACCAGCATCACCTAGAAGTCTGAATTTTTTTTTCTTTTTTAAGTCTACAGAGTCGTCAGGATGTTCTAAGCGTTATACCCGGACATGTACTGAGGTGTCCAAGGGTGCTATTCCTAGTCATAAGTTAGTCTCAGCAAACACGTCTGTTAAACCAAGGTTGACAGTGTCTTCCACATTTTTTTTAGGATACAAGATCCAACGCACGGTTACGTCAAGGAACCCAATACCTACGTCCATTGGACCATGATGAGGACTTGTACTTGTTTCAATGGACTTCGTCTTCTCGTAGTTATGTTTTCTTTTGGTCCTGGAGAGGTTGAAGATCGATACACCCAAGTGCTGGTCTGGTGAGGGAGAGTGTAACAGGGTAAAATTACCCTGCATCGATAAGTCGCCAGAGATCGATAACTATTCGACTAGCACTGGTGTACCTCGATCTTCGGGCCTAAAGAGAGAGTAGGAGGAGGTAGTTTGGGGGTTATTATATAGGTGAGCCATGCGTTGCAACAGGGAGAAGTAGTGTAACCGCCAGACAGTGTGCTACAGTAATCAAGAGGGACCGATCCTCGGAGTAGTTACAAGACGACAGAAGCCAATAACATCTAGGACTTCAATCTCGAGTAGTGAGTTAGATCGTCGTATATTCAACAAGGTATCAATAACTCTGTGGGCTAGGAGTGGACCGTAGGGTTTATACTTGGTTTAATTCTCCTCTGATTAATTATCAATTAATTAATTAATTCGTAATAATTCAATAATTATTTAATTGCAGGTGATTTTGATTCGTTAGTTGCCGTTGAGCGTCCCTCAGGGGGGTTTATACCCGAAGACTGCTCAAGGACCTAGCTGTAATAATTGTCGTGAGAATTTATTTTATTAATTTACTCTATTAATTATTAATAATATTGAACATCTGAAAAATCGGTTTAGTTGCAAATATTTTATTTAATAAAATAAAACCGAGTAATAAATTCTTCGAGAAAGTTCCTTTGTCTTCTCACGGATCAGGCAAGCGTCGGTCAAAATTTACAACGCAGTTAACGTGTACCCAAGGTCAAAGTCTACTACGCACTAACGAACATTGATGTCCATTTTGAGCGGACAAATTCTTGGAAATTATTTTACTCGACGAATTATTAAGAACAATTGAATTATTATTAATTATTATTTATTACAAGAAAATATTATTTATTGTCCAGTATATTATTTATTGAGAATTTAGTACTGAATTTTGGCACGATTAAGATTGATTTACCCTTGGATAATTTTTCATTAATTTATTTTACAGTGAGATAAATTATTTATAAATTATTTATTTAATCGGAAAATTCCACGCGGTTATTTTTGTACATTGAACTTAAGTTCTGGAAGCTTATTTTAATAATTTTTGATTTCATCATCTTAGAAAATTCTTTAGAATTTAATTAACAAACGTGGATATTAAGTCCGGGAATTTTAGTTAAAATTATTTGATAAAATTTTACAAGAATTATTTTATATTAATAATAGAATTACGAGTTGAAATGGGAATAAATTTATACGTCGAATGTTCCTGAAAATTTATTTAATGTTGAGTATTAAACTCGTGATTGATGAGAATTAAATTTAGGCGTCGGTTTTTAGTTTAGATTTTTGGGAATTAAATTATTAGTTGTGAAAATATTTTAAAATTTCATTGCTATCTAATGACTGAAATAATTAAGCTGGAAGTTAATGTGATAATTTTCTGAAATTAAAATTTTGTAATAACTTTTATAAGTCAAAAATAAAAGTAAAGTAAAATCAGTGTGTGTGAAGACGCGTGGGTTATGAGTGTGTGTGTGTGTGTGTGTGTTAACAGTGTCCCCTCACATACGACAGTCTCTGTGTAAGGTGCTTCGCTGAATACTTAGTAAGGGTTTAGTGTGTTAGGTGTTAACAGCGTTCTCTCGCATACGACAGTCTCTGTGCGGGGTGTTTCGTTGATTAGTTAGTTAGGAGGTAAATTGTGGGGATGTTAACAGGGATCCTTCGCATACGACAGTCTCTGTGCGAGGAGGTTCTTGTTGGATTTTGGCTCTGGATAGCCGCCAGTTAGGCTATAGACGACCTTTGCATACGACAGTCTCTGTGCAAGGTGAATTTTGGATCTGGTCAGCCGACAGTTAGGCTGTAGTCTTAAGTTGATTATAGTGTGAGTGTGAGTGTGTACAGCTTGTTAAATACTTTTGTTATTGATAGATACCGGTTACATTGTTAAATAAAAATTTATTTATTTCAGATCACCTTCCTCCACTCTCTCTCTCCCTGTAAGATAAGCTCAGCTCTGGTTCCGGTTCCAGGAACCGTGATTAAAAATCCTGGTGGCTCCCTTATATTTATTAATTTAGATTCATTTTGTTTAGTTTATTGTTTTAATTAATTTGACTTAAGCGGCCAATTGAGCGGAATAAAAACCCGTTACAACACACACACTTTTTAATAAAACAATTTACCCAATTATTCGCACTTATTTCTAATTAACAATATTAAAATAACTCACTCAATTTTAATTAACAATATTTCTCAATACTCGCGTTTCACAATATACCTTCCTGGGAATCAAATTCAAATCTCGGTTCCTAACCTTGACTTCGATAAATAATTGTATTTTATTTTCTCAATCTCATTATTGTTATTATTGAATTATCACAGAATTTTCTTGAAATGAAAAATTTTAGATTTATTAATATTGAATTTAATCTGCCTGTATTAAATAAATTCAATCATTACTTAATAAATCTAGTGATTGGAAGAAAGAACCTGGCCAGTGCCTAGTATTTCCTCGAGCAGCGCAGTTTATTTCACAGAGGTTAATTTTCAATACCTGGGATTGTTATAAAATTCCTGGAGACTTCAAATGTTTTCCAATTCGTAATCAGGTCCCGGTGCACTGGCTACAACAACCATATAATAATATATATATATATATATATATATATATATATATATATATATATATATATATATATATATATATATATATATATATACTAGCTGACCCGGCAAACGTTGTTTTGCCATGTGAATAATTTCTAGAGAATTTCTAGTGTAGAAAAAAAATTACTAACTTATTGGAAGTGTATAAGGATGTGGAATATGAGTAAAAAAGGCCTGGAGCGCTGTGAACGATGAGGGAATGTTGTTTAAAAATAACAAAACACCAAACATTAATTGTTTTAATTTATTAAAAGTAATAATTATTTATATAATTAATTAATTACATAATATTAATCTCTTAATGCTGCAGCGTAAACAATATTTTTAGTTAGCCCGTCTTTAGCTAATACAAACAAACTTGAAGGTTTACCCACTCGAGAGCATGCAACGTATAATTGTCCGTGTGAAAAACATGGTGTGCTCAAATCTAAGCCACAAACAGACATTTTTTGGCCTTGAGATTTATTAATAGTTATTACAAATGCCAATCTAATCGGAAATTGAATACGCTTAAATTGAATTGGCACATCTGTGGGTATAATAGGTATTCGTGGTATCAATATATTTTTACCTCGAAACTTGCCATTTAAAATGGTGCCTTCGATAACGTTTTTCATTAATTTTTTAATGACTAATCGCGTACCGTTGCATAGCCGTGGCGAATACTTGTGAATAGAA
>NC_058159.1:15914630-15971021 GCF_020080835.1 Cotesia glomerata | reverse complement strand
AGCGTTTAATTCTAAGAAAAAACCATCTTCGATAAAAGTGATCCCATGAAATGCCGCTGAGCTTTAGAAATTCAAAAATTAAAAATCAAAGTTTTTGTGTATTTTCAATGGGAAATATTCACATGCCTTGGTCGAGGACGTTAATTAATATTAAGAGCTCAAACTTTCAGGGAATTTTTTTGGGTATTTCCAACAAGAATTCACGATGGGACCGAAAAAATAAAATAAAAAAAAAAAAATCACCCTTATATATATATATATATATATATATATATATATATATATATATATATATATATATATATATATATATATATATATATATATATATATATATATATATATATATATATATATATATATACATATAAATTTGTAATTTTATTTAATAACTAATGAAATGAAATCTACTTCCATTTCGGCTGCCGAATGGCCTTTTTTTTTTTTTTTACAACTAGTACGGAAAAATGAGTTGCTCGACACTTTAAAATAATTGTCACCAAATATAAACTCTTAATTTTAATAGGAAGATCCTCCGCATCGCAGTTCTTTATCTTTTTCTCAGTCCAATAAAAAAAAATTCATACCTCATCATTAATCGATTATACAGAAAAATTTTTTTTTTAATTTTGTAGGAAATTTAATGCTCTACAAAAAAAGTATCTTATATTTTTTTTGTAAACCTCACCATTTGACTGAAATTGAAGATTTAAGTTTGATTATTTCAAGTCAATGTTATTTTTGTTTATGAATTTTATAACTCGATAAGAAATGGCTATTATAGAATGCGCAATAAAAATTTTGGTAGGAAATTGAATGCTCTATAAAAATGGTATCTTATTTTTTGGCGATTAAATTAAGCGTTCAAAAAATATATATTATCAAACTTTCATGCATACCGATTTTAAGAGTTTTTTAATTAAATAATCGAAAAATTTCAATTTAATTTATAAGTTTTGAGAAAATTTACACGAATTTTATTTTTTATTAACTGAGAAACTTCAAAATATTTTTCAAGTTTTTTTTTATGAGTAAGTTTCTTTATTTACATTTAAAAATAATTAAATTGTACATTATTTATTGCTTAGTTAATTATTTATTTATAAAAAAAGCAAAGTTTTCAATATAAATATATTATGATTTATTTCAGTTTTAGAGAAAAAAAAATGTCCAATTAGTTATAAAAAAGTTTTTTATTTCAATTTTCAACTCAGTTATTTATTTTCAAACAATTTTTGTTGCAAGTAGAGTAGTTTTTTCAATACTCTTTAGCAACTTGCAATAAAAATTGAAATTGATCTATATATATATATATATATATATATATATATATATATATATATATACATCTATAAACTTTTGAAGCATATGCATTTTTTGAATCCGCTTGACGAGCTAAGTCGAAATATAACAAAATTTTTCAAAAGTTCTTCCATGAAGACCAATGCAATAGTTAGATTTCTATGAAATCGACTGAAAAAACGTAGAGTTTTCTTTGATTTTTCAATTATTGCGCCTTGCGGTTGAAATTGGCGGGAAGTTGCAGGCATAACCTGTAGGATCAACCGTTCTACTTATTTATTTTTTCTCAACATACAATATAATTTTCATAAGCGACATTTAAATGTTCATAGATAAAATTTACTTTATAAGGTTACATTCATTTGCAAATCGATGACGTCACAAGGTAGAATGTTCCGGAAAAGTTTGATAATCAATTTCTAGTCATTTATAAATAATATATCACGATTATTCATATTTATTGATAATCGGCTTACTATTAAGTAATATTTCTTTGGTTAAAATATTTTTATATTGATATTAATCTTTTTGTCGGTAAATTTGTTATTAGACATGTAGATATTATAGCGTTAGCGTTAACACAATATCTGCAATTGCTAGTACAGTCCGAAATTCTTCCCAGAATCGATATAGCAGATAGCTATTATTTCTTAAAGTATAGTATCGTGACACACGCTAACGTAAATAAATTTTCGAAAGCAAATTTCCTATCTTTTTGTTATTCTATATAGTGAAAATGGAATAATCAAGTCGCAAAAACAATCCAAGTAAAATTTATAACATCACTTGCCGATTAAAACGGATCTTAAACACATTAAGAAATTCACCTCAGCGAAGACAATAAATCTATGAATTGAACACTTCTGGATTTAAATTGCGAATCAAAATTGCACATGTAAGTTTTTTTTTGTGTAGAACTGAATATTTTATAGCAAAATTTTCTTTAGTGCAAATAAAAATCTCATGTCACGTCACAAACATTCGCTTTGATATAATTTATCGTTATTTTTAGAAAATATCTTTATAGTCGATTTCTTCCAATATTAGGAAAAATGTAAACATGCCATTTTTAAGTATATTGATATATTTATCAAATTTCTTCTGGAATCAATCGGAAAAATAATATAAAATACATCAGTGAAACAATTTTTAAAAGTTCTAACCTTCAAATAAGAGAAAAAAAAAAGTTTCACTGTATAATATTATCAATAATACCAAATTGATAAAAATCATAACATAAATAACTGATGTAATTTCAAGTTTAAATAAAAAAAAATAATCATAAAGTGAGAATACGTTACAAGATGTTTAGAGGACAATAGTTATAACCAAGAAAGTTCAATTCAGCAGCCAAAATCGGAAGAAATTTCGTTAGAAAAAATCATAACACTGATATTCTAAGCCTTATAGAATAAGTGTGGGTGTTACTGCAGGTTTCGGTATTACCGCGGATTTTTACAAGATGTTATAAAAATCTAACTATTTCATTGGTCCTCATGACGCAACTTTTAAAAAATTTTGCTAAATTCCGACTAAACTAGCATCATTAGTATCACATTTTAGTGAATATAGCCCACGCATACTATGTGAGTGCTACTTCCTCCAGCAAGGACGCAATACTTAGGCCTTAAATCGGCAAATTTTGAAAATTCGACTTTTAATGTAGGATTTCTTTCCTTGAATAAACTATGTAGTTCTTTTAAACTCGAAAAGATGAGTCGCGTATGGATTTTTATTTTCTGAACCTCATTTTTTCTTAAGGAAATACAGTCTTTCATTCCAGGCATAGGAGAGCTTATTTCGTCATCTTCATAGAACTAAAGAATAGCAGATTCAATGTGTTTTGAAAGTGGATTTCCTTAAAATAAAAGTTTTCTTACAGAATCGTTATTAAATAAATCCAAATTATTGTTTAAGGAAAAAAATCTTACACTAAAAGTCGGATTTTCAAAATTTTCTGATTTAAGGCCTAAATATTGCGTTCTTGCTGGAGGAAGTGGCACTCACATAGTATGTGTGTGCTTAGGGTGTCCGTTATTTCCCAAGTTGAATTTTTTTTCGCGATCGCCCCCTGGATTTTTAGTTCTTGACCTAAAAAAAAATATCTTACCCAAATAAGCTCTTAATTACCAAATTGAACCGTGCCGAAGTCGAGTTACATTTCCCATTTAAATAACATGGGAATTTGGAACTTTTTGCAATTATTTTTTTTTCTTCACAAAAAATGTCACCACGATTATGATCAGTGCATATTCTGATAAGAAATTGAATGCTCTACAAAAAAGTTCTCTTATAATTTTTCGATAAAATCATTCCTTTAGAAGTTATTTGTGGTTAAAGTTGTGTTTATAGTTATTATCATAGTTTTGCAGTCTTGCTGTAAAGTTTTTTATGTTATAATCATTTATTTTATTTATAAATGTTCCAAAAATTTTATCAAAATGATTAATAGTTACAGTAACGTTAACAATACGATGTATTGAATATATTTTTAATAATATTGCCGCTTATTTGTATTTTTTCTGTCTCTATTCACATTTATTTGTTAAGCAATTTTTAGTAGCGTTATGATAAGTATTCATGAATTTGTTTGTTTTTGTTTTCATGAATAATTTGCACTAAATATTGTTTTTGTTCTTTTTTATGCGTTAAATTGTTGATGTATTTTTGAGTTCATCGAAGCGCTCTTTCGGCTAAATCGTTAACAATTGTAGATTATTAACAATGTCTAATCCTTCCAAACAATCATTATTGGTGGCTCATGTCTCAAAGTTAATCTCTAGCAATTTTTTATTTATGTTGAATCAAAAAAAAATTTTCATCGAATTTGAATTAATAAAAATTAATTTATTTAAGAAAGAAATCAATATCTTTTTTTTTGAATTGATAATTTCATTATCTGCATTAACTATATAGCGTTCAGGGGGAATCAAAATCGAAATTTTCATCACATTTTAATAATTTAACGTAGTTGGATCCTGCAAGACATATTTCAAGAAAATTATGAAATTTTTTCTATTGAAAGATAATTATATTAATGATTCACCACCAAAATTTCAGATCAATTCACCACATTGTTTTTAAGCAATGAATTTTCGAAATTGTAACATTTACACGTAAAGGTATAGAAAGATGGTGAAGTTATATAACTTTTATATGTGAAGTTATATACTATAGTATGAAGTTATATACTATAGTATGAAATTATTTGCATCACTTGAGTGGTATGGAAGATTTCATACTAACTTTACCATCTCTCTACACCTCTGCGTATAAATGATGCAATTTCGAAAATTAATTTCTCAAAAACGGTGTGGTGAATCGATCTGAAATTTTGGTAGTGAATTGTTAATATATTTATCTTTCGATAAAAAAAATTTCATAATTTTCTTGGAATATGACTTGCAGAACCCAACTGTCTTAATCATTTTTCGTTTTACGTGAAGTTATGTATTTGAATCGAAAAAAGTCAAATCAGCTTTTTCACCAGTTAAACACCACAGATGGTTTTTGAATTTGTGCAATACTGCCTCAGAAATTTTCTTAACGGTCGTCCTGAAATGATACAGTCTTTATGTAATTTATATCTTGGTATAGAGCTGATCATAATCGTGGTGACATTTTTTTTGAAGAAAAAAAAATAATTGCAAAAAGTTCCAAATTCCCATGTTATTTAAATGGGAAATGTAACTCGACTTCGGCACGGTTCAATTTGGTAATTAAGAGCTTATTTGTGTAAGATATTTTTTTTTAGGCCAAGAACTAAAAATCAAGGGGGCGATCGCGAAAAAAAAATCAACTTGGGAAATAACGGACACCCTAGTGTGTGCTCTATCCGCTAAAATATGATGCTAGGTATAGAAAAAAAGCCTTCCGCTCCCTGGCGGTTTCGGCAACACGGTGAAAGCATGGTTTATTCACGGTCGTTTCACCTTATAAGATTCGTTTTTATTGAGCGATTTGTCAGTCAGCATCGGATACCATTGTGAAAGACGTCTGCTATAAATTTATCAAATATATACGGTGATTTCACGATGCAAACGTTAGTTATGCACCTCCAAGTAATAGAGAAGTGAGTAATAAACGTCTGTTTTAAGACAGTTGATGTACCGACTGTGAGTGCAGAAAAGATGAACGTACGCAAGTGAATCTACGACATTATAACTGGCAGTGTACGCTCAATATACTGTCAAATCACGGAAAATTCACGCTACTGTCACAAACAAAATAAAAATAATATTTCTGACAGCTCAGACGAGGACTCGAACCCGGATTGTTTAGTTGCGCGCCCACCGCTCTAACAGTTAAGATATCTGAGACACTGTCCGAAAATTTTCTTTAGTCACCTGATAAGGGGTCAAAACTTAGTCATTTTTTTTTTTATTTTACAGATAAAAATAGCTTAAATAAATTGATATTTCTTCCGTAAATTTAAAATAATAATCGTAATCAATGACTCAAATTTTTGATAATTATGAAAATCTTGATTTTGAAATAATGGTGAAATTATTAACTGTACAAAAAAAGTTCTGGAAAAGAAATTGCTTAAAACTTAATTAAAAAAAAAAAAATATTTCACAATAATTTTCCTTGATAATAAACAATTTTGCCATAATTTTGAAATTAAAATTTTTGTCTAATATAAAACTCAAATCCTTAATAATGGATCCGAATTTGTAAAATTACAGTAAAAATATTAGAGGTATGGAAAATATGTTCAAAGTTAAGTTGAAAATGAATTAAAATTCATTAACTAATAAATTGTTGAAAAAAATATTTTCGATTAAAAAAAACAATAGTTATTATTACATTTGTCATAAACAAAAAGTATTATGGTTCTTCATTTAAAACGATGAAAAAAATTCAACACTTGCTGTAGGTCATAAACTCTTCTGAAAAGTATTGAAATGTATTGAAAAGTATTGAAATGAAAAGATAGATCTCTGTTGATTGCATGTAATCTGATTAATTTTTTATGATTTTACTTTGAAATAAACAAAATTACAATAATTTAATTTTTTTTTTTCAAATTTTTCAACCCGAGTATTCACTGAAAATTCTCATTTGTTAATCTTTTTATTTACTTTGATAATTTTTAATGAAATGAAAAAAAAACATAGTCAGCATTTACTTATCGTTGACTTGTAAAAATTTCTAACTTACCGACATTATACGCTCGTTTCACGGTCGTTTCACTTACAGACCACTGTGCATACACCACCGAGTTACGGGTTTTTGACAGTTTATATGTTTTCGAATGACTGTCAAATGACAGTCGATCGATTGATGATCTACGATTTTTGGCTTAGGTAAAAAATCGGGGTAACCAATTAAAAATTTTGTTTATCGACTAGTGAAGTATAATAACGATACAAAATAAAAATCACAAAGTAACAGTGAAAAATTTTCACAACGATACTCGTCAGTCACTGTCCAACGACGGTCGTTCGATAGTCAAGCGACGATCATTTATCAACACTGAGAATTTACGGTGCATTCACCGTCGTTTGACGATTATTTTATCGTGACCACGAATCCGCCAGGGCTGCTTTTTGAAGTAAAAATACTTTGTCATTAAATTTTTGTCGTAACATATCAGTAAAGGGTTTCAATTTATATCAGTGGCACGGTAGGAAAATATTATTTGTTCATATATACATTGAAATTTTGGTGAAAAATTAAAAATCAAAAAATTAAAAATCTTTTAAATACTTTCAATTTTTGATTAAAAAAATTCGAATAGTTGTTTAAAAAATTGAAGATATTTAAATCCCCATTTGACAAACGACAAAAAATTTATTTTACAGTCTAGTGAAACAAATATTTTTTTCAAGGAAATTAAAAATGACAGTCTTCAAAAAAAGCCAAAATTAGAAATGGAATGTGAAAAAATAGTGAAAAAAAAAATTTTTTCAACTTCCCGCTAAGAAAATTAAAAATTTTCGAAAATCGGGAAGTTATTGTTTTTACCCCGTTTTTCGAAAGTCGAGTTTTCATCAGATCTCGATGTTTTAAGGTCCTAGGAAGCTTCCCTGACTATTCCAGCGATAATGTCTGAATGTCTGTATGTATGTGTGTGTGTGTGTGTGTGTGTGTTGTTTTTTTTTTTTTTTTTTTTTTTTTTTTTTTTTTTTTAAGGGGGGGGAATCCTTTTTACGGATTCTAGGCATAGTTGATTGGCCTGGATATGTGGCGACTCGACGCAGTGTCATACTAAAACTCGACGCTAGCTCCCCTACCCACTAAACCCTAAACCGCTTTTCCTCTTTCCCCTAATCTCTCATGGAAACCGCCGTTAGGCATTACTTCGTGAAGGGAGGATCTAGTTACTGCTCTTTCTTCTGGTAGCTAAGGTGTTATTTTACCTTTCTTCTAGTTGTTGTCATTTTCTCTTCTTCTTTCGATGGAACGCAAGTCTATAAGGAACGCAAGTCTATAAGGACACTGTGTGTGTGTGTGTGTGTGTGTGTGTGTGTGTGTGTGTGTGTGTGTGTGTGTGTGTGTGTGTGTGTGTGTGTATGAGTGTTAGATTTTGAATACAAGTTGGACTGATTCGGACCGATAGATTTTGAGAAATCTTAA
Source organism: Cotesia glomerata (assembly GCF_020080835.1). Classification (NCBI taxonomy): domain Eukaryota; kingdom Metazoa; phylum Arthropoda; class Insecta; order Hymenoptera; family Braconidae; genus Cotesia; species Cotesia glomerata. The sequence goes on along the minus strand of NC_058159.1, from coordinate 15,963,137 downwards.
AAAAACTGGGAAAAAAAATGTTTGAAATGTATTTTTTTGTCATTTTTACCTTTTAAACGGCTTAACCAATTAATTTTAAAAACAAGTCAGCTCTTAACATCAAAAATCCACGTCGATCGCCACCAAGCTGGTCAAAATCGGTTGATTCGTTCGTGAGTTACCGTTGACAAAAGAAATCGGAAAAAAGTGGTTTTTTCGAATTACACTATAATTTCCAGTCTGATCGATTTGTGTTCAAAAATATATCATAGAACTTAAAAAACTGCGTCGAGTGCCGCCAACCGCGTGAAAATCGGCATATTTATTCAAAAGTTATTGCGGTTTGAAAATTCAAAAAATAGTGTTTTATTAAACTTCTACGAGACTTTTGAGCTCAGAGAGCTCAAAACTACATGAAAATTATATTTTTGAGCTTGAAGAGCTCAAAAACGTAATAAGTGCAATTTTGAGCGCTTAATTACGAAAGTAGCGGGAAGTTCCAGGGATGGCCTTCAAGGTCAACCGTTTTCCTAATTTTTAACTTCCTGCTAGGATAATCAAAGAATTTTAAAAATCGGGAAGTTATTGTCTTCACCCCGTTTTACGAAAATCGAGTTTTCATCGAATCTCGACGTTTCGAGGTCCTAGAAAGCTTCCCTGACTATTCCCGCGATGGTGTCTGTATGCATGTGTGTGTGTGTTTTTTTTTTTTTTTTTTTTTCCCTTAGGGGGGGGAATCCTTTTTACGGATTCTAGGCATAGTTGTTTGGCCTGGATATGTAGCGACTCGACGCAGCGTCATACTAAAACTCGACACTAACGCTCCTACCCACTAAACCCTAAACCTCTTTCCCTTCTTTCCTCTAATCCTTCATGGAAACCGCCGTCAGGCATTACTTCGTGAAGGGAGGATCTAGCTACTGCTCTTCCTTCTGGTGGCTAAGGTGTTAACTACCTTCCTTCTATCTTCTGCTATTTGCTCTTTTTCTTTCGGTGGAACGCAAGTCTTTAAGGACTTCTGTTGCAAAAGTGTTGGTAGCGTTCCAGGCAGCTTTTGATGACAACATTGCTTCCACTAGTGAATCTGGTTGCATTTTCTGGTTCAGGAACCTCTCCAGTTCTTCACGTTGTGGATCGAAACGAAGACATACGAAGAAGACGTGCTCCGCGTCTTCAGCAGCTCCTGGGCAGGACGGGCACTCCGAAGAGTCATCGTGCTTAAAGCGGTGTAGATACTCTCGAAAACACCCATGTCCCGACCACATCTGCGTAAGATAGTAATTGACCTCACCGTGATTCCGGTTAAGCCAAATGTCGATCCGAGGTATGAGACGGTGCGTCCACCTACCCTTCTCTGCAGCATCCCATTGTAGTTGCCATCAACTTATGCTCTTCTGCCGTTCTTCAATTCTAAGTTCTTTAGGGCTCAGTGAAGTTGACCTTTTTCGTTGGTAAAGGGCCCACCAAGACGGTGGCGTTGTTTGCTCGGTGGGTCTTATATACGTGACTGAATAAAGTAGTCAGTACTTGTCTCGGATAGCTTAACTGGTAGAGCCCTTGGCGCGTAACCGAGAGATCTGGGTTCGATTCCCAGTCTGGGCTGTCTGATTATTTTTTCAATTACGGAAAAATTCCCACTGAGTAGGTTCCCCCCCCTTTCCCCTATCCGTTCTTTCCCAACTCCCTTAAAAAAAAAAAAATTCGCTTTAATATGGCCCGTCTTTCCTCTGCTAGAACTCTAAGAGGTAGGGTTCCAGCAATGACGAACACTGCTTCTTCTGATATAGTGCGGAAGGCACTAGCTACTCGTAGGGCACTCAGTCAGTATATTGTTCCAGCTTTTCTCCATGATTCTTGGGTTTCCAGTGCATCAGCCCAAATGGATATTCCGTAAGTGAGCACCGATATGACTACTGATGACGATAATAGCCTCCTGCTCTGCATTGGGCCTCCGATGTTAGGCATCAGCCGTGCGAGACTAGCCCTCACTACTGACTCTTTGGCACTGACATGTTCCACCTGCTGCTTGAAGTTGAGTCGGGCATCCAGCATCACTCCCAGATAACGGATAAATGGTTGTGATGTGATTTCTTGTTCGCCGACTTTCAGCTTAATGGTCTCTACCACTTTTCTGCTGGTAATAAGTACTGCCTCAGTCTTGTGTTGCGCCAGTTGCAGGTTCACTGCGTCCATCCACCGGTTAACGTGCTCAAAAGTGAGATCGAACATATGATTTATCTCGTCAAGGTGTTTGGCAACGATCACTACGGCTACGTCATCTGCATATGCTACGAGTTTGACGTTTCTTGGCAGAGTTAGTCTTAATAGACCGTCATACATAATGTTCCACAGGAGCGGGCCTAGAACTGAACCTTGTGGTACCCTTCCAGTAATATCATACTCCCTCGGACCGTTCTTCGTGTCATACTTCAGGACCCTGTTTTCAAAGTAGCTTGCTACGATCTTAAGCAGGTATTCTGGTACATTCTTCTCTTGGAGGGCCTGCATGATGCATTTCCAATTGGCGGAGTTGAAGGCGTTTCTGATGTCTAGTGTCGCCACCAGGCAATACTTCTTCGTTCCACCTTTCCATCTGGTTCCTGCGATTGCTTCCTTGGCCGTATCAACAACCTGTTTGATTGCGTCCAGGGTTGATCGTCCTTTCCGGAATCCATACTGATTGTCTGCCAGGAGTAGGTCGACTACTGCTTCAATTCTCTGGTGAATTATGCGCTCAAATATCTTACCCGCCGTATCTAACATGCAAAGTGGTCGGTAAGGTGACGGTTCTTCTGGTGGTTTCTTCCCTTTAGGCAACAGTACCAATCGTTGCTGTTTCCACTTACGAGGAAAAGTCCCCTCCTTGAGGCATGCATTATAAGCGTCGAGGAATAATGTTGGAGCTGCCTTTATGATGGTTTTCAAGGCTATATTAGGGATTCCGTCCAATCCCGGCGCTTTATTATTCCCTACACGGTTACAGGCCTCCATGTGTGTGTGTGTGTGTGTGTGTGTGTGTGTGTGTGTGTGTGTGTGTGTGTGTGTGTGTGTGTGTGTGTAAGTATGTGAACCGCTTATAATTTTTAAACGACTGAACCGATCGTAAGTCGTTTTTTTGGAATAACTCTTAAACGGCTCTACTGATCGATTACAAAAGCTAATTAGCCCTCAAGCTTCAAAAACCACGTCGATCGTCGCTCATCCGGTCAAAATCAGTTGATTCGTTCAAAAGATATCGTGAACGAAAGAAAACTGAAAAAAGTGTTTTTTTTCACATAACTTCGACATTTATTTTCGGATCGTTTTTGATGACATAGATTATTTTTTAAAGCTCAAAAAACCGCCTCGATCACTACTATGAACGTAGAAATCAGTTGATTGATTCGAGAGATACCCTCGACGAAATATTTGGAGACAAGTGTTTTTTCATTATCACTCCGACTTTTTTTAGAGTAACTTTTAAAAAGCTTTACCGACCAATTTAAAAAACTAATCAGCTATTAACATCAAGAAATCACGTTGATCACCGTCAAGCCAATCAAATATTGGTGTTTTTTCGGAATTACTCCGAGTTTCCCAGTTTAATCGATTCAAACTTGAAAATTCTTCATGAGGGTAAAAAGACTGCGTCGAATGCCGCCAACCGCGTGAAAATCGGTTGATTCATTCAAAAGTTATTGTGGTTTAAAAATTCAAAAAATATTGTTCTATAAAACTTCTATGAGACTTTTGAGCTCGAAGAGCTCAAAAACAACATGAGTCCAATTTTAAGCACCTAGGTATGAAATTAGCGGGAAGTTGCAGGGATGGCCTTTAGGATCTACTGTTTTTCTAATTTTTTTTTTACTTTTTTTTTCAATTTCTCTAAATCTACCGGTCTAGGTTAGTTCCAACTCACAGTAAATCTAAGTTTGGCGAAGCCCTTTCAAATGACACCAACTGCAATCAAATCAGTCAAGCCATTCAGAAGTTATAAGAGGTTTACATAAACACACACACACATACAGACGTACGGACATCATCGTAAAAATAGTCAGGAAAGCTTCTTAGGGCTTCAAAACGTCGAGATCTGTTGAAACCTCGATTTTTGCAAAACGGGATAAAACCAATAACTTCCTGATTTTTTGAAAATCATTGATTTTCTATACGGGAAGTTAAAAATACGTGCATCGGCCAGGTTTCGAACCCAGTTTGATAAATAGGTAATAAAGAAAGCCGGTTTAACCGGAGAAATTGAGGATACAATAAAAAAACTAAATCAACAGTTTCTAATTAATTATTGTTATTTATTATATTTATTGGAGGGTGGAAATAATTTTTTCAAACGCCGAATTATTATTAATAATGATATTTTATTATTATCGGAGTTAGCATGAAAATACTTCAGTTGCCGGTCAGTGTGCCTGACACACTCCTAGTGGCGCGACCGCTTGACACATTTCCCATCATGCATTGCAGGATTGGAATACCTTCTTATATATTATCTTAACTCAACAAGGTTACTAGATGTGTTATAACGACGACACCTTGTGAGCTGTTTATCGTCACACAAGAATTGTTTATTAGTTCAAATTTAAAATATACCAATAAATGGTTTTCAATAAATAATTCCCTGATTAATATTGATAACATTTCATCACAACTTAAATTTGTCGTTCATTATAAATTAATCAAGAAAATTGCATATGCACTCATTCGCATTAATGCTGGACCCCCTTCCCCCCGCAAGATTTTTTTAACTTCCCGCTAAGAAAAGTGAAAATTTTCAAAAGTCATGAAGTTATTGGTTTATTTAAGCACTATTCGAAAGGGCTTGACCAAACTTAGATTTTGGCTATATTTTGGACTGATTCAAACCAGTAGATTTTAAGAAATCTCAAAAAAACTGCAAGAAAACATTTTTTTCAATTTGTTTTTTTTGGAATATTTTTCAAACACCTTTACCGATCGATTCTAAAAACTAATCAGCTCTCAACATCAAAAACCCACGTCGATTGCCATCAGCCTGGTGGATATCGGTTTATTCGTTCGTGAGTTATCGTTAATAAAAAAAATCGTTTTTCGGGAATTCCTTCGAAATTCTTCGTTCGTTCGATTTAATCTTAAAAGTTCTTTATGAGGCTTAAAAAACTGCATTGAATGCCACCAACCACGTAAGCATCGGTTAATTCGTTTAAACGTTATTGCGTTTTGAAAATTAAGAAAATAGTGTTTTATTTAACTTCTAGCAGATTTGAGCTCGGAAAGCTCAAAATGATACGAAAATTATATTTTTGAGCTTGAAGAGCTCAAAAACGTAATAAATGCAGTTTTGTGCGCTTCAGTATGAAATGAGCGAGAAGTTGCAGAAATGGCCTTTAGGGTCAACCGTTTTTCTAATTTCTTTTTCCTAGGAAGCTTCCTTGACTATTCCCGCGATGGTGTCTGTATGTCTGTATATATGTGTGTATGTGTGTGTGTGTGTGTGTGTGTGTGTGTGTGTGTGTGTGTGTGTGTGTGTGTGTGTGTGTGTGTGTGTGTGTGTGTGTGTGTGTGTGTGTGTGTGTGTGTGTGTGTGTGTGTGTGTGTGTGTGTGTGTGTGTGTGTGTGTGTGTGTGTGTGTGTGTGTTTGTGTGTGTTAGTGCGTGTGTTTGTGTGTGTGTGTCTCATAACTTTTGAACAGCATGACTGATTTGATCGCGGTTGGTGCCATTCAAAAGGGCTCGACTGAACTTAGATTTTGAATATACTTTGGAACGATTCGGAACGGTACATATTGAGAAATCGCAAAAAAACTACGAAAAAAAATTTTTTCAAATGTGGTTTTTTTGGAATAACTTTTAAACGACTTCACCGATCGATTTTAAAAACTAATTAGCTAACTATAGCTAACAAAAACTAATTAGCTGAACTAACTATAGCAACAATAAAAGTCCGAATTCGGAGGTAAGAACAATGGGTAATTATTAACCAAATCAAAAAAGCTTGGTTAGAACGTCGAGTCGCGAAACAATGAGCGTTGCAGTGCAAGGTGGTTAAATACTAAGGGAGGGGGCATCCTCGAAGCTTTTTTGATGGTATGGTAGTAGTGAAGTTAATTAAGAACAAATAGTACAACCGATGTCTTCTTTGTTTCGCGCTTCGATCATTTTAACCGTGAAACTAGCTTCGATAAATAATAAAATTATAAACGGCGACTGCGTGGCCGAGCGGTTTAAGTCTTAAACTGCCCGTACAACAGTCGCTCAGGCGTAGGTTCGAGCCCTGGCAGTCGCAATTTTTCTGCGATTTCCAAGGCTTGCTCCCTTGCCGACTGTACCCTGGCCAGGTTTCTGTGGTTTCCTTGGTCACTGTGCTAAGGGGCGGGGCACAGACAAATGCGGGTACAGACTGTAAGTCGGCCACAGCCGCGGAAAGGAGGTAAAGATGGTATTTAGTACACATCAAGCACAATAAATAGTAGGAAAGGACGTAAAAATCCCACGTGTCTAGGCCTGAAGGCTGACGCGTATGATTCCAAAAAAAAAAAAAAAAAAAAAAAAAATTATATTAGCACATTTTTATTAAAATAATAAAATTAATTGCATAAATTTTAAATATATAATATTATGAACTTATAGAATCCAATAGATAATGGATAATAATAATTTTAGTTGAAAAAAAAAAATTTGAATTTATTGACAAATCAAGGTACGATAGTATTAGAAATTTGACAGTTGAATAAAAGGATCTGTGAAACCAAATAAAATTCAGAATATAAAAAATTTTAAAAATTTGACAAAATTTTTTGATAAACTTGATAGTTTCGTCAAAAAATTGGAAAAAATTAAGAAAATATTAGAAATTATATTTTAAAGTTGAATATGTTTGAAACGCATCGGTTTATCAAAAAATTATAGGAAAGCTTTTTTGCAGAACGTTCAATTCTCTACAAAAATATGTTCTGACTCAACTTGTCCAATGACTTGTTAAAGAGTTACAAAATTCCAAATTAAGAAAAAAAAGTTTTCCCACATTAATCAAATGGTAAATTGAAATTTTCGGCTCGGCACCTCTTAATATTAATATTAAGAGCTCCAATTTTCACAGGAATTTCTTTTCGTCATTTCAAACAATATTTTCAATATTAATAAGAAAAAAAAAAAATTGTCGATTTTTTTGAAACAGTTCAATAATTATACATCAATTTTTACCCGGGAGTCCAAGGAAATGGAACATTAGATTTAATCAGGTGGTAAAAGAAATTGGTCTCGAAAATGACTTACATGAGCCGTGCTTGTACACTTGGAGGAAAAATAAAATCATAGTTGTGTTGCTAATTTATGTAGATGATATTTAAGCCGATCGCAATGATAAAACAAAATTATATGAAGTTGGGAATCACCTATGCAAGAATTTCGAGATAAAAGTTCTTGGTGAACCCAAAAAGTTTCTCGGAATTAAGATAGAAAGAAATAGACAAGAAAATTACTTTGTTCCCTTGTGGAATAATTTCTCTAAAACAACTGTAAAACATTTTAATAAGTACGAAAAATAGTTCATAAAGTTCTTTATTTTCTCGCCAGAAGAGTTGTTCAGAGTTATTAAAACTTCGTGTAGGAATCCCTGTGGAAATAATTCTCTGGAAAATCTCATAAAAAGTCAAATTTCCCCTGCAATTTGGGACTTATCATTACTGCCAGTATATTTATATTAGGGAGATCCTTCTATAGGTGATGTTCGAATTGTTTTTCACGATAGTCTCAAATCAGTTACAAATCTTAGGGTAGAGAGAGTGGAGGAAGGTGCTGTGAAATAAATAAATTCTTAATTAAAAATATGGCCAAGATTTATTAATAACAACAAATTTAACCAATTTTATAACTCACTCACTCACACTACAAACAACTTAACAATACTACTAGTTCTCCACTCAGAGATTCATCGATAAGTAGGGAACATAATAGCTTAACTAATTACTAACTAAACGACATAGCACTGCAGCCTATCTTACGGCTGACCAGAACCAAAAATTATTCGGCACAAAGAATGCAGTGTGGCAGAGACCACTAGCCTACTTTCGGCTATCCAGAACTGAACTTGACTAACTAATTAATTCGCGATAAATAATATAATATTAATAAACGATAATCTTGCAGTAAGTAATATTCATAATAATAATTTAATTGTTCGTAATAAATTATCGAGTAAAAGAAAATCGACAAGAATTTGCGCGCTCAATATGGACGCCAAGTATTCGTTAGTGCGTAGTAATTTTGAACTTGGGTACGAATTAACTGCGTTGTAAAATGTAACCGACGCTTGACTAGAATTCGTGAGAAGACTATGGAACTTTCTCGAAGGTTTTACTATTCGGTTTTATTTTATTAAATTGTTAAAAAAAAATATGTACAATTAAAGCTGATTTTTAGATGTTTAAAATATAATTAATAATCGAGTAAATTATTATTTTATCAAATAAATGTTCACGACAATTTACACTCCAAGGTCTCTGAGTGACTCTCAGGTAAAAATCCTCTTGAGGGACACTCAACACCGACTAACGAAGGTTAAACAATGAATTTCAATAATTATTGCATTATTATCAATTAAATAAATAATAAACAATTTATTAGAAGAGAAGTAAACTGAGTATAAACCCCGCGGTCCACTTCTAGCACAAAGAGTAATTGATAGCAAAGAATTATTGATACCTTGTTAGAGATTATGTAATTCAACACCTCAATTTTTTGCTTGTCAGACATTCTTATATACGGTATAATCCACTCAATTGTCTGGATTGTAATCGTTACATTTCCACCTTCAGCGGTAATAACATAAGCATTTTGATCAGTATTTGATCTGATTAATATCAATTCATGCTTGGCATTCACGATAATTCGTTGATAATCTTCAGCAAATGCGAGGATAAAACTCAAAGGTACTGAGATATCAAAGTAACCACTATTATCAGTCAACTTGTTATTATCTTTATTAACAATACAACCAGCATTTTCCAGAATATTTTGCTATCCTGGACTCAGAGAAGCATATCCTTTCATCACACTGGTGATGCCTACATTCTTACATCTGTCAATTCCTACATTATTGAGCTTATAACGTATCTCTTCAAACATATGACAGACAGCCGTGTTGACCATCTTTGTAGTAGCACTTACTGCAGTACCATCAGCTTTTCTCATTCTTCTATAAAAATGTAATGTGCTCTTGCTTGGGAGCAAGCACAGATCTTGATGCTGAACAGCAATCCTGATTTCATCACTGTTGTTGAATGTTGATGATGCGTATGCATGTGTGAATGCGCTTTACAGTGTGCAATAGATTCATAAAAAATAATCGATTTTTTTATGTCTAAAATTTCCGCCATGGTATCAAGAAAGCTAGACAACAAAAATTGATTTTGATACTTCAAGGAAAACCTGTGTCAACCAAAAACTCGTATTTCACTAAAGACATTTACTTTGTTTTTTTTTAAGTTCACTCTCGAAAAGCTGCCTATATTGGCAGGAGATATTGCGTGGTTACCCCCACTCCTCTACCTCAAAACCAGTTTGATGACATCATCGACTGTGAAGTAAGAAAATTCTAGAACAGAATGAGTCATCTACTGCGCAGTTAGAAAATTCTAGATCAGAATGAGTCATCTACTTTGCAGTTACCCCCTTTCCTCTATCTCAAAACCGGTTGGATGACGTCATCTACTAGGCAGTAAGAAAATTCTAGAACAGAATGAGTCATCTACTGCGCAAGTACCCCCACTCCTCTACAAAACAAGTCTAAACCTGTTTGATGACGTCATCTGCTACACAGAAAATTTTAGAACGGAATGAGTCATCTACTGCGCGGTTACCCCAACTCCTCTACCTAAAAAAATTCTAAACTTGTTTAATGACGTCATATACTGCGCAGTAAAAAAATTCTAAAATAAAATGAGTCATCTACTGCGCAGTTAAAAATAGAACAAAGAAAACTGCGTAGTTACGTGACCTTGAACAGGTTCATACCTGTCTGATGACGTCATCTACGACGCAGTTAGAAGCAATAAAGCTACCACCAGGTGGCGTGGCGTAAAATCCTTCTCGCAAGTAGTTGTCATAACTTCATTTTAAAGATATAAAGCATGGACAAATACATACTACAAATGCGTAATCCTGAAATATTGATCTGTAATGGCAAGCCGAAGGCAGGTTAATAGTTGAGGATGCTTTTTTCTCCTCTCAAAATGTTGAACTAAAATTCAAAATGACGGAAATCAGATTCAAAATAGCGGGAAAATGATGGTTTTCTGACTCAAAATGGCGGATTCACAATCTAAAATGGTGGATAGCAGCCATCAGATATCTGATTCACAATTCAAAATAGCGGGAAAATGGTGGATGATGAGATTCAAAAAATTGTAAGAAAATGATGGATTAACAATTCAAATGGCGGAAAGTGAACGCCAGATGGCGGAATTCAGACTCAAAATGTCAGCCAGCAGATTCAGATAGCAGCCACCAGATAGCAGATTCAAAATTCAAATAGAAATATCGTCAGCAAAAGAGGTTGAGCTTAGATTTGATTAAACAAACATAGGGTGGTGGGAGGGTGACTGATTGGGAGTGAGAAAACGCTGTTGATATGGTCAAAATCAAGTGTAAGGGTACTATCTATGTAGATAAGAGCAGGTAAAAGAATGCTCTAGATATGCTCAAAAGAGAGTAGTGAGGAATATGATCGAAAAAGGGTTGTAAATATGGTCAATATAACGATAAGGTAGATTCTTGCTCTATCGGTGGTAGCATAGACATAAACGATATCGGCAACTTAGCACGGACACGAACCATGTCAATATTGCAAATTCCTGCATTATCGTGATTTAGAACACCCCCTAATCCTCTACTGACGATCTAACTCACTACTGGAGATTGAAGTACTAGATAATGTTGGCTTCTTACGTCTAGTAACCACTCCGGGGATTGGTCTTATCTCTTCCGTGGTACTCCATCTGGCAGTTACACTACTTCTCCCTTTTAAAATTCACAGCTCCTATATAATAACCCCCAAACTACCCCCTCCCACTCTCTCTTTAGGCCCGAAGATCGAGACGCGCCAGTGCTGTGTCTTAAAATTATCGATCTCTCGTGGTTTATCGACTCAGGGTAATTTTACCCTGTTACAATACAGACATAGTGACAACATCGCAGGGGTAATCAGGGAAGCTTCCTATGACCTTAAAACGTCGAGATCTAATGAAAAATCGATTTTTGCAAAACGAGGTGAATACAATCACTTCCCGATTTTTGAAAATCTTCGATTTCCTTAGCGGGAAAATATAAAATTCATGCCAAATTCCAGCTCTTAATTTTAATATTAACCCGGCCTCCCCCTCTGATAGCCAAAGTTTTAAATGGAAATAACCCGGGAAAAGTTCTGTTAATAATCTACAAAAATGGTCTCTTATAATTTTTTGCTATCTTGACTGGTTCAAAAGTTATTCGAGGTCAAAATCAAAGTTCGAGTCAATTTTATGTTTTTTTTCATTTTTATTGTCATTTAATAATTCAAAAATGAATAAAGGGTTAATATTTATATCTCATACGACTTCTCTGACCTTGACGTATATTCTGAAAGAAAATTAATATTTAATTGAAAAAAGAAGATTATTAAAATTACAATGAATCGAAAAAAGTACCAATATTATCATTTTTTCTTCAATGAAAGATACTTTTATAAAGCTGTTACATTAGTTTTTTTCAGCTCGTTAGAAAACATTTGACGATGATCCTTAACCAATTGTAATACATATTGCATTTGTTTTTTATCCTTAGTATAATGTTTACAAAAATCTTGCACTAGTTTAACTCCTCTCTCAGCACAGTCATTCACAACCGATAGTTTTTCGACGAACCATAATGGAATTTTATAACTTTCATTATTAGCCCATTTAGAAAGAATAATTTGTGAAAATTCTATTTGTAACTCAAACCTTTCAAAAAATTTGATCGATTCTGCGGTTACAAAAAATTCAATATTGTTATGCAATAAATCGTTTATACTCTTGCTTTGAAAGCGTTTTACGCTAAATTTTTCACTTGTATAATCCTAGTCGTCTTCGAGAATAGCATCGATTGGAAATTTTTTCTCTACCCGTATACATCTTAGCCATAATTTTTAATTTTGTTTCTAGTGGAACGTCTTTATCAAAAATTGGCATAATCGATCATTCTGGCGATAAGTGCCATAAATAATTCATAAATATATTAATTGATACAGTTGCAAGATTACTGTTATTCCCTTTAAAGTTGTTTAGCTCTTTTATAAATTGTAGATCATGGTACGGAGCTTTTACACTTAGATGATGTCAACCAAGCCTTAACATAAACAGTTGTCACCAAAACACATATTTGTCGAGGTTTATTTTCTTCACCCTTTTTCACAGATAAATGTTCACGAAACAGGTATATTTCTAGTACGTAAATAGCTTTTGCCATCCATCGTGCATGATGGCAAGCTCCTGGCTTAAGAAAACTAAATTTTCCTGGGATAACACCAACGAAGATTAGAGTAAGCTCCAAAAACTCTTTGTAATCATCACGAGGCACCTTTGCTGTCAGAACTTCAGTGGCAAAAGTTCTTATAGACCTGATTTTTTCTATTGTTAACACATTCTCATTTTTCAGATCATATAATCCTGTCTTGTAATTCAATTTATTTAAAGCTTCCCATTGCTTTTGAAATCGAATGAAGAGTAGAACATTAGGCCCAACAGCATTCGGAAAAACAGCTTCGAATACAGATCTTAGGACAATTTCGAAAATGTGATGCCTACACGGAAGATATAATAAATCCTTCTCCAACAATTTTTCCAACGATGCAGCAGCACCATTTCGAATGCCTAAATTTGAAAGACTGGTATCACAGCATATCGCTTTAACAGATGTGTCAAATCCCCAATGAAGTAATGTTTCGTAAACAATAGTAGCTTGTGCCATTCCAGTTCCATCTTCACTCGTTGGTACACCGAGAATCTATTCTAAGTGGGAATCTATTCTAAGATCTTTGAAAAATCGCTCCACGAAAGGAAACAGTTCTCAGATTAATTGTTTAATAATTATCGCACTTGCAATGTTAATATTTGTGCTACAAAAAATTGTCAATTAACTAATGGATAACTTATTGAAAATTAGTAATAAAAATTTTTGGATCACAGATTATTATTCGTTAATCTATCCTGCAGGCACCTTAATTTTTTCAATTTTTAATTTTCATATTTAATGTTTAAATAATATTTATTCTTTAAAGGTCCGAAGGAGGCGTGCCTTGCGCAAACCGGAGTACTTATTTTCGGCGTATTTTCAACCCTCTGGGAATATTATAAATATTGGTTCTACAATTCCGGGAGTCGGAACCTCAATTATAATTTTCGAAAACTGCTGAAAAAAGTTGACCAAAAAGGCCCTTGTTGACTAGACTACTATTCTTAGTTACTAATAGATGGCATATGGTTAGAAAATTCTTTTCTACCTAGAAAGTTAATTTATATATGTGATGGACGGTAAACTTCATCATGTGAAGTTTGTATTCTCCCTTAATATCCCTCATTGTCCGTTACTCTAGGATATTCTTATCTAAAAAGAACCGTGCATGGCATACACGGGAGTAGCACTGTGCTTCTTATTTAAGCAGGTTGCTAACTTCACAATAGTAACAATAAAGTTTCAATTCTAAAAATATTATAATTTATTTAAAACCGTAAGATGGTCGGCGGAGTATAAAGGTACACCTATGTTTACAAGCTGAAAATGATTTTCATGCTTGTAAACTTCATCATGTGAAGTTTGTATTCTCCCTTAATATCCCTTTTTTTTTTTCTTATTATTATTATTAAAAAAAAAAAAAAAAAAAAAACATCTTATTTGTGAAATAACTACTTCTCTACTAAATAGAATTTCTACCCCATGGAGATTTTCTGAAAGTACAGTTTCTGTGTGATGTGATAGTCCAAATTAAATACCGATTTGATTTACTCTGAGTAGTATCTGTTTCCAACAGCAAATGCACTATATTTGCTGTTGATGTTTTGACTTGCTAACTATGAGCGATTCGATGTTCATCAAAGTATTTTCTGATGAAAATATTATTTGAAAAAAAATTTTTTACAAAACATGCACTAATTCTTTTTTATAGTTCAATTTTCAATTTTCTCTAATTCTAATCAGTAAATTTTTCTAAACGAAATATTCTTCTCTTTTTACTGTAAAACTGAATAAGTCTTATCAACTCAAGGCCAGTTTTTCAATCCAGGATAAAATTTTATCCAATGATAAAATATATCTATATATTTCATATACAGGGTGATTCAAAATTACTTTTACAGCGAAAATATTCCAATAGAGAAAACCATTCTGAGCAGAAAACTTATTAGTCGTTACTGGAAATTTTGAGTAGTTTTTGAGTTATTCAAAATTTTAGTTGACCAATCAGATGCGAGATTTAACATTTAAAAAAAAATACAAAAGAATAAATGATAAATTTGGCTGCGTCGCGATTTCCAACTCCCCGTTTTACTTTTAATGGATTACTTTTTTAAATAATTCTAATTTTTAAGAGTTTAAACAAATGTAAACTTCAAAATAAAATTGAATACTTAACTGCAAACTTAATTTTAAAATTTAAGGAAGCAATTGAATCAGTGAATGGATAGGTAATCAAGGATAAAAATTAATTTTTTGTAGACAATTAAAAGAACGAATTCCATGCTACTTATAAGGTTAAAAACAAGGACGTTAATTAAGAAAATAAAAAGGACAATACAGGCTGTCTATCAGGATAATTATAAAGACTCTTATCAGGAAAATTAAAAAGACAACATCTAGGCTGCTTATCAGAATAATTTTAAGGCTTTTTAACAGGAAAACTTAGATAGCAAAATCCAGACTGCTTATCAGGATATTTTTAAGGAAAATTAAAAGGACAAAGTTCAGGCTGCTTATCAAGATAATTATCAGGACTTTTATCAAGAAAATTAAAAGGACAAAATCTAGGCTACTTCTCAGAACAATGTTAAGGACTTTGAACGGGTCAAGGACGAAGACGACTTCCAGGCTGCTTATCAGGATAATTTTAAGGACTCTTTTAAGGAAAATTATAAGAATAAAATCCACGCTTCTTATCAGGATAATTATAAGGACTCTTATCAGGAAAATTGAAAAGATAATATCCAGGCTGCTTATCGAGATTATTATAAAGACTCTAATCAGGAAAATTGTAAGGACGGAATCCAGGCTGCTTATCAGAATAATTTGAAGGACTTTTATCAGGCCGAGGACATAGACGACTGCCAGGCTGCTTATCAGGATAATTTTAAGGACTCTTAGCAGGAAAACAAACAAAAGACTGTCCAGGCTATTGATCAGTATAATAATAAGGACTTCTATCAGGTGAAGTACGAGGACAAACTCCAGGTTGCTTATCAGAATGATAATGACTCTTATCAGATGGAGTACGAGAACAATTTCCAGGCATCGTATAAGGATAACTAACATTACATTATAATGACTGCATTATTATCGATAGTAAAAATTTTATTAACATATGAGATTTATAACGTCAGTGAACAAATCTATTTTAAAAATTGTTCAAAATGTCCTCCATTATTTTGGATACAACACCGAAGACGCTTGACGAAGTTCGTTGCGCAGTTATCGACCATCTCATGTGTGATCTCTCTCAGACAATCAGTGACTTTGTCTCGCAGAGTATCAACGTCGTCAACGGGATAACGGTTAACATTGGCCTCCATGTGGCCCCATACGAAATAATCCAATGGATTGAGATCTGGTGATCGTGGAGGCCAATCTATTATTCCACCTCGACCGATATAGCGATTGGCAAAATTTGCATGAAGCCATGGTTGCGAAGCTCCTGCTGTGTGAGCCGGAGCGCCATCTTGTTGAAACCACATTTCTTCATAAATCCTCCGCGGAATTCCTGCTTGTTGACATTCTTGCTGCAAATGTTGATCGAAAAAATCTACATATACTTCTGATGTTAAATTTTCTTCGAATTCATAAAGACCAACTTATAATAAATTTCGTTGTTAGAACTTTTCAAATCAAAAATTAGTTGAAGACAATTATTATAATAAATTAAATTTACAATCGTGCGTTGGCCAAAGGAGATTTCTGCCCGAATGTTAATAGAATGAAACAGTTTTGATTACTGCTCAATTGGCCCCTTAATTGAATTTAAATAAAACAATAAACTAAACAAAATTGAAAGCTAAATTAATAAACAAAAAGGGCACCACCAGGTTTATTATCACGGTTCCTGGAACCAGTCCAGAGCACAGAGCTTATCTTAGGGCAGAGAGAGTGGGGGACGGTACTGTGAAATTAATAAATAATTAATTAACAAACGATCGTGTTTATTAACAAACAACTTTAATAAGTTACGCACACTCACACTTACACTATAATCAACTTATAACTATAGCTTGTTACTACTATTCTCAACTTGACTAACTAACTAAATTGACGAAATTAACTCTATGACTTGACAGACTAATTACCTTGCACGGAGACTAATCGTATGCAAGAGCTCATTAACTCGGCCCACAGGAGTAACGACCCATTGACTAAACGTAGACCTAGATACTCCTGCAACCTAACATACCCTGCTACAGGACAACGACCCAGTGACTAAACGTAGACCTAGATGTCTTGCAGCTCACACACATAACCCGCACACACTCACACACTGATTTTACTTTACTTTTATTTTTATTTCTAAAAATTATCAACAAAATTTAATTCAAGAAAAATATGATAAATTAAATTCTCGACTTAAAACATCAGTCATTAGCTAGCAATTAAATTACAAAACATTTCCGAGACTAAAAATTTAATTCCCAAAAATCTGAACTAAAATTCGACGCATAAAATTATTCTAAATCTGATCACAATATTGATACTAAACATTGGAATAATTCTTAAAATTATTTGACGTATTATTTTAACTAAATATTCCCGGACTTGATATCCACGCTGGTAAATAAATTCTAAAGAATTTTATCAAAATGATGAAATTAAATTATCTAAATATTTTCCGGAACTTAAGTTCAATATATAAAAATAACCACGTAGAATTCCCAATTAAATAAATAAATATATAATAAATTATCTCAATATCAAAATAAATTGCCAAAAGAATATCTACCGGTATATCAGTCTTAAATGTGCCAAAATCACAGTAAATGAATTCTTGATAAATCAAATAATGTTGAATGAATAAAATTTTACAATAAATAATATTAATAATAACACCGGCACACAAAAAAAAAGTTGTCTGTACACCGAACGCCACCTATCTACGGGTATGTTTTTCGACCCGCTGAACACGAATTTCAAGTCAGTTTAGGCCGTCCAGCCTTCAATTTCGAGTAAATTGCAAAAACCCCAAAAAATAGCAAAAATTCGATGTTTTGGCAAGAAAAAAAATTTTGAGATCTAAGGCAAGCATAATTTTCATGTATTTTGATCTGTTAAATACTAGTTTTGATCGTACTTTAATCATAAACCGTTTTAATTTTAAAAAAATTGTAAAAAATCATCAAAAATCAAAGAAAATCGGGATTATCATGGTATAAAAAATTTTGTGGACCCAGATTGATGAAGATTTTCATGTAATTCAATCTGCTTGATCTTATTCTGCAATAAATTTGGCCCATAGTCCCCTCAACCATTCATAAAATTGCAAAAAATCGATTAAATAGCAGAAAATTGCTGCTCCAAAAATGGAAAAAAATCTTTTAAATACAATTAAATAAATTTCTTGTATTTTTTTAATAAAAAATACAAGATTAATATCTGAAAATGCAAAAAAATTGTAAAATCTATGAAAATGATGAATAAACAGAATTAGAAGAATGATTTTCTCAACTTTTAAACTATTTTCCGTTGTTATCGAACTCTTCTATTTTCAAATGATCTACAGAGTGGATTTCTCTTTCGTTCGTTATTTTCTTCTGGTATATCTCTTTTGAGTGTCCAGCAATAGTCTGCCATCATGTTGATATTCCAATTTCCTCGATACCTAGTGTACCTTGGGTACGAATTAACTGCGTTGTAAAATTTAACCGACGCTCGACTAGGATTCGTGAGAAGACAATGGAAATTTTCGCATGCCCGTGAAATAGTATTATTAAATTTTTTGTATGAAATTAATTCTTTAATTAAAGTTAAATCATTATTAGGTGCTGCTATAGCGCACGGCGCAGTATACCAAGCTTTTAAATATAATATTATGATAAATAAACTAATTCTCTTAATCCAGCTATTTCTGATTTAGTAAGATGAAATTCATTTTTAAATAAAAAAATTTTTCAACTATATATTGCTTTAGCCATCCACCTTGCATGATGGACGGCTCCAGGACGCTTAAATGTAATATTTGTGGTAGTAGCACTCAAAAATATCGATGATAATTGCAGGAGTTCACGGTAATCGTCACGACAATGATCCATCTACAAAAAAAGTTCAAAGTCAAAATAAAATTAATTACATTGCAACCTCAAAATAAAGAATATTAATTATTATCAACTGATGTGAAGTAAAAGTTACAAAATATTTTACAAATGCAATTGTAATCGTTAATGATCATGTAAAATTGATTTCCAATATTTTTATTTACAACGGGGTTAATTATTAAGTGTAAAATGGATGATTATACGGAACTTCATAAATTTCTATGTTTCACTTTAACATCAGTTGATAATTTTTTAGCGCTGGATTAAACAATTTCACTTCTATTTGATTATTAACGAATTTCAAAATTTCATCTTTTAGTGGTGTTATAACTTCTAAAATACTACAGCGTATTTGACAATGTAGTATCAGAACACAATGCTTTGATGTTATCAGTATTAATATTCCATTGTTTAACTGTTGTGATAATAGCTGAAGCTTGATTTTGTCCAGTTCCAGATTCTAGTTTGGGGACTCCTAACAGTTGAAATTTACCTGATGATGATAAAATAATAGGAAGCCGGTCAACTTGTTCTATACCTGTAATATCTGACAACAGTTTTCCAACAAAATGTAGTACATAATTATCAGTTTCCAAATTAGTTTTCAGATTTAACGTCGCTTCTTTGCGAAATTTTTCCCGTGCTCGGTGAATAGTCAAATGACTGAAGTTTACGCTTGCACAATCAATATTTAGGCTAGATAATAAAACAGCAAAAATGTAAGTCGCCGACCTACTACTCACATTAGCTCTATCCAAAGCCGCAGCAAGTTCTGGTGTCATTAGATCAATTTTAGGAACTTGTTGTTTTGGAATTTCATTCATAATCAGAAATTATACGAGAAGTTTTACTTTCCAAAAATTTCTGGGATAACTTAGATGTTTGACTTGATATTTCATGATTAACAACATTATCAGTCTCAACTGTACAAGAATAGTCAACATTGTCATTACTGAACTCTCCGACATCAAATGTACCACTATCATTATTGTTATTATAATTGATATCAATGTTCTCATCATTATTGTTATCACTATTACTGTAGTTATTATTTTCATCGCTTACATCAACATCCATATCTTCAACATCTTCTAGAATTGGTTGAGAATTATATGAAATAAAACCACGTCGACGTGGAAGATTTTTGTCCCAAATAAAATAATCTTTTTTCTTTATCCAGTAAATTTAGCACATCAGTATGAGCTATATCAAATAGTTTATTTAATTCGTCCCGAAAAAGGGATTCATTTTTTTTTTTTTTTGAGATTTTGACTTTTTCCTCTTACAGTTTTTTTGTAAATTCCTCCATCGATTGTGATTTGAGGTTAGTTTAAAAAAAGCAGATCTTTTCTCTCTTGTCGGGATTTGTGCCACACACCAAATTTCGAAAACTTTGTTGACAGTGGTTGATATGCTTTCTTTCACTGAAAAATTTTTCGTTTTGAAATAATAAAATAAAAGTGACATAACCTCTTTCAATGAAGGTAATTTTTTTCCACCAAATTCACTTAATACATCACCAATCAAGTACACTGTTTTCACCATTGTGATCATAAAATTTATAACTTATATATTTTAATTATAAGCAAATTAAATTAACAATATAACTAATTTAAATAACAATCAGTATCAATAAAGAAAGACAATGACGAGAAGATAGAACAAAGCATTGAAAGCAGAGCAACAAAGAGAAATTAGTACTGAACGACCAAGCTTACCAACACAGAGCTTACTAACTACATTACTCAAATCAAACGAATAAACTACTTTTATCGACGGAGCTGAATAAAGCTCATTCAATATTTTTTAAATGAAAAAAATTAATCAAATTTTATAGTTGATTGAATTGATTTAATATATTTATAATTTTTTTAACATTTTTAATAAAATACAATGATGAGTGTTTGTTTAGTTAGTGTGATCAGGAACTTTACATTTTCATCTTACAAAAATTTATAAACTTTATGAAATATAAAATTAATTTGTTATAAAAGAGACTAAAAAATCATTTGTTTGGTAATTTTAACCTTTATATTTATGTATTTGTACTTTTTGTGAGTTACGTATGGAGTAAATAAGCAAAAAAAAATTAAAATCTCAAATTAACAGAATTAAATTGATTTTACAAAAAAAAATAATATCAATATAAAGTATGATTTTTTTTGCAATTTTATTGGAAAATATTTGAAATTTTTGATTGGTGTTATTTTTGATTGCAAATATCTTTGAAACGGTTGATCTGAGGAACTTTGACCTTCTGACGTTTTTTGTAGAGCGTGAAATTTCCTATAAGACCTTTTTCTGGGATATTGCGTAAACAAGCCATTCCGAAGTAATTAAAATTCAAAAATAAAAAAAAAGTTTTCTCGTGTTATTTAAATAGAAAAATTACAAATGAATTGAGGCAAACCTTAATATTAATATTAAGGGCTCTAATAGGCGCCAAAATTTTTATTTTTAAATGTACTTTCAACTTTTCAACAACATTGAAAAAAAAAATTTTTTTTTTTTTTAAAACACCCTAATATATATATATATATATATATATATATATATATATATATATATATATATATATATATATATATACAGGGTGTCCCAGAAGTAACGGACGCCATTGTAGCATCTGATAAACAAAATAATTCTGAGACGAAAAGTCCTTAGCCATTTTTTAATCAGACGCATAGGTAATTAATTATTAATTAAAATAACGTCCTTTTATGCGTTAGAGAGAGAGCGCTAGTGTCAAGTCAAGTGCGTTTCAACGAAGACGCTTGCACGTGTGAATGTGTAAGTAAATATGTGTGACTACGTTAGCTATATGAAGCTATAGAAGCTAGTTAGTCATACAGTTAGTTGTGTCTTTGTTTGGCACATACTTTATTGGACACTGGCGCTATATATATATATATATATTATATATTTTATATATATGAAAATATATATTTTTATATTTATAAATAACAATTATTATTATTATTATTATTATTATTATTATTATTATTATTATTATTATTATTATTATTATTATTATTATTGATTTTGATTAGCCGAACTACGAAAATTGACCATTATAACAGTTATATCAATGCCCTAGCAAAACTTTATATTTAAAAAGAAACACTGGTTCCACCGTAACACTTAATGATCGAAATTTCACAGAAAGATACTCAGTTCAACACTGAAATTAAAAGATTTACAGGAGTGAGACAAAACGTGGTCCTACTCTGCCACTATCTTGAATTATATTAAGACTTGATAAGACTTTTTAGGACTGTTCAAGAAAATAAAAAACTTTATCAACTATTATTCGTACTTATTAAAATTTTTTTACAGTTATTCAGAGAAATTTTTCCCCAAGGGTTTTCAAACAAAGTAGTTATATTGAAAGCATATTAGATAGACTTTAGATGACAGAGTGTAATCCTCAAAACACCCCAATGAATACTAGATAAGCTGAAAATAGATGTAAAAGAAGAAAATTAGAAGAATCAGAGTCGTCCAAATATGAACAATCATCGACTACTAGAAAAGCTCCATACAGAGAGGCAATTGGAAGTCTCATGTACTTAGCAAATGAAACTAGACCAGATATTTTCTTTGTTGTTCATTACTTACTATAAAACAGTTAAGCGCAACCGAAGACGACTGGAAAGATGTTAAAAGAATTTTAAGATATTTAAAATGTACAGTAAATTTGAGCCTGAAATATATAGGTACCTCAAATGAATTAGAAGCATTTTCAGGTGCTAGTTTTAGAGACAATGATGACTCCACTTCATCACATGGATACATTATTAGACTGTCTGGTGAAGTAATTGCATGGAGAAACCACAAACAAAATTATGTCACACTGTCAACATGCCAAGCGGAATACTTGGCAATGAGTGATGCTTGTCAAGAGATAATATCTCTGGATAAAGCAATTAGATTTGTTTCCTACAACTATATTGTGTGATAACAAGTCAGCAGACGATTGCACTAAGAAAGATAGAAGTCATAAACTTAAGATGTTTGAAAATATTTCAAATGAAATGAGATTAGAATTACTAGAAAGGGAGAAAACAGGTAATAAAAAGCATATGGTGAAAACCCATGGTGATTCCATTAAACAGTGTGTTAATGAAAACAATGGAAGAGTTCAGTGGATTTCTACAAAAGAAAACATAGCCGATATACTGACAAAACCATTACCTGCAGAACCATTTAGATATTTAAGACAAAAATTATTAGATTTAAATAATTAGAAGCCTACTAGAATTTACTTAGAGTTAATTATAATTATATTTTCACTATGTTACAGAAAACTCTGATGATCCAAAGAAGTAGCGCATCGGAAGTTGGACCTGGTAAATGGAGGGTGTGTTGAGAATACACGATTTACTAAGTCCATCCACCTCTATTTATATTTGCTTTATTAATGCTTTTTATTTTATTTTGTATCTGCCGCGCAATGCGACACCTATGAGTGTTTTTATTATTGTTGTTGGTGTCTGGCGACGCGTCCGTTGCCAGCTCACACTCACGGGACTTACGCTCGCTAACTCACACGTTGTGTTCTTGGCGGTAATGATCACGACGCTATTCTCAGAGAGATATTTTGTGTTACTTATTCCAATAAACATACTGCATATTAATATATTATTAAATATTACAAGATTGTTAAAGACTTTCATTTAGAAGATAATAAAGATTAGTTTTGTGTTTGATTTAAGATTGTGTTACAAATTAATTCACTTCCTATCAATTACTGATTCATTTATTAAATTTCTAGCATTTGCTTATAAAAAATACTTCAGGAGAAAATGTTTTTTTGCTTCGATGCTTAAAAATCTTATCAACTATTAAAAATGTGATGACCTTATTCAAGCGTCTTGTCATTTATTGTTTATTACTAAATATTTTTTCTCTTTACATTTTACTCTCACTTTATTATACCAAAAAAATTTACGAATATCTAGATTTTTATTTCCAGGTTCTGTTTCTATGATGCCTATAATCTATATTCTATATATAATCAATCAGTCTAGTCTCACGTAAGTACTAAGTACACGTATTTTTTCGCTGCTCTCGATTTAAATTATTTTTCTGCCTGTCATGCCGTCGGGCTTTTTGTTGCAGATAATTGTTGCAAGCGCCTTTTTGTAATCTTTCGAAGTTGCTAAAAATTATAAAAATCGTTTCATCGGGAAGCACGAAGTATCTTTTTCCAATTCAAGATATTTGCTTTGAGGTTATGGCATACATAGGACGTAAACTTAGTTTCAACACTTAGTTCCACGCCGATCTATTATCACGGCTTTATCATCGATCACAGTACCATCTACATCTAATACCACAGCCTCGAATGATAAAACATAGTGCCTACATTATTTCATAGGTGTCATCACTATAAGTTGTTTTTGATGTGAAGAGCTGTTTACAAACTTTGACAGTTTTTGTTTACATTGTAAATTGATGGCTCTGTTATGAGTTGTGCCAGATGTCGAAGAGCTGTTTCAAAGTCTATAATCTGCAAGACTTGCAAACTAGCATATCACCCTAGTTGCCATAAAAAAATTTTAAAAACTAAACTCCCAAGTTATTGTAGCTGTAAATCGTTTACTACGCCATTATCTTCTATTGATATAGCTCCTGCTACTAAACAACAGTCTACCTGTCAAAATCTTCAGAGGCCACCTAGTGATTCAAGTGCTAGTCGTCGAAAATCATCTCAATCATCTATATCCAGTTTTAAGTCAACAATATCCTCGCCAAAAACACTACCAGTATTGGCTGCAGGAGACCATTCAGTGTTTTCCTCACCAGTTTTAAATTTTCCAAGTATGGGTTCTGCCTTGCAAAATAAACCGGATTGGTCCAAAATTAAATTTGGATGATAAAATAAATTTGCTACTTGATACGTCATTTAAAAATAGTCAGCACATATAGAGTGTTTCGGATTGTTTAAACAAACATAGTGATGAAATAAAAAATTTGTCTGAAATGTTCGAAAAGAGCAATGACAAAATTACCAAGCTGTCAGATAATCTAAATACCGTGAATGAAACACTGGCTGGAGTCTCAAAAAACCATACATCATTTATTGAACAGGTCCAAAAGTTGACTGATAAAGTAAATTCGACTGCAAATAAATGTGATGAAAATTCGAATTCTATTCTGTCACTTAAATCTAAAATTGAGGCGACTATAAACCTAACAATAAATCATCAAGCGGATAGTCTTCCATCATCTCAGCTACTAGTATCTGGTATTCCTGATGCAGTGGCATCTGAGCTATCACCATCGCAGATTGTGAAACAAATTTTTGAAAAATTAGAGGTTTCAAATCTTGGAAATGATATTCTTTGTATCCGAGTCTTAAAAGGATCGAAAGATCAGTCAAAAAAACCATCAAACTGCTCATTTCTTCTAAATTTATAATCATCAAAAGTTCGTGATCATATCATTGATATTAAACGTTACTCCCAAAAATTTTTGCCTAAAGATATTTTCAAAATAAATTGTAGTATCACCTCTGGAGGTCAAGTCTTCATCAATGAATTCCTACATTCAAATACCTACATACTATTAAAGCTTGTCAAAGCTAAAGATAAGGAATTAAATTACAAATATGCCTGGGTTTATAAAGGCACTATATATATAAATATATATATATATTAGGGTGATTTTTTTTTTTACTTTATTTTTTTTTTTCGGTCCCATCAAGAATTCTTGTTGGAAATACCCAAAAAAAAATTCCCTGAAAGTTTGAGCTCTTAATATTAATTAACGTCCTCGACCAAGGCATGTGAATATTTCCCATTGAAAATACACAAAAACTTTGATTTTTAATTTTTGAATTTCTAAAGCTCAGCGGTATTTCATGGGATCACTTTGATCGAAGATGGTTTTTTCTTAGAATTGAACGTTCTACAAAAGTGCCCATTGCCGCAAAGTCGTAACTCACACTGGCGAGACAGTACGGGCCACTGAACCTGATTTTTTCATAAAATTGGCGTTTTTTCGCATTTATCTCGTAAATATCAAGAGCTACGGAAAAAATGTAAATGACAAACTTGTAGAGAATTCAATTTCCAACAAAAAAAGTCTAATGGACCAAATCACTAAGATCAATATTAAGCGAGATATTAAGCCTTTGTTATGTCCACCCGTAAAATTTTTCTTTTAAATTTAAATCACCCGCGCAGATAGAAGACTTCTCCATGCGCGAAAGCCACAATAAAATAGAAGCTACGTGACTGCTGGTTGACTAGCGGGGACTTCTGCAAACTCAGCACCGCGAGCATTTAAAAACGAGAAACGGAGACCACTCCCGGTCTTTGTTAATTAATTTGACTTCCGCGTTTAATTCACGGGCCCGTGCCTTGTAGAGTCCTTTGCTTTAATTTGCACTGCACTTAAAGGAAGTTTGGACGTGGTTTAACCGGCAGGCCACGTATTAATTTTAAGTATCTTAGAGAGTCGTATTCTCAAAGTTCTAATTTGCCCTGCACTTAGGCGAGAATTCGGCCAGTAAGTAAATCATAGAGAACCGTATTCTCAAAGTTCTAATTTGCCCTGCACTTAGGCGAGAATTCGGTCATTAAGTTTATTCAAAATTTCCTAAAAGCTAGTTTTGCGCACTTTACCCTACGGGGGACTGGAGGACGTTAGCTCAACCAAATCAATAAAATTCATTAAAATAAATTACGTTAAAATTAAGATTGTGAAAGTGTAAGTTTTGTGGTTATAAAAATAAATATCAAAAGAAGTGAAATCAGTTTCGAGTTAATTCATTTCTTAAAAATAAGAAGCCCTTAAAGTAAGCAGCCCCAAATCCATCCAACTCCATCCGCTGCAAGGACCAACCAGAGGGCCAATTCAAGGAAAAGGCGCTAAAAGCGGCCCCGGGATCACGGATCCGGTAACAAAAAAAATCCTGCAAAGAGTAAGTACATCTATTCTTAATAAAATCCGTGTTCAGTCTCAAACGAAGGCGTGGTAAATTCGTCCGTCGAAAACGTCCCACATGAATAATTAAAACAACGGAATTAAAACTCCGTTGCGTATTCTTTAAACCGTTAGTCCAAACCTCCACCGTTTACGCTACCACTTAAACGCCCTTGGACATAACACCTTGAATATATTTTTTCGTGAAATTTTGGCCGATCATTGATTTAAACTTATTAATATCTTGTTTACTTTCTCTGATTTTTATATATTTTCTTCAATATATTTTTTTAAGGCTAGAAAACTAAAGCAAAATTAATAATCTACAATATTTAACCTTTAATGATAATAAACATTTAATCAAACTCTTTTCTCTTTGTTTCTTCTCCGTCAGTAGGTACTTAATAATCTAATGGCAACGTTGCGATGTAACTAACATCGCGGTAATTCCCCCACCAGTTGATCAACAACGTTTGACAAAAAGTACGCGACCAGCGAAAGCTCAGTCATTGTCCGCAAATCGAAAGCCTCTCTCCTCTCCAAAAATCCCCTCTTTTACGTAACCTTGAATTAGTTTAATAAATCGCCCGCCTAATTGCAGCGCTTTCCTTGTTCTTTATTGTGTGATACTAATGCCGCAAATATCGAGAACAAAGCTCAGTGAACACTGAATGTACTCGCGTCGCATTTGTATGCTTTACGTTGCGTTACATTTTTCTATCATTTTTATTCTTGTCAAAGATGTTTGAACAAATCGGAAATAGAGTTTATAATTATTTAATTGGATTTGAAATTCATAATATTAATAATATTAAGTTCCCTTCGTGTAGGGATGTATTGAATCTCTTCATGTACAAACATCAATCCTTAAAATTAAGTATACGAGCAAGTGCTAGTAGTGTGATCAGTGATACGAATGCTATTTTGGCTAATCTTTTGATTCCAACTTCTCGACCTCAGCACAGTATTAAAAAATTGGAAAAAATTCACAGTGACATCGAAAAGACAACGAACAAATGTGGAACAGTTTAGCAAACGTCTTGATAAATTATTTGACATTGCAAATTGTGCTGCACTAAAAAATTTACCGAAAAATTTGCAGCAATTTTTGACAGATTGTCGTAAAGGAAATAGAAATATCCATCTACCAGCAATTGACGTTATACCAGAAGAAACTTCTGGAAATCTGTCTGCGATGGAAGTAGAAACTCCCAATAATGAGGAAATTGGTTAGTTCTAATATTATAATAGTTTTGTTTAATTATATTTGATTTTTTTAACATTCAGCTAATATGTTTACTAATTCACTATTAACATTTTTCATTTCAGGAATGAAATTATCCCAACAGTCGTCCTTAAATAGTTTCTGTAGTTCCATATCGAATTCCAGTGAATTGAAGCGAACTTGTTCAGACTTTGAAGATACAATGCCAGCGCCTAAGAAAAATAAAATTGATATTCTGACTTCGGAATTAGTATTAGCACTAGATAGAACTAAAACTAGTAACAGAAATGCGATGTACATCATTTCTGCTGTTATTCAAAGTTTAAGACTTGAGATTGATAAATATAATTTAAGTTACTCCACTATTCACAATGCGCGTATTTCAAAAAGAGAAGAAATTGTCGATACGATCAAAGAAAAAGAAATTTTTGATGACTCTCTCGTAGTGCACTGGGATGGAAAGATGCTTCCTGCGGGAAATGGTCAACAATGTAACGGGGTGGTTAGCCCTGTCCAATTGGTCACCCCTTTCCTCTTTGAAAAGGGCGCCACTGGGATTTTATACTCGGTGTCCCAGAAACCGGGGAGCATGAGAAGGAAAGATCGGGTCGTGAGAAGTTGAGAAAGGCTGTAAAAGTAATGCTGAGAAACAATTATTAACAATTAACAATTCAATTATTTATTTAATGTAAACAATTTAATTTTAACAAAATTCTTTAATAATATTACCCTTAAAATTAACCTATCAATTACTTAATTGTGAGGACCTCTCACCTACGCAGGCACTTGCCAAAACTTACAACTAAATATCATTAAATTCTTTTAAACATAGATCATTACGCATCTATCTTCTTAATTTCTTAACTCAACATAGACCATTACGCATCTATCTTCAATTTCTTAACTCAACATAGACCATTACGCATCTATCTTCAATTTCTTAACTCAACATAGACCATTACGCATCTATCTTTAATTTCCTAACTCAACATAGACCATTACGCATCTATCTTTAATTTCTAATTCAATTATAGACCATTACGCATCTATCTTTAATTTCCTAATTCAATCATAGACCATTACGCATCTAGATTCCTAATTTCTAAATTTAATCATAGACCATTACGCATCTAGATTCTTAATTCCTTAACCCTCGTCCAACTGACGGAATAACAAACAACATATTTTACCCAATAAAACTTCTCAATATTTCGTATTTTCCAAAATTCCAAAATTACGCCTAACAATTACTTAACACAAAATTCTGACCTTCGATTTTAATTCTTAATCCTCCTTAAATAAATTCTAAGCGACGTTTCTTAATTAATTTCTGTCTCGAAAATTCTTAACTAAAATTAATTTATCATAGCCAACAGGCCTATAATAAATTACTTATAAATTCTTTACCAATAAATTAACAACTTATCCATTAAATATAAAAGTCCAGCGACAAAACTAACTACTTGACCTTGACGATAGAAACTAAAGTACGAATTCGTTAATA
This sequence comes from Cotesia glomerata, assembly GCF_020080835.1. NCBI lineage: Eukaryota > Metazoa > Arthropoda > Insecta > Hymenoptera > Braconidae > Cotesia > Cotesia glomerata. The sequence continues at coordinate 15,934,010 of NC_058159.1, read as the reverse complement.
TAAAAATGACCGCTTGAGAAATTAAATTTAATTATTTCAGTCTCTTAATTAAATCAATAATCAAATCTGGTCTACAATAATCGAAAATACCTGGAAACTCAATTATTATTTTATTCAACGACGACTGATACTCCGATCCAACTTGGCAGGCTTAGCTGCTTGGCGTCTTGTCGTCTTGAACCAGGGTGCAGCAGGGTTGTCCAATTTCAAAAATGCCCCGATAACTTCCTCTGCAGTTGCTCTTTATTCTCGACGTCCAAATTTGCACTCTGTTGACTTAAACTGATCTCAACAAGGTCACTGATTCACAAGGGCAAAAGGCCACTGGCTTCCAGAAGGGAAAAAAAGCCTCTATGTCTCTCCTGTCGGCTTTTTTATAACCCTCCAACTCCGGCTCTCGAACTTTCCTATTGTTATGCCCCGCTTTATTTTACGGGGACTGTAGTGGGTACTTTCGATTAGCACGCCCGGTGACAAGTCGAAACTACTTGTCAAAAATCGAAAGGTAAGGGAAAGCCCTGACCTACCGTGCGTTAATTAAGTGGTCGATAATGACCCCGGGAAGTTCGATTTTCCCTGTTACAACCAAAAGCAGAACGATTATCAATACACGTCACCGGAATAAATACTGATAAAAATTTAAAAACTCCGATTCTCTCTGATGGCACAGGTGAAAGCCAAGCTTCAGCCATTTTTGAAACGCTGATACAGTGGGATCTTTGCGATAATGTTAAAGCAATGTGCTTTGATACAACTAGTTCAAATACCGGTAAGTTAATGTTGTGGTTGAATGAATTTATATCACAGTATTTGTTTTTTGACTTGGGAAGAAATTTTCAAATAAGAATTTGATTAATTTTTTTAATTATTTTTACGAATGTTGAGTTAAAATATAAGCTGAGTCAAAAATTTGAATAACTGATAATTAAATAACAGTTTATCAATAACTAATTCTTTGTTTTAGGTTATTTTAATGGCGCATGTGCATTATTAGAAGATAAAATTGGCCGTGACCTATTATATCTTGCTTGTCGCCATCATACTTCTGAATTGATGTTACGAAATGTTGCAGAAGTTGCTTGGCCAGTGACGAATAGTCCAAATGTACCGATTTTCAAAAGACTCAGAGATAATTGGGAAAAAATTGATAAATCTGCGTATGAAATCGGCACAGAGGATAAAGATATTGCACTTATTTTAAATCAAAGAAAAGACGATATTCTTGACTTCATAGAAAATCAACTGAAGGTATTAATTAATTCATAAATAGTTTTACCATTGAAAGAATTATTATTTATAAAGTTAATTTCTTTTACAGTCATTAGATCTTTCTGATACACTGATAGAAGGACTTGTTAATATTTAATAAGCTTTATTGACTGTTAATAAATGATTTTTTAAGATCATGGGATTTGATAAATATTTATTAACAGTTAATTAGTATTTATTACGTAGAATTAATTAACTGTTAATAAATATTTATTAATTTATTAATAGTTAATAAATATTTGTTAACTGTTAACAAATATTTATTTAGGATAAAAAGCAAAAATAGCAATTTTCTTTTGACACTTTTTATAACCCTATAACTGGAATACATTGATAATAATTCAATTCACTTAATAAATTAACGTTTTTAATATGTAAAAATATAAAAAATAATTATGAGCTGTGATAGAATTTGGTAGTTTACAATAAATGTTATTATAATGTAATATAATTAATGCAAATAATTTATAAGGATGATTTTTGTTTATAAGCAACCTTCATATCATATGACATTGCAAGCCAAACAAATTCACTCAACCAAGTATTTATTAACTGTTAATAAATATTTGTTATCTATTAATAAATATTTATTAAATATTATTAAATGTACTTTTCTCCCTAATAAATATTTATTTAATGTTAAAAAATATTTATTAAATTAAATTATTATCTTCAAATAAATCAAATTATTAATAGTAAATAAATCCTTTTATCAGTGTAGTTATTTTGCATACTTCGATATAACTCGAATTTTTAAGTGATTTAGTTTTATAAATTTTGCCTTTTTGAATAATATTTTTTACTTTAAAATTCTGAAAATATCTTCTTTTCTGGCCGCAATTATTAAATTTTTCTTATTTTTTGTTAGAATCATCATCCGAGAAATGATTACAAGGAGTTTTTGGAGCTGAGCTGTATCTTTTTGGGTGGTATCAAAAGTCATAGAGCCGAATTTAAAGCACCTGGTGCTTTTCATCACGCACGGTGGTTATCGAAAGCTCTCTATTGCTTGAAAATATATATGTTTAGAAACCAGTTTAAAATAGGAGCAAACGAAAAAAAAATTTTGCAGAAAATATGTGTTTTCATCGTAATATTTTATGTAAAAATATGGTTTACTGCTCCTAATGCAATAAATGCTCCAAACTCGGATTGACAATTAGTAAAAGATCTTATTGACTACAGAAAAATACATCCAGAAATTGCAAATGCAGCACTCGATAAATTGTCTCGGCATTTGCGGTACTTACACGAAAATCTTGCTTGTTTAGCTCTTTTTGATGAAACTGTGTCAGTAGAAGAAAAAGTAAAGATCGTACAAAAAATAAATTCCCAGGTAGCGGTCAAAAAGCCTAATAAACGTTTATCAGTCGCTTATGAAGAAATAACGTCGTTATCTGAGAAAAACATAAGCGATTTTGTTAATCTAAACTCGTTGTTTATTTTTGAGTAATTTGAGCTCCCCTATGAATTTTTGCATACAGATCCAAGTTTGTGGGAATCAAATCTTGAGTATAAACGATGTTATGATACATTCAAAAAGTTAAAAGTAGTGAACGATACTGCGGAAAGAGGAGTAGCGCTAGCCGAAAGTTTTAATGAAGTATTGACTTATAACGAAGATGAAAGACAAAGAATTTTTCAAACTATTCAGCACCATCGATCTCAATACACATCGTGTAAAAAATCACAATATATTGACAATGAATTAATCTAACAATTCATTTTTCTGCTTTCAATAATAATTAATTGGTATTGTTGTTTTTATTTTAATCAAATACTTATTGTTGTTAATATAATTCGAACTATTATAATTTAATAAACTGTTAATAATATATAAATTATTTAAGTGTAATTGAATTCATAAGTTTTATGCAGAAACTCGTAAATCCATTATTTATTAAAGATTCTTAAGATATAAGCTTTTATAATATAAGATACTTATCATATCCTGTTTTTCTAGCCTTAAAAAAATATATTGAAGAAAAAATATAAAAAAACAGAGAAAGTAAACAAGATATTAATAAGTTTAAATCAATGATCGGCCAAAATTTCACGAAAAAATATATTCAAGGCTTAATATCTCGCTTAATATTGATCTTAGCGATTTGGTCCATTCGACTTTTTTTGTTGGAAATTGAATTCTCTACAAGTTTGTCATTTACATTTTTTCCGTAGCTCTTGATATTTACGAGATAAATGCGAAAAAACGCCAATTTTATGAAAAAATCAGGTTCAGTGGCCCGTACTGTCTCGCCAGTGTGAGTTACGACTTTGCGGCAATGGGCACTTTTGTAGAGCGTTCAATTCTAAGAAAAAACCATCTTCGATCAAAGTGATCTCATGAAATGCCGCTGAGCTTTAGAAATTCAAAAATTAAAAATCAAAGTTTTTGTGTATTTTCAATGGGAAATATTCACATGCCTTGGTCGAGGACGTTAATTAATATATATATATATATATAGCAGCATATATATGCTATATATATATATATATATATATATATATATATATATATATATATATATATATATATATATATATATATAAAGAAAGATAATGACTCAATTGAGACTGTGATTTATGCAGAAGATGATTTAAACAAATTAGAATAGCAATTACCAAACCAGCCTTCTACTTTTCCGTCTACGATTAAAATTCTAAGTCTAAACATAAATAGTTATTTAGCTCATATAGCTGAATTTGAACATCTTGTTGTCGAAAAGTAGCCGCATTTAATTTCAGTAGTAGAATCTTGGTTAAATCCCAATATAGAGATCAGTCTTGATGTTTATGCCATTATTCGTCGAGATAGGGAATTACTTGATGTTTCTGGCCGCTTCATCCGAGGTGGTGGTGTGATCTGCTTTATTCATAAATCGCTTAAGTCAAAGATCCTCTATATCTTGGAGGTACGTCATTTAAATTACCCAGAGATCATTATAGTTGAGATCTCGTTGTCTACTCAATTCCATTTGCTGGTATCATGTATTTACAGAAAACCACAGGGTGAGTTATTGGATAGCTTCATCTCTGAATTTGGAAAGTTCTATCCTAATTCTAAAAATATTGTGATACTAGGCGACTTAAATTGCAACTTGATGAAAACTGATCGAGCTTCAACACATCTAAATGCTTTTATATCTAATTCTGCTCTTTACTGAATTCCCTTTGGACCTACGTTTCATACTTCCGATGTTGATTCAAGGTTTGATGTTATCATTCTGGATAATGAAGAAAAACTTGGAAACTACTCTAAATCTTTTTCGCCCTTTATAGGCAGACATGATTACTTGCTTTGTGAGTACAAGTTAAAACCACCAAGATGTCAAAATAAGCTGATGAAATTCCGGGATTTTTGAAACTGTAATCATGAAGCTTTAGCAAAATGTGTAGCAATAGGACTGAGGTTGGATAGTGATTTCATCAGTCTTGATCCAGATGAGCTTGTCTCCTATTTTACACAACAAGTTATTTCTTCCCTAGATCATCATGCACCCATGGCTACAAGAATAAAATATCGTCGTAGATGTCCCTGGCTAACTCAGGAACTCCTACTTGAACTTCGGGCACGTGATAAGCTGTATAAAAGAGCTAAAAGAACAAAAAAACAGGATTTATAAGCACTTTATAAAAATAAGAGGCGAGATTTAAAAGCAAAGTTAAATATTGCACATGATGATTATTTTAAAAATTATCTAGAAGAAAATCTATCAGGATCAAACATATGGAGTAAATTGAAGCGTGTGGGACTTATAAACACAAAGCAATCATCTCCTCTCGACCACTTTACTACGGACTCCTTAGATAACTTCTATGCAAAAACTATGACGAGATATCCATCATGTGATCTAGATTTTGTTCAAAATTTGTCATGTCTTTCTGTCAAAAGAGTTGTTTGTGAGTTCAAGTGGAATCAAATTGATATGGTCGATGTTACAAAAAATCGACAGTAATCTTTACAAAAGTCAAGTGGAAACAGCCCCGATGGCTTGAATTTAAAATGGTTAAAAGACCATTTATCCCAAGTGTCGCTTTTCCTGAAAGAAATCTTTAATCGATCGCTAGACACTAGTCTATTTCCCACTGCTTGGAAATCCGTTTTTATTGAACCTTTAAACAAAGTGACCCCGCCAAAATCTATGTCTGATACTAGACCAATTGCAAATCTCTCACATATGGCAAAAGTGTTTGAACGAATTATAGCAAATCAGGTTGTGGCTTACCTTGAAACAAATAACCTAATTGATAACTTTCAGTCAGGTTTCCGCAAACACCATAGTACTCAAGCAGCTTTGCTTAGATTAACTGATGAGATTCGTCTAGAAATTGATCGAGATGAATTGACATTCCTCATTCTATTTCATTTTACCAAAGCCTTTGATTATCTAAATCATAAAGTTCTATTTACAAGAATGTATGAAATGGATTTCTCGATTGAATCTATCTCGTGGTTTTAGTCATATTTAACGAGAAGGTCACAAGCAGTCATTGATTCTTCAAATATGTCTTTGAGCTGGGTTTTCACGTCATCAGGTGTACCTCAAGGATTTATATTGGGTCCAATATTATTCCTCATAGTGATAAATAGTGTGGCAGATTGTATATTGCCGGAGATTATCGTTGATGGAAATATTATACCATATGTAAACTCTACTAAACATCTAGGGGTCCATAATTCGAGAACTCTTTCCTGGGACTTACACATTTCGCAGTTGTCACGTAAAGTGTATGATGCACTAAATAGTTTGAAATACAGGAAGAATATCGTGTCATTAAAATCTTGTAAATTATTAGTATCCGCCACTATTCTTCCTATAATTGATTATTGCTCGGTAGTGTTGCTTAACTTAACTACTGAACTTGATTGTAAACTTCAGCGTCTTGTAAATGGTACTATTCGATTTATTTATAATTTAAAACGGAATGAACATATTACACCATATCAACGTCAATTGAATTGGTTAACTGTAAAGTCGCGCAGGTTGTATTATTTAGGCTGCTTATTCTACAAACTATTATCTACAGGTGAACCTAAATTTCTGAGAAGTCTATTTGTTGATGAAGACGCAGAAATTAGACGATCAGACAGATTAGCAGCAAAAAATAACGTCAAGTTCAAAATTCCTAAATTCTCGTGTACCATTTATGAATATTCGTTTGTTGTTTCGGTTATCAGGTTCTGGCAAGATTTACGACCTGAAATTCCAAATTCTTATTAGCTTAGAATCATTTATATCGAACATATTTGATTTTCTTTTAAGTTTAGACTAGCTAGATTTCTATTTAAATTATTGTGAAATACTGGTAAAGTGTAAAATTGTGTATATTAAGATATTGGAAATTCTAACAATGCTACTCTTTCTAAATGCACTTAATTATTACATTTAGTTAAGATATACTTCAAATTTAAAGTATATTATTTATAAATAATACAAAATTTTTATATTCAAGCAAATACTTCTAATCTTAATATTATTACTTATGTGAAACAAAATTCTATGTATTTTACTTCTTGCTATTTGGCTTTGTGCTTTGGTATTTAAATTAGGGCTTCACACGAGACGAGAGTAGGCGAGAATACTAAAAATTTCGTCTCGGTCTTGTAAATTACGAAAAAATTAAGTCTCGTTCGAGTCTCGGTCTCGTCTCGTTACTAGTTGTCTCGTCTCGGTCTCGTCTCATTACCAGTTGTCTCGTCTTGTCTCGCTTAGTTCTAAATATTAAGAACACATATCATATGGAATGAAAAATAAATAATAAATTATTTTTTTAAACTATAATTAAAACGTTCTTTATACAACAATATTTTTACATATAAATAAATTATTTAAGTTTTGACATTCTTAATTTTATCTTTTAAATTACACGATGACCAAGAATTCAAACATAATAACGCTTGCATCACCTCATCTTTCAATGATGTACGTGATTTTGTCATGGTCATACCTGCTGTAGAAATTAGTCGTTTAACGGGTACGGATGTAGCCATTATACTAAATAAATCTTTGGCCATCTTGGAAAGGGTAGGAAAAGCTTTTTCATGCACTTTCCACCACTCCAAAATATTTGTGTTTCTATCTTCTCTTTCTAATCGTAAATACTCTTCAAACTCAGCTTTCAAATGTTTTGAAGTTTCTGTCGAAGTTTTATATAGGCTATTAATATCAATACATTTTTTAATAAAATCGTTACAGCTTTCAATGACAACGCTCTCAGTTGGTTGATTATTGAGGGTGTATTTAGCGTATTTTTTATAACACTTCGAAACATAGGATAGCTTCATTCTTTATTTCTTTACCCCAATCGGTTTTGTCGGATATTTCGACCTTATGCCGAGAATCTCAAATCAAACTCGAACAATAAACCCAATTGGTTTTCCTGTAATGCTTTAACATCTTATCTCTAGATGCTTGAAAAGCAATTAATAAAGTTTCATCAATAACAGTGCGATTTGCTTTATTGTCTAACTCAAAAATTGTCGAATCAATATCTGAGATAAGTATGTTAAAAGCAACAACAACAATTGGTAGCGTCACGTATTTTTCACCACAAATTGCTTCCGAAACTATTTAAAAATTTTTTAAAAATATACATATTTGTTCCAGTAATAACCACTCATTTTCATTTAGTCTTAACATACTTATACTTTTATTATTTTCGTGACTCAACCAGAATAAATTTAAACTATTTTTTAAAATAATTCCTACTTCAATCATATCATGAGTGCTATTCCATCTTGTCTTAACATCCAAAATAGGTTTAATATATTTTGTTTTTGTGATGTTACAAAAATCAATTAATTTATTTTGTAATTGCTCAGACTTTCTTATTTTAATGAAAGTACTGCGCAATTTACAAATAGCGGATGATGGACTGAAATCAATTGAAGTCATTTCAAACAATTCGTCTTCATCTAAAACGTCATGATTGAGTTCTTCATCATTAACATTTTCTACTTTAGAGATTAAACTGTCCAGAATATCACTCTCAGATTCAAGAAAGTCTACTTTTAACATTTTCATAATATCTTGAACACCGAGATTCAAAATATGGGCAAAAAAACGAAAATGTTGATCGATATAATCAAAAGATTGGTCAATTTCTGCCATCAAAACATTTAATTCACTCATAAATGTAGTGTTTGCCGTTGCATTATCGAGGGTTATTCCTTGAATCATTCTCTAACACGTATTCTTTAATGCATTTAAAAAAAACTTTTGCGATTTTTTTTCGCCATGTCGACCACAAGAAGGTACAAAATCTAAATCTAAAGATTGTAGCTGCCAATTATCATCGATGAAGTGAATAGTTACGCCGTAGTATGACCTGAAATTCATCGAAGTCCAGCCATCTACGGTAAATGAAAATTTAGAACAGTTATTATTCAAAACTTCCTTTACTCTCACTCGTTGAATGTGAAAATGCTCCATCACCATTCGCCGAGCATAATTACGTCTGGGGACACTGATGTTGGGATTCAAAATATGGAAAAAATTTTGACTTCGTCGTCATCGAAATAACTCAATGCCAACTTTTTCTTCGCCATCCACTCTACAATTAAAGCCTCATAATTCTTCGATGATGATTTATTCTAAACATAAAATTCCTTTATGTTTATACGACTCTACTAAAATTTTTGACTAAAAATAGTGATTATAATATGTGGATCATTCCACACCAAATCACGAAATTTTAAAAATTGTGCAGTGATAAGTATGTAAATTAAATTTTTTTCCATCAAAAATGTCGCTCTTCAAAGAAAGTCAAAATTTAAGTTAAAAGTTAAGAAAAAACGGTGAAAAAAAATTTTTTTGGTTCTTATTTTATTTTATTTTTTTTTTTCAAAAACTACACTTCTAAACGGAAAAAATAGCCGCCGGCAAAGAGAGGTAACGATAATTAAATCATAAGTTATGAATTTTTCAAAATTACTATGCCGTTGTTTTTTTACAATTTTTAAAAATTCATATTTTCGGAGCTTTTGAAAATTAACGGCTCATAATGTTATAATTTAGGGGTAGGCGTCTTTTAAAACGTATAAAAAAAAAGTTTAATTGAATAAAAAAAACAGTTTTCAAAATGTGGTAATTTGGTGTTGAATTTTTACCCATATGTATCTGCGAATTGAATTTACATTTTTTTCTACAAACCCAAAGCAATTAAGACAATTTTATATCGACATGCGAACATAGTATTTTAACACACACTCAAAGAAATTACATTTTACATAATTAATTGAATACGTTGAAAAAATGTTTCTAATTGTTCACTATTAGAGTGGTTTAAGATTGATGTAAAATTAAATTACCTGTTTAGAAAACATATCAGTCAATATTTTGCGCTGATGACACAGATTTTTGAATCGAAGTTGAGTTTCCATAAATTTCTTCATAGGCTTTTGAATGAGCTGTCAGTGAATGCCTCTTCATACCGGTAAAGTTGTTATCTTTTCGTCTAATAATTTTTATCTTTTTGGATTTTTCACACACTAAACATATTGCTTTTTTCTCACCTCTAATTGTTTAAAGTTTGAAAAAATTTTCGAATTTTGAAGTTTTTTTTTAGGTGGTTGATCAACAGTTTCACTTTCACTTATTTCATTTTCACTTTCATTTGATCTTTGCCTCTTATTTGGATTATTATCACTAACAATCACACTTGTCGACATTTTACTGTATCTGAAGTCAGAAAATTGTAGATCACTGTTCAAAAGTTTTTGTAAAACTGATGAACAACTCTTTAGAGAATTTCTCTGATCCATATACTGTTGTCAACATGAACAATTTTTCGTCACGCAGTTTAGCATAAATTTTATTTTTACGGAATACTTGAAACATTTTTTTTGCATCTAAGTTTGTTACCAAATACTTGAGTATTTGACCAGTTCTATGATGTATACTCCCACAGATGTATACAATAATTGTTCAAATCTTTACTCCAAGAGGTACAGGAAAAAACAAAAAATTTCTCCAGATGTCCAAATAGAGACTAAACTTTCAAAACATCGCTATAGAGGCAATAAAAGTTGTCCGTTAAGTACTGAATTAATAATTAGATTAGTTTTTATATTTGTAAATTCTATTTTTCTCGAAAAATAACGTTAATTATCACAAATTTGTAACAAATATAATAATTAATATTTTTTTGAAATATCATATAGAAAAAACACATTGGTGATTATAATGGAAACTCTTTATATTTAATTTTTTTATACAGGTGTTGAAAAAGGACGAGTCAAATATAAGGAAAGTTTGTAAAATTTATCGTTCTCTATGTATATCTTTTCTAATTTTTCTAATAAAAACTTCATAAAAAAAATTTTACGAGACCGAGAACGAGACTCTCGGGTTGCGCTATATATGTGGTCTCGGTATCGCCGAGAATATTTTCAAAAACGTCTCGTCTCATCTCGTCTCGCTTTTCCGAGACGAGAACGAGATGAGACGAGAAAAATCTCGCTCTCGTGTGAAGCCCTAATTTAAATAACTATAAATAAAATAAATATATATATATATATATATATATATATATATATAATATATATATATATATATATATATATATATATATATATATATATTAAATATTTTATATATTTTATTAATTATATTATATATATTAGAGATATATATTATATATACAGAGTGTCCCAGAAGTAACGGACGCCATTGTAGCATCTGATAAACAGAATAATTCTGAGACGAAAAGTCCTTAGCCATTTTTTAATCAAACGCATAGATTATTAATTATTAATTAAAATAACGTCCTTTTATGCGTTAGAGAGAGAACACTAGTGTCAAGTCAAGTGCGTTCCAACAAAGACGCTTGCACGTGTGAATGTGTAAGTAAATATGTGTGACTACGTTAGCTATAGAAACTAGTTAGTCATACAGTTAGTTGTGTCTTTGTTTGGCACATACTTGACTGGACACTGACACTCTCTCTCTAACAAATAAAGAGACGTTATTTTTAATTAATGATTAATTATCTATGCAGTTAATTGAAAAATGGCTAAGGACTTTTCGTCTCGGAATTATTTCTTTAATCAGATGCTACAATGGCGTCCGTGAATTTTGGGACACCCTGTATATATATATATATATATATATATATATATATATATATATACGACAATTAAGTATCTTGGCGTGTTACTTGATAGCACTCTCACCTGGGAAAATCAGGTTATGAGTGATTGTCATAGGGCAATGCGGGTTCTGGCGCAGTTGAATATTAATAATGGAATCTTCAACGAAAAACTGTGCATAAAGCTTGTCACTACGTTAATATTCCCAGTGTTTGATTATTGTTGCGCGGCTTACTGCAATATTACTAATGACTCGCAAATGCGATTACAGCGCAAAATGAATTGCTGTGTTCGCTATATCTATAAAATTGCGAGGGCTTGGTTAAAGCTGTGTTGGTTAAAGCTGAGTGACAGAACTTAGAATTGAGAGTCACTTAGAACTGAGAGTCACTTAGAATTTTTGCCGGTTGCGTTGCGTAGAGGCGATGTAAGGGAAGATTATCTGCGGCTACCTAGATCTAATTGTTGTATGTATGATAACTCGTTTTTTGTTCGTGGTATACGTATCTGGAATGCGCTGCCAGCTGAAATTACAAAAGCCGAAAGTTTCGAAATATTCCGTAGACTGTGCTATGATTATTATTTCCAAAATTATTGATCTGCTATATTGAACGTTTATTACTGCTATTGAAGGTTGTTGAGCTTTGTATAACACAAGTATTATTTATAAGCATGATTAACGTGTTATTACTGTTAATTACTATATTTATTTTTATTTGATTTTTATGTATCTAAAACTCTGTACATCATACACTAATTATAAATGTATATTTGATGATGGTTCTGAGAGAGCCTAGGCTCCAGAATCCAATAAAATTATTATCTATTTATATATATATATATATATATATATATATATATATATATATATATATTCATATATATTGTGTGCCAAAATGTAACTCACGTGAACCATTTAAAATTGGAATTTTTAGTTCCGCTTTTTACAGGGGCTGCGTTTGGGCATTTCTTGATATATTTTGGTGTGAGACAATGTATTTCATTTTCATAGAATATTTTAACAGAAGCTTAGTTTGGGTATTTTCGAAGAAAATTCAAAATTTGGCCGGAAGTGCCCAATTAAATCTCCCGTTTAAAATCCTATAAATAATCAAATGAATTCTCTCAACCCGAAATATCTCAGGAAATGCCCAAACACAGCTGCTGTTGAAAGTGAAACTTAAAATTCCAATTTTAAAAGGTTCTCCTCGGAAGTTACATTTTGGCACACCCTAATATATATATGTATATATATATATATATTGTGTGCCAAAATGTAACTCCCGTGAACCTTTTAAAATTGGAATTTTTAGTTCCGCGTTTTACAGGGGCTGCGTTTGGGCATTTCTTGATATATTTTGGTGTGAGACAATGTATTTGATTTTCATAGAATTTTTTAACAGAAGCTTAGTTTGGGTATTTTCGAAGAAAATTCAAAATTTGGCCGGAAGTGTCCAATTGAATCTCCTGTTTAAAATCCTATAAATAATCAAATGAATTCTCTCAACCCGAAATATCTCAGGAAATGCCCAAACACAGCCGCTGTTGAAAGTGGAACTCAAAATTCCAATTTTAAAAGGTTCTCCTCGGAAGTTACATTTTGGCACACCCGAATACATATATATATATATATATATATATATATATATATATTAGGGTGGGCCAAAAAAAACTTTTAATTTTTTTTTCGTTAGCTACCGTGAAAATATCGTCCAAGATAACGAAAAAAAAATTCTGGTAAAGTTTGAGCCTTTAATATCAATACCTAGAGGTGTCACAAGGTGATTTTTGATTTCCCGTTTAAGTAACACGGGAATTTTTTTTTTTTTTTTAATTTTGATGTATCTCAACAAGTTATTGTGTGGTAAAAATAAATAAATATTTTTGTAGGAAATTTAACGGTCTACAAAAAAGGTCTGATATAATTTTTCGCTAAGTCAACTCGGTTAAACGTTATTCGCAGTTAAAATTCAACTTAAAATAATATACGATGACTTTCACAATTTTTTATACTTTTTAACAATAAAACGGCTTAAAATCATAACACAACATATTTTTCGAGATTTTTCTCGTTTTTACTTCCCAAATTTATTGAGAAAAACTTATGTTATATGATACTCCTAATACGGATTGCGGGGGTGGGTGTTAACACTGAAAATTTGAAATTTACTAGCTATAGTTCCGACAGACTTAATTTAGGAGTAGTCTTTTATTGGTCATGTAGAGATCATCTCAATACGGATTTAAATAAATTCTACTTCTTTTTCTGTGTATAGAAATAAAATTTGATAGAATCTCAAGAGAAACAGGAAATTTCAGAAATGGCCTCCAGGGTCAACCGATTTGAATATTTTTTTTTTCATAATTAGATATCAGCTAAAAACAAACTTCGCGATAATTGACTTCATATGCTGACTGTGTCAGAGCGATGTGTAGAATAGAAAAAATGTTGTTGTTTATAAACTAGGACTTTTTGAGACATGAAATTTAGAATAAGTCTATTGGGTTTCAATGAAATTTTCTAAAAATTTCCTTAAAAAAATCATCTCTCTGGCAGCAGGGGAAAAGTCATTGTAAGATTTTTAAAACTTAATATTAATGATAGCTATTCAGTCAACGGACTAAGAATTTTACATACATGCATGGAAATAACATGTTATTTTTGCTAATCACATACTCGATAAATCTTTCTTATTGCGAGATCGCGGGTTTGTAACAGATGAAAATGAATGAATTTTCCAAACATTTGATATATAAAAAATAAATTTAGCTAATTATTTCAATAGAATTTGTAAAAAACATGTTAAATTTATTTTATATAAAAAATTGGTGTCACTGAACAAATTTTGAATAACAGAAAAATTCTTCGCAATTGAAGCTAGTTAGATTTCAACTTCACTTATGAAACTTGCAATTACTTCCACTAAAACTTTTAATGCTCCATTTGGAATCTGTGCAAATCAAAGCAATACTCCAATTAAATTTCAAGTCCAGATCTAAAAATGCGATTCTACAAAGCGCTCAGCAAAGCAAGCGGGTAACAGCAAATTAATAAATAATAGATATAATCGCATCAAAAATCTTTACAGTACTTCCAACTACATTGAAATCAGTTTTCAACGCTTTTATTCGAATTGTGTGCTATATGACATAAGTTTTTCTCAATAATTTTGGGAAGTAAAAACGAGAAAAATCACAAAAAATATGTTGTTTTATGATTTTAAGCCGTTTTATTGTTAAAAAGTATAAAAAATTGTGAAAGACATCATATATTATTTTAAGTTGAATTTTAACTGCGAATAACTTTTAACCGAGTTGACTTAGCGAAAAATTAAGTAAGACCTTTTTTGTAGGCCGTTCAATTTCCTACAAAAATATTTATTCATTTTTACTACACAATAACTCGTTAAGATACATCAAAATTCCAAAAACAAAAAAAAAATTCCCGTGTTACGTAAAGGGGAAATCAAAAATCACCATGTGACACCTCTAGGTATTGATATTCAGAGCTCAAACTCTACCAGAATTTTTTTTTCGTCACCTTGGACGATATTTTCGCGGTAGCTAAAGAAAAAAAAAATTGAAAGTTTTTTTTGGCCCACCCTAATCTATATATATATCTATATATAGGAGCTGTTCTATAGATAGATTGACTCATCACAGTATCTCGGGAACCATCGGACCTAGAAACTTGAAATTTGGTAGCCATATTACTTTTGCCATGTAGAGGTCAGCTAAGAACGGATTTTAAGGAATTCCACCCCCAAAGGGATTTGCAGGGGCGTTAACAATGAAAAATTTCCGTTTATAAACCATAGCTCCTATCGACTCCAAATTTGGTAGGAATCTTCTTTAAGTGATATAAAAATAATTTGTGAACAAATTTTACGATAGCTCACCCCACAGGGAGTTACGGGGGTGGGTGTTAACAATGAAAATTTTAAATTTCTGAGGTGTAGCTCTTATATACTCCAAATTTGGTCAGAATCAGCTATATGTGAGGTAGGAATGATCTAATAGCGGATTTTATGACAACCTATTCCCAACATGGATTGCGGGGGTGGGTGTTAACAATGAAAAATTTTAATTTCCAAGCTATAGGTCCTTTATGCTCCAAATTTGGTAAGAATCTGCTATATATGATGTAGAAATAATTCATGGACGAATTTTACGATATCCCACCCCGAAAAAGATTGTGGGGCGTTAACAATGAAAAATTCCCGATTTTAAACTATAGCTCTATAGGCTCCAAATTAGGTAGGAATTTTCTGTGAGAGATGTAAAAATAATAAACAAACGAATTTTACGATAGCTCACCCTACAGGGGTTTGCGGGGGTGGATGTTAACTATTAAAATTTTTAATTTCCAAGCTATACCTCCTATTGTCGCCAAATTTGGTAGGAGTTTTCTCTTTTATATTTGAGATACAGAAATGATCTAAGAGCGGATTTAACGATGAACCACTCCTAATAAGTATCGCGGGGGTGAGTTAACAATAAAAAATCTTAATTTCTGAAATATAGCTTCTAAAAGCTGTAATTTCGGTATAAATCTTTATTTTTCACGAGGATATTATCTCAAAACGGATTTCAAAAAATTCTACTTCCGATAGGGGTTGCGGGGGTAGGTGTGTTAAAATCTAAAATTTTAATTTCCAACCTATAATTTCTACAGTCTCCAAATTTAGTAGGAATCTTCATGTATAATGTCAAGCTCAGCTGAGAATGGATTTTCACGAATTCTCACCCCAAAAAGGATAGCGGGGCGTTAACAATAAAAATCTCATTTTCAAACAATCGTTTCTATGGACTCGAAGTTTTGTTGGAACATTTTATTTATAATGTAGAAATCATCTCGAATAGGATCTTACGAAATTCTTCCATCAAGTGCGAGAGTGATAATTGTCAAAAAATTCATATTCTTCAAATACAGTTCCTACAGATATAAAATTTGATAGAATCTTAAAAGAAAGAGGAAATTACAGGGATGGCCTTCAAGGTCAACCAATTCAAATATTTTTTTTCTTCATGTCAATTATTACTCATTTTTGAAAGATAGCCACGGGAATGTTATAGTGATTGCACATTAAAAGTCACAATAAATATTAGCTAGAATAATCACATGAATAAAAGATACAGGCCAATCCGATGAAATTTGGAATCTGTGTATGTCAAAACAATACTCCAATTAAATTTCAAGTCTTGATCTTAAAATACAATTTTATACAATTCTAAGTGCCCAGCGGAGCGGGCGGATAACAGCTAGTATATATATATATATAAAGGTGTGCCAAAATGTAACTTCCGTGGAGAACCTTTTGAAATTGGAATTTTGAGTTCCGCTTTTAACAGAGGCTGCGTTTAGGCATTTTCTGAGATATTTTGGTGTGAGATGATGTATTTCATTTTCATAGAATTTTTTATATATATGCGAAATATCACTCACTGACGCACTCAACATGAGATCTTCGAAACTATACGCCCGATTGACTTGACATTTAGCATAGTTACTCCATTCATGATGTAGACGCTCACTAAGAACGGATTTTACGCAATTCCTAGCCAAAATGGAGTTTTCTTCTACCATCACGGTTATGTGCGTTAATATCCCCGGACAAAATATTCCCGACAAAATATCCCCGGACAAAATATCCCCGAACAGAATATCTCCGTGACAAAATATCTTCAGACAAATTGCTCAGACAAAAAGCTCTTTGAGCTCAAAAGTCTGATTGAAGTTTCATAGATCACTATTTTTTGAATTTTCAAACCACAATAACTTTTGAATGAACGAACCGTTTTTTACGCGGTTGGCGGCATTCTACGAAGTTTTTTAAGCCTCATAAAGAATTTCTAAGTTTAAATTAGTCAAACTAGAAATTTCAGAGTAATTCCAAAAAAACACTTTTTTCAGTTTTCTTTCGTTCACAATATCTCTCGAACGAATAAACCGATTTTGACCGAATTGGCGGCGAATGACGTAGTTTCGTAAGGTTGAGAGCTGTTTAGTTTTTGAAATTGATCGGTTGGGCCGTTTGAAAGTTATCCTAAAAAAAACCACTTCGGAAAAAAATTTTTTTCCTATTTTTTTTCAGATTTCTAAGTTTGGCGTAGCCCTTTAGAATGGCACCAACCGCGATGAAATCGGTTCAACCGTTCAAAAGTTATAAGAGGTTTACATTAGTGTATCAAAAAAATTGAATATTTTTTTTTTTCAACGAACATGGAGAAATCGTCAGAGTATCTCTAGAAAACGATCCTCTGAAAATATGAGCTCCCAATATTAATATTTAGAGGTGGCGTCAAGTAATTTGTATCTCTTATTTAAATAACATAGAAAAATATTTTTTTAAAGTTTGGAATTGTGCTACGTGACAACGAGCTACTTTATAGATAAAACTAAACCTGTTTCTTATAGGCAATTAAATGCTCTACTTTAAAGGTCTGATTGAACTTTTGCGTAAGTCAAGCTGTTTCAAAGATATCAAGCATCAAACTTCAGACTGTTAAAAATTACGGTTTGTTTTCGTCTTAACCACAAGAAAATCAATTTATATGTATTAAAAACCCATTATTATTAACTATAGAATAATAATATGCATATATATTCAATAGAATGCTTGTCCCAAATCTTAATAATTTGACAAATGCTAATTTTTATTAATTATTAACGAAAAATATTTACTTATGGGTCATTTCATGTCAAATCAAACAATAGTTGAAAACAAACCCTTTCGATTTGGACAAATTTTGGTCGAAAGTTTTCTTTTATCATATAACGAAGTTCTGTATAAGGAAAAAAAAATTTTTTTTTACAAAAGATACGCAAATTCGAAAAAGTTTGGTAAATCCAAATGAGCATGCCTTAAGCGTTCATGTCATACATAAATTATTTACATCATAACAAGAATTATTCGTTTTTAATTCGAATTTTCCCGCGAGTAGTATTATCCCCTCTGTAGGTCGAACTAAAGATAAATTTGAACAGATGATAAAACAGTTAGAAACTATACCATCATGTATGTATAGTTTCTGCTTGTTTATAGTTATTTCAATTCTGTTTATAAAAAATAATATATGTGGCTGCCGAAATCGCAGAAAAAGTCACTGAACTGAAAATCGAAAAAAATTAACTGTATTGAAACGGAATTATTTTGACACGTGATTTTCACAAGGGATTTGATGAACTTCCTTAGGAATAAAACAAAAATAAATTAAACCGTAAAAGTGATTTTTGACAAAGTTGTGGTGTTATCAAGCCCATAGCTCCCGTGAATACCACGCTCTTATCCATTTAATTCATCAGAAAAACGAGTTTTTTCTGAGAAATCTTATTTAATCGATGAGAAAATTTTGATAATAAGTTGAAACTCCAAATTTTTAATTGATTTTCAACGAGCTGTAACTCCGAGAAAGATGGTCTTACAGAAAAAATAGAAAAAGCAAATTGTAGCTTCAAGTCTAGTTTTCAGAAATGACAATGAAAATTTTTTGTACCGTCCAGGTCTGGAGAAATCCTAAGAAAACTACGGAAAAAAAATTTTTCGAAATTTTTTCTCGTCTAGAAAAAGGTCTACGGGCTTCAAAAAAAATTTTTCTATTATTTTTTTACAAAACGCTTTTAGAATATTTAATACCCTTCAATTTGACGTAATCAAATAGCCTGTACGTAATCAAATAAATAGTACTCTAGTAGTGTACGATGATTTGCCGCAGAGTTATCGTCAACCAAAGCAAAAAAGTTCTTCTTGACTTTGATAATCAATAACTCTGGAAATAATTATCGTAGAGGAAATCTAAGAAGGGTTTTAAAAACTACCTGATATTCCCTATGAGAAACTGTGAACGTAATATTATAATAATAATAATAATAATAATAATAATAATAATAATAATAATAGCGGGCTTGTTACGTGGCCTCCAAGTGGCACACCGCGGGAAACGCAGACCAAAACACCAGGTCTGTAGGCAAACGACGTAACAGGTGCAGTGGGCCAACTACCCACTGCATTGAAACTCTG
>NC_058159.1:15880190-15914530 GCF_020080835.1 Cotesia glomerata | reverse complement strand
GTTTATTTAGAACATTCCTCGAATGTTCTCGAATACCTTGTGTACTCAACGCTAGTTGTCTTACAATGAATCATTCTAGTTTTTCCATTAACATTCTTCGAGAGAAAATGTTAATGTGAACTTAAAAATATTCTGTTTACTCAGGTGTTGGCTGAGTTTCACTTTTCTTATCATTTTCTATTTCTAATATTTTAGTATTTAATATTTAACATTTGGAATTCTTTACTTATCATTTTACATTATTATTTATAAAATAAGAATATTTATGAAATTATAGTATAATTATTAGAGTTTTGAATTAGCGCGCGTATTTACTATAGAGACATCTGCGAATGCAGGTGGGGACGTAACAGAGCACTGTACAGATACTACAAACGTCTTGATGATTGTAGCCTGTAGGTGGCACTACTTGTTAATTAAGCGAAGTTTGAAACGATGATATTTCTTACATAATACGAATATTATTTATAAGTTTACGAAATGTGATATTTACTAACAACAATATGATATTGACACTA
Source organism: Cotesia glomerata (assembly GCF_020080835.1). Classification (NCBI taxonomy): domain Eukaryota; kingdom Metazoa; phylum Arthropoda; class Insecta; order Hymenoptera; family Braconidae; genus Cotesia; species Cotesia glomerata. The sequence goes on along the minus strand of NC_058159.1, from coordinate 15,914,012 downwards.
AATAATAATGAAAATAATAATAATTATAATAACGACAATATTAACAATGACAATAAGGATAATACTAAAAATATTTTTAATGGTAAAAATAAATTGATAATATGGTTTATCATTATTATCATTGATATTGTTTTTTAATTATTAAGTATTAAAGTATTAAATTCAAATTTACAACTTTCACAACTACAAAAATGTAAAAAATTTTTCAAAATATATGTGAAATTAAAAGCTTACAACTGATCATTTAGTTTATCAATCTGAGCTAAAAAGTATTCGCGGCTTATTGATATAAAATTTTATCAATGCTGCTAGATATTGTACGAAAAATGATACTTTAAATGATTTATATTGAAACTTTATAAACATTCAATTTCCGCGGGAAAAATACAAACTTTAAATTGAAAATTTTTTTAATAACAAATAATGTTAAAATATTTCTTTAATATAAAATCCCTAGAATTAATTAGTGAATAACTTTCCATTCGTATTTTTCTAAATATATTTTCTTCTAATTCAATTACATTTAGTAACTAGAGTCAATACTTAAAAGAGCTAGAATTGTTTGATTTTTCTTTCTTCGGAAAAGTCAGCTGATCAAGATCTGAGTAATTCTGTTCGAGCACTGTACAGATACTACAAACGTCTTGATGATTGTAGCCTGTAGGTGGCACTACTTGTTAATTAAGCGAAGTTTGAAACGATGATATTTCTTACATAATACGAATATTATTTATAAGTTTACGAATTGTGATATTTACTAACAACAATATGATATTGACACTAAATAATAATGAAAATAATAATAATTTTAATAACGACAATATTAACAATGACAATATGGATAATACTAAAAATATTTATAATGGTAAAAATAAATTGATAATACGATTTATTATTATTATTATCATTGATATTGTTTTTAAATTATTAAGTATTAAAGTATTAAATTTAAATTTACAACTATCACAACTACAAAAATGTAAAAATTTTTTAAATTATATGTAAAATTAAAAGCTTACAATTGATCATTTAGTTTATCAATCTAAGCTTAAGAATGTTCGCGGCTTATTGATATAAAATTTTATCAATGCTGCTAGATATTGTACGAAAAGTGATACTTTAAATGATTTATATTGAAACTTTATAAACATTCAATTTCCGCGGGAAAAATACAAACTTTAAATTGAAAATTTTTTTAATAACAAATAATGTTAAAATTTTTCTTTAATATAAAATCCCTAGAATTAATTAGTGAATAACTTTCCATATGTATTTTTCTAAATATATTTTCTTCTAATTCAATTGCATTTAGTAACTAGAGTCAATACTTAAAAGAGCTAGAATTGTTTGATTTTTCTTTCTTCGGAAAAGTCAGCTGATCAAGATCTGAGTAATTCTGTTCGAGCACTGTACAGATACTACAAACGTCTTGATGATTGTAGCCTGTGGGTGGCACTACTTGTTAATTAAGCGAAGTTTGAAACGATGATATTTCTTATATAATACGAATATTATTTATAAGTTTACTAATTGTGATATTTACTAACAACAATATGATATTGACACTAAATAATAATGAAAATAATAATAATTATAATAACGACAATATTAACAATGACAATAAGGATAATACTAAAAATATTTATAATGGTAAAAATAAATTGATAATATGGTTTATCATTATTATCATTGATATTGTTTTTTAATTATTGAGTATTAAAGTATTAAATTCAAATTTACAACTATCACAACTACAAAAATGTAAAAAATTTTTCAAAATATATGTGAAATTAAAAGCTTACAACTGATCATTTAGTTTATCAATCTGAGCTATAAAGTATTCGCAGCTTGTTGATATAAAATTTTATCAATGCTGCTAGATATTGTACGAAAAGTGATACTTTAAATGATTTATATTAAAACTTTATAAACATTCAATTTCCGCTGGAAAAATACAAACTTTGAATTAAAAATTTTTTTAAAAACACAAAGTGTTAAAATATTTTTTTTAATATAAAATCCCTAGAATTAATTATTAAATAACTTTCCATTCGTATTTTTCTAAATATACTTTCTTTTCATTTAGTTGTATTTATTAACTAGAGTCAATATTTAAGGGCCAGTTTTTCAATCTAGGATAAAATTTTATCTAATGATAAAATATATCTATATATTTCATATATATAAATATACTGGCATCATAATTTTATCCTGGATAAAATTTTATCTTGATTTGAAAAACTGGCCCTAAAAGAGCTAGAATTGTTTGATTTTGCTTTCTTCGGAAAAGTCAGCTTATCAAGATCTGAGTAATTCTGTTCGAGCAATGTACAGATACTACAAACGTCTTGATGATTGTTGCCTGTAGGTGGCACTACTTGTTAATTGAGCGAAGTTTGAAACGATGATATTTCTTACATAATATTTATTAACCAGTCTAAATACACAACAGACTAAACGTTGTTCGAGTTCTACTTTCTTGGGATAAACCAGCTGTTCAGTGTCTGGGGAATTTTCATTGAAGATAGTGTACATTCTATAATCTCATGGTTGTTGCCTGTAGATGGCACTGTCATTCAATTCGGCGGGTTTTAAATAATCTTAATCTCTTGATAATACGTAACATAACTATGCGTTTGATACATTGTGTCATTTACTAACAACAATATCATAATAACAATAAATAATATTGGTAATCATAATAACAACAACAATAATAGTAATTATAATCCGAACAAAAACAGTTTCACTGTAAAAAAATCGCGCCAAGTCCACGTTCATAAGACTATTAAGGAAAAAAAAATTTTTTTTTTCTTTACAAAAAGATATAAAATAGAAAAATGAAAAAATCAACAGACTCGATAGAGTCTGGCGCCAAGTTCCGTTCTCAAGCCAGACTACCGAGTGTGTATATACCGTAAGCAGAACAGTTTTGAGGTTACAAATTTTTTACAAATTTATTTTGATTTTTTTTCTATATGATATTTTATAATAGTAGTTCATGCTTTTTATTACGCGTATTACTTGATTATTATCAATTATCTTTATAATTTCTATTTAAAATTATTAAAAATAATCAGCACAAACTATAGCGACCCTGATTTTTAGATTTTAACTTTTTTCTTATGTAAAAAGCGGACGGCCAGAGACTAAATAATATAAGGATGCATGCTAATCTTATAATAGATGGGAAACTACAGTGAAAAAAAGATATTTGACAGCTTGCAATTACACACGCCAGGCGGCGTAAGAATATCTTTTACATGAACTATAGCTTAAAGGAGATAGTTTGCCACCGGAAATGTATTAAATTAAAATTGTCAATTTTTATTATAATTACAAAAAATACTGAAATCCGAACAAAAACAGTTTCACTGTAAAAAATTGCGCCAAGGCCACGTTCATAAAACTCATCTCAATAACATTTGCACTTTACAAAAAAATTAGGCTCGTTTTAATAATTTTCATTCTCTACAAAAAGATGTGAAATACAAAAAATACCAAGAAACCGTCATAATGTTGAAAAAATTGAAAAAAAATTTGTTGAAAATTAAAAAATAAAAAAAAAAATTTTTTATCGTACTTGGCGCGCGTCATTGAGTACCCCAAATTTTTTCAGGATAAATAAACATGCTTTTAATGCTGAGAAATTTATAAGTAAGTCAACCTATGTTATTTCATAATAAGTTTTACAAAAGTTAGGTAAAATTGACATGTCATACGCAGTTATGCAAACTACATATAAGTCGATACGCATGCATACGTTGGGTCGGTTGCATTGTGAGAATTGTGTTTACTAAAAAATAAAACATATGGCCAACTAAATTGGGACAATGCGGTGTGAGTGCCAATCAAAATGTGTTAATTACAACTAAACGAAGCAATATTAAACTTTAATATTGCATAAGGTTCTTCATTAAAGATTAATGACGAAGCTGAAAAAAAATGAATCCAAAAATTTTATATAATTTCAGATTTCTTGAACACACCACCATATTGACAGTTGTTTTCACTAAAGATCTAAAAAAATTTTAAAAACGAGTTTTTGCACCAAAACTGATAACTAATACACTAAGCAATGTTTTCAATGCGTTCAGTATCCTTGACTAATGAAAATCTATATAAATATATAATACGATTATATATATACAAGCGAAATCGTTTTTTCTTGAGTTGAAATTCTTCCGAAAAAATTTGGGGTACTCAATGACGCGCGCCAAGTACGATAAAAAATTTTTTTTTTATTTTTTAATTTTCAACAAATTTTTTTTCAATTTTTTCAACATTATGACGGTTTCTTGGTATTTTTTAGTATTTCACATCTTTTTGTAGAGAATGAAAATTATTAAAACGAGCCTAATTTTTTTTGTAAAGTGCAAATGTTATTGAGATGAGATTTATGAACGTGGCCTTGGCGCAATTTTTTACAGTGAAACTGTTTTTGTTCGGATTAAATATAATATATGTGTATTAAAAATGTGCAACAGTAATATTAGAAAGTAACAATTAATATGTTATTTATTAAAAGTTCGGGTTTGAGTTATAAATGTCATTGGTTCAATTGACCCCGAGCAGTGGTTCAATTGCCCCCCGAGCGGGGGTCAGTTGAACCATTCGACGCGTTTGGATAAATTAATAATTTTTGAAAATTCACGTTGTTTATTAACTAATTTATGTATTGATAATGATAGCAGACTTAATAAACTATCATTCCAAGAAAAAAAAATTATTATTTAGTTTTAATTCGAATAGTAAAAAATTACTAAACTTTTTTTGGTTCAATTGACCCCCTTCTCCCCTACTACAGATTGCCTGAAAATGGTTCAATAGAACTCTTAACTTTGATAAAATAACTAAAAATGGTCAAAATGTCAATGTTATATACGCCAAATTGAAGGTAATTTCATGACCTTTCACATGAATTTATCAAAAATTAGCCATCTCTTTTCAATTAAAAGTTATACATCAATGAGTGACTGAAAACGTGATTTTCACTATTTTGATAATTTTAAAGAGCTGCCATTTCTTTACTTATTAAAGGATTTCGCTCATCTTCGAACTCATTCAAGGTTATTATCCAAAGAATATGTGTAACAAATTTCATCTAGATCCGTCAAGAATTGTAGACACTATCGCGGCAACATTCCGCGTTATATTACATATACATGTATATATAAATATATACATACTAGGGTGGCGCAAAAAAACCGACTATTTTTTTTTTAGTCTCGAGTGAAAAAATGTTAGTTTTTGATGTTTTAAGAGCCCTCACTAAAGGGCAGCTTAAAAAAAAAATTTTAAGAGGTCACTCCAAATTTTTTAAAATTTCAAAAATCGAATTTTTTTTTTTTTAATTTTTTTTTTTGTTACGGTATAATTTTATAGACCAAAAAAAAATAAGTTTCTGAAAGTTTCAGTTCAAAATTTAAATTTTGAAAGGTCGCTCATAATTTTTTTTTTTTTTTTCTTTAATTAGTCATATCGCCGACTTTAAGTGTTAGGAGTGGTACGTTGGGGTCTTTTTGGTTTGAAAAAATCTTAACCTACGCGGCAAGGTCAAATCTCAACCAAGCTGGTTTCTAAGACCAGCTTGGGATTTGAACCCCACGCCTGGCAGTTGATTAAATAAAATTATTAAATTAAAAAAATGTAGTTATGGCTATTTGAAAATAAAAAAGCCGTTTTTTTGAAAAATTCATAACTTTTTTTGGGTTGGCCAAAAAAATTTGAAAAAATTCTCAAAAGTGTTTTTCAAAGGGTAGAAAAGAATGGAAATATTTCAGCAAAATTTAAAGGGGTCGAGTTCAAAAGTGGTCGATTTGGCATGGAATACCCCAACTAGAGTCTCTATTCATATGAATGATATCGCGACTCAGCTGAACTAGTAGCTTTGCTATAATACTCGATAACTCTATTTGAACCATTAAATTTTTGCATTAATATAACCCCATAGCCTTCAGAGCTAGCATCTGTATGCAACTATATAGGAAAGTTCGGATTGAAGATCAATAGTACAGGCTCACTAGTCAATACAGAGATTACTTTCTGACGGATATTTTCATGTACCTCAGTCCATTCAATATTTCTTTTGCTACCTGAGATCAGAGGGTATAAGGGTTTCGTTACCTGTGGGTTTTGAAAAACGAGTATTTCGAAAAACTAACAGAGAATACGGATTTAATGAAAATAACAACTAATTTTTGAAGTCTGTCTAACGCTTCCTCGATAGTTGAAGCTATAATCATAATATTATCCATATACACAATGACGTATGTATACGCAAATTATCCGAGGGCTCTTACAACAGCGCGTTAAAAGATAGACGGTGCGTTCTTTAAGCCAAATGACATGGTCAAATATTCATATTTTCTATCAGACGTTACGAACACCGTTTGTTCAATCGATTCTGTCTCAACAGGGACTTGGTGGAATCTGCTAGCTATGTCTCAGCACGTGAAATATTTTACATTAGAATTTCGAGCTATCTGATCAGCAATAAGGGGTAATAAAAATTTATCGTTAATTGTATTATCATTTAATGAATGATAATCAACATATAGATGATCCAAAACATCTTTCTTTTTAACCAATAATATAGGGCTTGCAAAAGATGAACGATTGGTACTTATAACATTTGCTTTCAATAGTTCATCTACTCTTTCTTTTACTACCTGCCTTTCCTCAATACTAAGACAATACGGTCGCCCTTGTACAGTTACATTAGGGTCAACTAAACATATTTTAAGTACCCCAGTATTAACACAAGTACTTGGAAACCCCTGAATAAATGAATCTGTATATTATTTTAAGATCAAAATAAGTTTCTCTTTATCATCTCTAATTACGTCAGTATCAATATCATTAAAATGTATTTTACTAATAGATTCGAGTTTATTACACGCATTAACCTGATTACTTTTAGATAAGTTAAATTATTTGAAGTTATATTTACATCAAATCCTTGCCCAAGAATTTTACGACTAATAAATATGTCACATTTTAAATAATCATGTGCAATAGTATGAAAAAGTATCTTTAACTTATGGCTTTTAATAGTTATGTCAAACAAAATTTGTATAGTACACTTCACGCTAGCATTTCCAATACACTTCAGAATTGTTAAATTATTTTCCCTTTTTCCTGCGATCCTAGTCACAATACTTTCTTTAACCAATGAGCATTCCGCTCCTGAATTAAACCAAAATAAAAACGACTCACCACAATGTATTACAAAACCTGGCAGAGTTGTCACGGTGCGGGAATTGATTCGCCACTCAATAGATCCCTTGAAAAGCGTCGATTGCTGCAATTATTAATGAACTGTCTCCCAGAAGACGTTCCACCAAACACACATTCACTGTCGCACACCAAGTAAACGAATCCGCGTTTGAATTTCCCGGGTTAAATTTCGGTAGTAAAATACTACGATTCAGTGACGCCGGTTTTGTGATAGCCTTCATTAGCTTCACAAGACTTTTGCTTTGCATTTCCAAAAATAGTTTTAAATTGCTCAGAGGAGAATGCAGCAAATGATTCTGATCCCACTTCTGATGTCGGTAAGTCATGAATAATTGTTGGAGTATCAGAATTATCGTGTACGTTCATTTTTGTTGTTACAATCAAATTAATATGCGGAGTTACAATATGTCAATCAATAAAAATGAGTAAAATAGATTCGTATTGCAGGAATAAACACAATCATTAATTATCACTTATCACTAACACAACAATACACAAAATACGATACGATGTTAAATTGCTTTGCAATACACTCAGACTTAGGAGGATAACGAATTCGTGATCACCAGGACGTCTGTACGATCTCGATTCCAGAATAAGACTGTCTTCTCAAAGATTCTCAAAAAATATGACAACTGCATATTTCCTTTTCCCTTGGTAATTTATGATACCCCTATCGTCCTGTGGCCACGACTACGTTGACAACCATGTGTCGACCTAGGTCTAAGCCTACCGCAATAAAACAATTGAGTTAAACTTATTTTTACAACCATACTCGAAGTAAGGGTACATTCTTTAATTATTGAGGATTACAAAAATATTACTATTCTAAAGAATATTCCCATCAGATTGCCAGAGAAATACTCCACTGTACTTTACTCTCCGACATATATATATATATATATATATATATATATATATATATATATATATATATATATATATATATATATATATATGTTTAATACGGGCTTCGGGGACTTCAAGATGGCGGGTGAGATTAATGTATATCTAGATTCTAATTAATGTCCTGATGTATACATTCCTAATTAAATTCTAATTATTAAAATATTTATTTAGATATTGCAACTTATATATATATATCTGATTTTGAGAACCATCTACTATATATCTTTGGTCCTGAGGACCTTCTACTAAATATCTTTGATTTTGAGGACATTTAAAAAAAAAAAATATTCGAATCCAAAGAATTAAAATTCGTATATAAATTACTTTGTTTTTATTTAATTTATCCTTAGACAATCATAATAACTGATTGGAAAACTTTGTGCTGTTAAAATATTATCTCTGCGTAATGAGAAAAATATTTGAATCCGAATTATGTATAGAGTGCATTTATTGCAATACGTAGGATGTATGAAATTGTTAAATTCGGAAATTTCAATCCGTATAATTTGTGATTAAAGCATCAGATAAAAACCATTTCGGTTTTATGCTTGTATTTATACAGGAATAAGGGAGTATAAGAGAAATAAATATGTAAATTGGAAGACCTTACGTATACATGCCTCAGATTTAGGTCCTATACGGTCAAATAGATATGATTTTTGAAAAAAGATTCACTAATTGATTAATGAAGGATGATTAAATAACTTTTAAGTTGAAATGATTGGTTCTGAGCACAAAGCTCGAAATTTCCTCATATTCTTGGTCGGTAATTAGTAGATTAATGAGCGATACATATCGAATTTTAAAGACCTTCGCTGATATATAATTAAGTTCGAGGACCAATGCATTCATATATATCTGGGTTCTGGGACAAGTTTTCTAGATATGAGGTCTAAGTGTAAAAAGATGCATACTTGGACTCAAGAGATGATTCTCACATTGATACAATTATCAGACAGATCACGTAATCAGGATACTTGTTAGAAAATAAGTGTGTTGACTAAATCTATGTGATCTTTTAATTGAATTCTCAAACGTAATCTCTCGAAAAATTTTACCACCCGAATCGTAAACAGCGCACTCAGGAAATTATCTGGTGTTGATTAGAAATGGATCATTTAATGACTATTGATTTGAAATGATGATTTCTAATTTTAAGAATTTTGAATTGGCACGTTTTCTCAGTCGATAATTATAAGTCTCTTGCGCGATATATATCTGATTTCAGAGACCTCCGCTGATAAAGAGTTGAGTTCGAGGACCAATACATTTATATATATCTGGGTTCGGGGACGATTCGTTAATCGATATATATTCACTATCAGGGACCTGATTCCAGATGGTAATGTCTACGTGCACGAAATTGGCAACGCTATTTCTGACAAATTTACATTTGAATAATTAATACAAAATGAACAATACATTTGTACGAAATTCTTTCAAATTTTTTTGACCAGTTTTATATTTTTTATAAGTTTTTTTCGACTTTACTAGATATAAGGTCTGAGTGTAAAAAGATGCATACTTGGGCTCGACAGATAATTATCACATTGATACAATTATCAGGTAGATCACAATTATCACGTAATCGGGATATTCGTTGAAAAATGTGTTTTTTCACTCAATCTAGGTAAACATATAATCAAATCCGTAAACGTCAACTCTTGTAAAATTTTACCACTCGAATCGTAAATAGTGTACTCAGGAAATTATCTAGTATTGTTAAGAAGTGGATGATTGAATGACTTTCAATTTGAAATGATTAGTTCCAAGCTTCAAAATTTGAAATTGCCACGTTTTCTCAGTCGGTAATCATTCGTCTCTTGCGAGATATATATCTGATTTCAGAGACCTCCGCTGATATATAGTTGAGTTCGAGGACCCATAATTTATATATATCTGGGTTCGGGGATGATTCGTTAATCGATATATATTCACTATCAGGCACTTGATTCTATATGATAATGTCCACGTGCACAAAATTGGCAACGTTCTTCTTGAGAAATATCCTCTCAACTAATTCATACAATTATTTTCTATTTGTCGATGAGAGTTTCTCTTATTTCCGCAAATTCTAAAATTTTGATTGTACGATTAAATTTTGTATGATTTTTGGTTTTGAAATATATTTCTATCTTACATTATTAACGACTAGGACTGTTACTATTTTATCAATTTTCACAACTAAGACTGTTACTTTCTTATTTATTATTTTTCATCAAGTTTTTATCAAGTTTTAAATTTCAAAATCCTTTATTTCGAATTCTAATGAAATTCAACAACTAAGTTTTTAAATATTACCATTTTTTCTCAATTTCTTATGATCTGTATCAAAAAAAAAAAAAAAAAAAGAAATGAAATAGCAAAGCATCAAATTTTATGAAAACATGAAAATTTTATAAAAATTATAATAATTAAACGTCGCAAAATTAAAGATCCATTTTCAAAGAGTTTTTCTTAATGAAAGAAAAATAAATCTTCAAAGAAACAAACCACTTAGTTTATTGATATTCTGAGAAAATTCAAAAGAATTTGAGAAAAAATTCTAGTGAGTTAAAACCATATCATAAGTTGATAATTTTTTAAATATTTTTAGGAATTACTCTGAAATTGTTCATAATCTCTTGATAAAATAAAAGCTTGTAGATTTTAATTTTATAAGACTATGTGATGAGACTCGATAAGCCTTAACCGATAATAATCACCTCAATTCACAAGTAAACGGTTTTGTCTTAAGTAAATATTGAAGTCCTCGAAGTCCGTATTAAACATATTTTCCTAATTCGGCTTCGGGTACGGTCCTCGAAGCCCGTGATAATCGTGATCGTCTTTGGGTACCGTCCTCGTAGCCGAAAAATGTCCCCGAAGACCGATATATATATGCGAAATCGTCCTCGTTTACCGTATTAAACATATATATATGTATATATATATATATATATACATATATATATATATATATATATATATATATATATATATATATATATATCCAACATACCTCCTCTTCAACAAAAACTTCGCCTAGTTTTTTAAAAATGTAATTATTTACTTGAAATAGAAAGTTGAAAATTTTTATAATTTACTTAGGATTGATCCTATCTTAAAAAAATTATAATCTAAACAGTAATTCGATAATAGTGTAATCATTTTTAAAATTATTTATCAATATCTGAAGATCTATCAGCTTTATAAAGAAATTTGAACGGAATAACATAAGGACTGTCGTTCCTAAAAATTCACTTTTGAATTAAACATTAATGAATAAAATCTAATAATTTAAGGAATTGTTCAGTAATATTCCCAAAACTATTGGCTTAACAAAAAAATTTAATAAAAAAAATATAATTAAAAAAATTTAATAAACTGCCGGTCCTAAACAGTTACTCGGAATTTGGATGTTGATGAAAAAATTCTTCTAATGATAGAAAAAAATTATTTAATAAATAATACAAAGAAAATTAAATTATAAAATAAATTTTTTAGCCGAGAAAAAATTTTTCTATATTATCATATATAATTGTATATAATCATATATTAATAAATAAATAAATAAATGTATGATTTTGTATGATTATATATGGAATCACATATATAATTATATACAATTATATATAATCATACATGATTATACATGGAATTGTATATAAGATTATATATAATTACTAGCTGACCCGGCAAACGTTGTTTTGCCATGTGAATAATTTCTAGAGAATTTCTAGTGTAGAAAAAAAATTACTAACTTATTGGAAGTGTATAAGGATGTGGAATATGAGTGAAAAAGGCCTGGAGCGCTGTGAACGATGAGGGAATGTTGTTTAAAAATAACAAAACACCAAACATTAATTGTTTTAATTTATTAAAAGTAATAATTATTTATATAATTAATTAATTACATAATATTAATCTCGTAATGCTGCAGCGTGAACAATATTTTTTGTTAGCCCGTCTTTAGCTAATACAAACAAACTTGATCACTCATCGATCACTCATCGACAACGTCTTAACATTTATTCGCTCTGCGTCTATTGACAGTAAAACGGTGTGATTGTCGTTGTTCTAATCTCATGACTTCATTGCGTTCAGCTCGTGTATCGTCTGATTGTTCTTGACGCAATTGCGCCATTCTCACACGCGCTCCAGTATTTTCTTCCTGAACTTGTTCTTCGGTTCTTTGGGCTCTTCTATTTCGAATGCTTCTAGATTTATTTGTATCACGGCTCAAATTGGCCCCTTTGCGTTTTGTTGGCATTGTTCACTGTACAATACAAAACACACATGAATAGAACTGATTAAATTATTTAATTATTATATTAATCATTTATTTTATCTTTGATTACATTAAATATACATGTAAAAATTAGATAGTTTCACGAAAGCGAAAAATTTTATGTTTCTTAATTATATCGAAAATACATATTGTTAGAAATAGTGAAAAAAAAATTCTGTCGAAGTTAGAGCTCTTATAAATAAACACAAAAAAAAATTTCCCAATTGTAATAAAAATCTAACTTTCACCGAATTTGTTTTTCACCATTCGCAACAATATTTTCGTTATAAATAAAAAAGAATAATTTTTGATTTTATAATAAACGTAAAAAATAACACCGGCACACAAAAAAAAAAAAGTTGTCTGTACTTGGGACGCGCCACATATATTCCCATGTAATTTGACCCGCTGAACCCGAATTTGAGGTCCGTTTGGCCCCTACACCCTAGGATTTTGAGAAAACTGTAAAAAACCGAAAAAAAACGGGAAAATTGGGGGTTTTGGTGATTGAAAAATTTTTTTAGATTCTAACTATGCATGATTTTCATGTATTTCGATCTGCTTTATACTTATCTGAAGTGTACTCAGACCAGCAGCCATTAAAAGTCTAAGTAAATCCCGAAAACCCCATGAAAATTGCGAAAAAAAACAAAAAATTCCCAATATTGTGATAAAAAAAAATGTATTGAGCTAAATATATGATGATTTTCATGTAGGTTTATCGACGACATATAAATCTCCAACTTTTATAACTCAGACGTCTCGAAAACATCAAACAAATGTGCAAAAAACCCCGAAAATTGGAAAAAAATCAAATGTAATATAATAAAAATCGAGTTATTATTCAAAATAAATAAAAAAAATCATATCATTCGATCTGTGGTGCATAAAAAAAAAGTATTTCGTCTTAAGACTTAAAAAAAATTAATTTTTTCGGAAAATATCATCAAAACCCTTTGGATTTGAATTTTAATTCGTTCTCCGCTTATATCTCACCCTTTTATCTTCAAACGTCCTGCATAAAGGGTTTCTCTTTCGTTTCCTCTCTTCTTCGGGTAAATCTCTCTTCAGAGTCCAACAATGATCTACCATCATATTGACATCCACTCATGTTTTGATGGAATGTTTCTTCTCTTTCTTCACTGAAATTACCAAGATTTTCAGGAAAGTGTGAAAGATGAGATTGTAAATAGTGCAATTTTGTATTCACATTCCCTTAAAAAATTTCGAGATACTTCCTTAAAACTTCCCCAAGCTGCTCTCAATCTTGTGCATCTCATACCTCAAGATTAGCATCCTGAATTGAGAGTCCGGAATTTGGGGTACATAAAAAATTCCTTCTTTCAATTTATTGTCACTTATAGCTCGAAGTTTTCCGTCCAAGTGCTGAACCCCGTTGCCTTTTTGATCGACAGCTGAGACTAAACGGTTCATAAGGTCAAGCTGGATATAAAGTGGTGGGAGCAATTACTTGTAAGGATTAATGAGAGATTCACGCATAACGTTGTGAGGAACCATGATTCAAATTCTTTCTTGTTGGCCGTTCTTTTCTACTGTAGGGAATTTTCCGATCGTGACTATCCTACAAACATACAAGAAGGGATATATTGTGAACCAGATTGTTGGCTTAACTAGTGTAGCAATTTTCAGATCACCACAAACTTTTCAATGATTTTTGGTCAAATGAGCTACTGGAGTCGGTGCTTTGAGACTTCGCTTAGACAAAGCAATGAAAAACTTTCACTCCTCGTCCTGAAAGTGTTCGGCTTTAACTCATCAATCAAACTTCTTACATCTGAACAGTCCACTAATGAATTTTCGCCGTTTTAAAAATGTTACCAGTTTTCTACTTCCCTATCACGATAAAAATAAGCTGTTGTATTTTTTAGTTAATAAATTTTTCTCTTTAAGCTGATGTTTCAGGGTTTTCACTTCTAGGAACTTTTTGGGCTCAGAATCGATTTCTTGCTTAAATGCTTGTGCCTGTAACCAGGGCACCTCCACGTGGTGACGGCGGGCAACAGGACCGTCTGGCATAGTCCCTGGGTTAACGGCTTGAATGCCGTCATGGCAGGCACAAGTAATAAGTGTTTTACGATGCAGGGACCCGGAATCCCAGTATCGGCGTCTGGTCAGAGTGAGAAAGCAGGCTCGCAGGCGTCGTCATCAAGTGACTGCAGCTCTTCATTAGTGGGTGACTTGGCTTCTGAAGCGTTTAATATGACAAGCAAAACCTCTCACATATGTAACAAAAACTCCAATTGCTTCTGTTACATATGTGGAGAATTTGAAGTAACGAAAAGTCGTAGATCTTTTTCAAACAAATTGAAAAATGTCTACGAAACCTGCTTCGGTATCCAGATTACGAACTGGGAAGCAACTTGGGTACCACATTCACTTTGCAATCGGTGTCACACGATGCTTACTCGTTGGGAGCAGACGAAAAGTAAACAGTGCTTGAAATTTTCAAAACCTGTGATTTGGTCTGCACCAACGAGTCAAAACTGCTATTTTGCACGACGGAAGTTTCAGGTTTTCTTCGACAACCAAACATAAAATTCAATATGCCAACGTAACATCAGTTGTGCCAGCAGAAAAAGTTTTGAATGTCGAAGAACCTGCAGCTCCTGAACCAGTGAATGAACATGAAGAGATGGAAGTTGAAGATAACTTTGAAGAAATCGATCCTGACCCCGAAGAGATCCATTCTGAGGATGAAGAATACATCCCGAGTGGTGTTCCTAGAAGTAAAGACCCTGAAGTCTTCGATCAACTTGAATTGAATGACCTTGTACGAGACTTAGGACTATCTAAGGTAAAAGCTGAACATTTAGCCTCAGCTTTAAGGAAAAAATTTATTAGCTAAAAATACAACAGCTTATTTTTATCGTGATAGGGAAAAGAGTTCCGGAAGTATTTTACAAAAGACAGCGAAAATTCATTTGTGTACTGTTCAGATGTAAAAGGACTGATCGATGAGTTGAAGCCAAACACTTACAAAGACGAAGAATGGAGGCTTTTTATTGACTCCTCTAGGCGAAGTCTTAAAAGCTGTGCTTCTTCATAATGGAAACTTATTGGCACCGATTCCAGTAGCTCATTCGACTAAACTAAAGGAGACTTATGACAATTTACAGGTTGTATTAGATAAAATAAACTATTCAGAACATCAATGGAAGGTTTGTGGTGATCTGAAAATTGCAACAATATTGTTAGGCCAACAATCAGGGTTCACAAAGTACCCCTGCTTCTTATGTTTGTGGGATAGCCGAGACCGAAAGAATCATTACATTCAAAAAGAATGGCCAACAAGAACAAATTTGAATCCTGGTTCTCACAATGTTACGCGACAATCTCTAATTGATCCTTCCAAGTACTTTCTGCCCCCACTTCATATCAAGCTTGGCCTTATGAAGCAATTTGTCAAAGCTCTGGATAAAGATGGAAACTGTTTTAAGTACTTGGGCGAAAAATTTCCAGCTATAAGTGACGCTAAATTAAAAGAAGGAATTTTGATGGACCCCAAATTCGGACTCTATTCCAGGATGCTAATCTTGAATATGAGATGAACGAGATTGAGAGAGAGCAGCTTGGGAAGTTTTAAGGAAGTATCACAGCAATTTTTTAGGGAATACGAAAAGTGATAACTACGCAACTTTAGTTGACGAGTTGTTATACAACTATAATACTTTAGGTTGCTTAATGAATACAAAATTGCACTATTTACATTCTCATCTTTCACACTTTCCTGAAAATCTTGGTGATTTTAGTGAAGAGCAAGGTGAGAGATTCCATCAAGACATTAGTGTGATGGAAAAACGATATCAAGGAACGTGGATGTAAATATGATGGCAGATCATTGTTGGACTCTGAAGAGAGATTTACCCGAAGAAGAGAGGAAACGAAAGAGAAACCCTTTATGCAGGACGTTTGAAGATAAAAGGGTGAGATATAAGCGGAGAACGAATTAAAAATTCAAACTAAAGGGTTTTGATGATATTTTCCGAAAAATTAATTTTTAAGTCTTAGGACGAAATACTTTTTTTTATGCACCACAGATCGAATGATATGATTTTTTTTTTTATTTATTTTGAATAATAACTCGATTTTTATTATATTACATTTGATTTTTTTCCAATTTTCGGGGTTTTTGCACATTTGTTTGATGTTTTCGAGACGTCTGAGTTATAAAGTTGGAGATTTATATGTCGTCGATAAACCTACATGAAAATCATCATATATTTAGCTCAATACATTTTTTTTATCACAATATTGGGAATTTTTTTTTTTTTTTCGCAATTTTCATGGGTTTTCGGGATTTACTGAGCCTTATAATGGCTCCTGCTCTGATCACACTTCATCTAAGTATAAAGCAGATCAAAATACATGAAAATCATGCAGAGTTAGAATCTAAAAATTTTTCAATCACCAAAACCCCCAATTTTCCCGTTTTTTTTCGGTTTTTTACAGTTTTCTCAAAATCCTAGGGTGTAGGGGCCAAACGGACCTCAAATTCGGGTTCAGCGGGTCAAATTACATGGGAATATATGTGGCGCGTCCCAAGTACAGACAACTTTTTTTTTTTTGTGTGCCGGTGTTATAATTTATACTTACAACTCAATAGCCGTTGTTTGCGGGAACTCGTGACACGTGTTGAGTATTTTAGAGGTTATGTAAGTCACTTAATTAACTGATCGTGCGATTTACACTCAAAATTAATAATTTTATTAGTTATTAATAATTAATTATATTCAATAATATTAGTTATTAATGTGATGCCACATGATGAAAATATAAAAAAAAAAATTTTTATCAAAAAAATAAAAAAAAAATTTTTAGGGTGAACACCCCTTATCACTTAGAGGTTAGAAAAATAGATACTAGTCGATTCTCAGGCTTACTGAATATGCATAAAAAATTTCATGAGAATCGGTCAAGCCGTTTCGGAGGAGTATGGGAACGAACATTGTGACACGAGAATTTTATATATTAGAAGATATATTACATACATGATTATATATGGATTTGTATATGAGGTCATATATAATCATAAATAATTATATATGACTAGATATGGAGCAATATACAGCCATGCAAGATTATATATAGTCTTATATATAATTATATATAAGTATCAGGGCCTGGAAGTTGGGGCAAAACAATTAAAAATGAAAAAAGAGCGAAATTCACACGACAATGCCTAGCAATAAAACAATAGCGAGCAAATTCACACGCATAATTCATGTCATAGCCTAGAAATTATATGTCAAAACAAAATAAGTTTGGCAGCAAAAACACGTGTGTTTATGTTGAAGAACTTTGAAATTAGTTGTAAAATGAAATATAAATAAATTTATTACTTGGTGCGTTTGCAGACAAAAAGTAAGACAAAAAAAAATACAAAAAATAAGACAAAAAGTAAGACAAAAAATAATACAAAAAATAAGACATGAAATAAGACAACAAGTAAGACAAAAAATCTGGAAATCGGTTGACCGCGCAGGCTAACCCTAGAATTTCCCGCTAAGTTTGGATTTCAAGCGCCTTAGAATGAGTTTTTTGGTTAATATTTGAGCTTTTTAAGCTTAAAGCACCGTTTTTCACATATTGAGCTCTTTGAGCTCAAAATATATTTATTAAACTATAACTTTTGAATGCGTCGTTCGATTTTTATTTTTTAAAAAGTATTCGACGCAGTTTTTAAAGCACAAAAAGAAAATCTATAGGTTCATATTGATTGGCTGAGGAATCTCAGATATTTTTTAAAAATACCGAAAAATAAATTTTGTGAATTTTTAAACAACTAAAACTTTTGAATGCGTTGTTCGATTTTAATTTTCGAAAATGCATTCGAAGCAGTTTTTTAAGCACAAAGAATGTATGTGTATGGTTTTATTATGATTTTTCCGCAAGCTTTAAAGTTATTTTAAAAAAACGTGAAAATTCAAATTTTTTTTTGATTTTTTTTTAATTTTTTTGGAATAACTCTAAAATCTAATCAGATCTAAGTTTTTATAAACCCTTTCGAATAATGTGTCATAGAATTCAATCACACAAACACACACACACACGGCCGGATACTTCGGCGACAATAGTCAGAATGGCTTCCTGGGACCTCAAAACTTAGAGATCTGATGAAATAGTATATTACACACCGAGGGAAGTAAAGTAAGAAATGTCTCAGATCACATGTAATTGTTGGCCGAGGCGAAGCCGAGGTCAACAAACATGTGATCTGAGGCTTTCTTATTTACTTCCCGAGGAGTGTATGCTATTTTTTTGCTCGACGAAGGCAGAAAGTGGCAATTTCGTTTAGTGCAGCGGGCCGAAATTTGACGCTTTCTGCCCGTCGAGCAAAAAACTTGATTTTTGAAAATCGCAACGAAATCAATAACTTCCCTTTCATAGAAAATTTTCAATTTTTTTTTGCGGGAAATTAAAAATAAGACAAAAAGTAAGACAATAAAAAAGACGAAGAATAAGACAAAAAGTAAGACAATAAATAGGACGATAAGTAAGACAAGAAGTAAGACAAAATTTAAGACAACAAATAAGACAAAAAAGGCCATTCGGTAATAAATAGAAAATGGGACAAGGGTCGTTTTTTTTTTCATTTATTTTAATTACAATCTATTGATATAGAGCATAATTTAAATTGACTCATGTTCAATTCATTAATTTGTAAAAACAATACTATTTTTTCTATCATCGTCTATTTAATGACTATTTTTAATGATTTTTTGATCATTTTAGCGTTTTTACGCAATTTATTCAAATTTGGAGGCTGTACAAGCTAAACTGACTTCGGATTTGGATGTCGCGCATCAAAATACAAAAAGAAAAGACTTGAGGTTCATCAAGAATAATTTTTTCGTTTGCACAATTGCAACTTTTTAATATTTTATTGGAATTTTCCGCGGTTATTCACTCTATCTTTATTTACTCTAACTTTAAAGGGTCTACCAGTGAAATACATTTCAGATTAATATTCAGCACACTGAGATACAAAAAAAAAAACATGCTTAAATTAGTTCGAAAAATTTTTGTTTGTTTACATAACTGAATTTATTCGCAATTTTGAGTCATTTTTGGCAGTTTTTTGTAATTAACTCTAATTTTGGAAATTTTATGAACTGAATAAATCTCAAACTTGGAGTCAACGTATCGAAATACATAACCCTAGGTAAGGTAAATACCCCAATAGATGGACAGTTAAGCAAACTCTCGTATTTTATTAAAAAAACAATATAGGAATATACAGATAAGTTGTGATAAAGTAAATTATATTTATGTAAAAATATATAATTAACCAGGAAAAAATAAGTAAAACTTCGTTAAACGTTGTAGTAATTAATAAAAAAGAAAAATGTAAGAAAAAGTCCAAAACCCCAGTAGATGGACAAAATCTTCAGTAGATGGACAGTCAATACCAATAGATGGACACTACTTACAAGCGATATTTTCGATTCATTATTTATATCAGACATAATTAATTTATTAATTTTTTCCACTAAAATATAAAGCTTGATAAAATTAAAGAGAAAAGGTAATAAATCGGATGGTAATTTTCAAAATACATCATAAAGTAATTTTATTAATTTTGAACACGTGATTCTTTCTCATGTAAAGTAACATACAAAATATATTAATATAAAGAATACTAATGATTAATACGTTATCAATATAAATTTATAAAACACAGCGTTAAAAACGTTATGTTGTCTTCTTCTTCCTTTTAATAGGTCTGTTCTCTTTTGCTTTTAAATTTCCTTCTCTCAATTTTTTCTTTTATTCAGCGTTTTCTTTTTTCTCTTCAATTTCTTCAATAATTATAATAATACTTTCATTTCCAGTACATGTCTGTTTGCTATAATATTTACTTTTATTCTCACATTGATCCACCAATAAAACTAAAAAAAAATAAGAAAATTCATCATATAAACTCAATGTCCATCTATTGGATAAAGGTTAGAAAAGTGTCACCAATAGATGGACACTAAATTCTATTATTTCTTTTCGATTTTATCATTAAAATATTATATTTCTAGCTTTGTTAGTGAAATATAAACGTAATTATATGTACAAATCTTACTTTTTTTTTATTTTTAATAATAATAACAAATAATGTCTACCAGCTGGCGGCGCTCTCGGTGCAAAACCTCGAGACGTCCAATTTAAATAATTTTTTAAAAATATCATTACAAATAAAAAGTTAAAAAAAAATTACTTTTCCCTCTCAGAACTACTTGTAGACATAAAAAAATATAACGACTTAAGATTTTTGTTCTTAAAACTAATGTAATTTCTTCTAGAAATAATATCTGTACATCTATTGGGGGGTGTCCATCTATTGGGGTATTTACCCTAGGTCTGGTCCAAGGTACAGAGCACTTTTTTTGTGGCCTTGTGTAATCGTTTTTTTTTTATATAATTTGTTTTTGAGCTTCCAACCGCTTTTCAGATTTTTTCACTTGAAGCTATGTTCATTCTGTTTTGTATTTGTCTGTAACTGTCAAATTTTCATCACAATAAAAAAGTTTGATAATTTTTATTACTACAAAAAGTCTCATTGTTTTCTAATTTTTGTTCTATAACAATGAATTATTTGGTCTTGTTGAAGAAAGAAAAAGCAGTGAGTGTGATTGATTCCAGTGACATTAATAAGCGTTTGGATCATAATTGTGTAACCGTTCGATGGGGCCGTAAATACCTTGTCGTTAGGATCATTGCTGAAAGTGGTAAATTTTTTTTTCTAATCAATTTTATTTTTTTATGTAAATACACTACTTAGTCATAAAAATTAAAGGATATAAAAAAATTCTAAATTTTTGGGTCATTTTCAACGAGCGGTAACTCTGAGAAAAATTATATTGCAGCTCCAAATCTCTAGTTTTCAGATGTGACCATGAAACATGATGTTGGGCTTAGAGAAATCCTAAGGAATCTACTAAAAAAAAAATCTTCCAATTTTTTTCTCATCCAAAAAAAGGTCTCCGGGCTTCAAAAAATTTTTTTCTATTATTTTACTCAAAAATTCTTTTAGAAAATTTAATGCCCTTTAATTTGACTTAATCAAAAAGTCTGTACAATGATTTGACGCTGATTTATCGTCAATCAAAGTAAAAAAGTTCTCTTTGACTTTGATAATTAATAACTCTGGAAATAATGACCGTATAGGAAATCGAAAGAGGATTTTAAAAACTACACGACATGTCCCCTAAAATCCTTGGAAAAGTCAAAGCGCTTTTGAAAATTTTAATTATTACTTTATTTTTTTTTTGAAAATTTTAATTTTAAAGATCTTTTTAGACGGGTTAAAACAAAAAAAAAAAAAAAAACAGTAAGAATAGTGAAAAAATTTTCAATCGGACGCCAATTTTTTTTTAAATTAAAATTTTAAAAATTCCGTACGTGCGACGATAACTACATCCTTACTGATTAAAAAGCAATTTAGGTTTTTATTTCCAGATGATCCGTTTTTGAGTTATTGAACCGACCATTGAAGGGGAAATTTTTTCTAGTGCTCTAAGAGATTGTTAATAACTTTGTAATAATAAAATGTTTTTTAATAAAAATTTAGGGTAATAATCTTTAACATACCCTTAATAAAATAAAAAAATCCGATCCCCAAATTTCTGTATTTTTCCTGTCAAAAAAATTCACGAAAATCACCTCTTTTTTTCGATCGTCACAGTGGTGTTCCCCCTTAACCGAGAAAAAATGTTGAAAATTTTTTCGGTAGTTTCCTTAGGATTTCTTCAGACCCAGACTTGATAAAAAATTCTCATGGTCGTATCTAAAAACTAGACGCTTGGAGCTACAATTTGCTTTTTTTTCTGCTGTACGATTATTTTCCTCGGAGTTACAGCTCGTTGAAAATCACCTAAAAATTTAGAACTTTTTTTTTATATCCCTTAATTTTTGTGAATAATGTATTTACAATTAAAAAAGTGCTGCTATTGCTGCTGCTGCTGCTGATCATGATGGTGGTGTTGATACCGATGAAAATCAAGATGTCCATGAGAATGAGAAAGTGATTGCAGATCTTGACAATGGTGAAGTTGTTGGTGCCGGAAAAAGTGATGACGTAGTTGTGAAAAATAATTTTGAAGATTATGCTGGTGATTTAGGAGCCAATCAAAATGTCGTCAATGAAGATTATGACGATCCAGATGGTCATAATTTAGTTGGGAATGAGGGTGTTATTGCTGATCGTGATTATGGTGAGGATGTTGATGCCGGAAGAAATGATGCTATTGATAATCCTGTTGAAGATGATATTGAAAATGTAGGAGCCAATAAAATTGTCCTCGATAAAGATAATGATGATGCTGGTAATGATAACGGGTTGGTTGTTGCTGATATTCATAGAAATGGTGATATCAGTATCAGCCCAAATAATGATCGTGCTGATAACGATGATAATAATAATGATAATGACGATAACGATGATGATGATGATGATAATGATGATGATGAGGAAGATGATGATGAGGAAGATGATGATGAGGAAGATGATGATGAGGAAGATGATGATGAGGAAGATGATGATGAGGAAGATGATGATGAGGAAGATGATGATGGGGAAGATGATGATGATAGTGAGAGCACGGAGCTTATAGAAGGGAGTAATGTTTTCATCAGCAATAAAACCCTCGTTTTAATAAACAAAAAATATTTGAACAATCCAAAAAAAATTGTAACGATCTTGCTGTTAAGATTAGCTGGCCGGAAAAATTTAGAAGAAATGACATTGAAAGGGAGAAGGGGTAAAGCTGTGCCGAAAAATATTCTTAAAAATATTAAAAGTAATGTATTTTTTACTATTTTGTTTATTTAATTGTACAATAATGTGAAATGTAACTAAGGTATTTCTTTTATATTTTTCAGAATTTATGTTAAGAAAAAGTTCCTCAGAAAACAAATTGAGTGATTACGAATTTAATAGATGCGTTACTCTTTTCCTGGGGAATCTAAGGCTTTTAAAAGCAAAAAAAATTAAGCGTAAAATTGAAGCGCAAGAAAAAAATTAAAAAATTTGATTATGGCGTGTAATGTTTTTTTTTTTTTTATGTTAAATAATAACCTGTATATTATTCTAAAACGCATTGTATGTCATTAATAATCTCGCTAACAGTCATTATCTATGTTGAGATTGTATCTTTAACTTTGGTTATTTCCAAATTTAAAGAAAAAATTCTCGTCAGCAATTGTTATTTTGTCAGGAGTCCTGCTGAGGGTAGTTCCTGGAGCCGCAGATGAGAGGTAAATTTTTATAGCTTCGTTACATGTAAATCAAGATCTTCAGAAGAAATCGGAGTCATAATTTATTTTTTTTTTAAAGACAACTTTATATTCCATTAAGGGTGCTAATAAGGGTGGTTTCGGAGGTTTTAGAAAGGCGGTGAATTTCTTATAGCTGTGTTACATGTAATTGATGATCTTCAGAAAAAATCAGAGTAACGATCCAATTTCTTTCTAAAATACAGATTTCTATGTCATAAGGGGTGTTGCTGAGGGTAGTTTCAGGAGTCCCAGAAAAGAGACTGATTTCTATAGCTTCATTACATGCTTCCAAGATTCTCAGAAGAAATCTGAGTGAAAATCCAATTTCTTCTTCAATAAAAACTTTATATATTTCATAAGGAGTATCGGTAAGGGTGGTTTTGGAGGTTCTAGAGAGGTGGTGATTTTTTTGTAGCTTCGTTACATCCAATAAAAGATCTTTATAAAAAAATGAAAATGAAAATGTGGTATGCAATTGATGTCCGAAACATTAATTTACAACGGGTAGTATGAGAGGTGGTTACGGAGGTTCCATGGGGGTAGTGATTTTTTTATAAAAAATCTTTTTATTACATTATTATTATTATTATTATTATTATTATTAATATTATTATCATAAAGAACTTTTTATAAAAGGTATACGAAGGTATACACATACCTTTGTTAAATGCGATTTAAAGTTTTCAGAAGAAATCATAGTGAAAATTCAATTTTTCTTAAAATAAAACTTTATATTTCATAAGGGGGGTTTTAAGGTTTTGGAGGTTCTAGAGAGGTGATGAATTTTTTATAACTTCGTTAGATGTAATTGATGATCTTTAGAAGAAATCAGAGTGATAATCCGATTTCTTCCTAAAATAGAAATTTTTCTTTCATAAGGGGTGTTGCTTAGGATAGTTTCAGGGGTTCCAGAGGAGAGGCTGATTTTCATAGCTTCATTACATACAATTAAATATCTTCAGAAGAAATCAATTTGTATAAGATTTTGTCTTGAATATTGTTTCCAATTTTATATTAATTTTTGTCTTAAATATTTTCTTTATCAATTTTATTTAAAATTTTATCTTCTTTGATATTTCATTTTTGCTATAACAAAAAGAATATAAAAATATAAACCCGGTGCTAACTGAATTATCAGAATTCAAATATACATCATTAAAGGTTAAACTTCTTCATATTAAATTATACGTCAAAGAGTTCAAAATATCTTGGTTTGGAAATTTTAAAATTAATAAAAAAAAACTTCTCGATTGATTAATTATACTATTACTATAATCGGCTGTGTTTTTTTTTAAACTCGATAATTGCTCATCTCTTCAATTACTTGACAACTTGACATCTTCGTGAAATTACAAAAAAGAAAAATAAAAAACGACTTATTTAAACAAAGAATTAAATATTTTTTCACTGTATTCACTTTTCATACGTTAAATTTTTTATTTATTGAGTTATTATTTCTTTTTTTTCATATTTATTTCTGTTAAATTAATTTCATTTCTTTTTCATATAAAACTGTTTTCGTTTACATTTAGTTCAAAGTTCATATATTTGTTTATATATTTTTCATATTTCATATATTTAGTTCATTGAAATATTAATTAATTGTTTTTTTGGAGTTACTTGTTGTTTATTTTTCTTCTTTGCTTTCACTCGTTTTCTTCAACCCGTTAGTTACATAAGGTAAATAAATTCATATTATTTTAAAGCGATTGAGACGATCTGGTCGATACACATGTGAAATTATAATTTTTTTCGCATGAGAATCGTTACCGACTTTAAAAAGTTTATTAACGGAGTTTTTGTTATATCATCAGATCTACACTGTAAAAAAATCTGATATAAGTTCAGACAGCATTGAAATTTCTGCTGTTAAATTTTAACACTGAAGCGGTGCTAAATTAACACTGGCACTAGTTTTTGATTTAATTTCGGAGTTATTTTCAAATATTTATAAATTCTTTTTTCATACTTTTAATCATTGAATTGCAAAAATTTTAGTCAATCTATCAACTATTAATTATAAAAACCTCTTCACTAAATTTTTTTTTTATTTGCGTTGGATAAAAATAAAAAAATAATAGCTGTTACTCATTTAAAAATTAAAAAATGTGTACAGAGATTTTGAAAATTAAAATCAATATAACCTCGAATTTTTGTCAAAATTTAAATTTTCTTGAAAAGTTTTATTTTCTGTGTATGGACAAAAAAATTTTTACAAAACACAAATTTTTTGAAAACTGAGGAAAAAAAAATTTAGCATAGAAACTTTTATACAGATTTAACACCAATATTTTAACACTGCAAAATTGCATCACCTACTGGTGTAAATTGAATTTAAAACCAAGTGGTGATAAATTGAATTAATTTTTAATGTCGCTTTTTTTACGGTGTAAGTACGAATGTCAATTTTTTATAAATTATTTTACTTGTTGATTCTCTAAGTGCTCTATACTCCGTTGATACGCCAAGATCCTATTTTATTTCAATAAAATTTCTTTGCGCAAAAACCGCGAGACTTCATGAATTCAATTACTTCATTCATAAAAATTTATTTAAACTAAGGTGAGATATGGCGGCCCAAGATCCCCGAATTCCAAGGTATCAACAAATACTGAGAGAATTGCAAATTCCTGAAGACCATTTTCGTCTTGAACCCACATGTGTCCGGTGCATGCTATGCACTACAGAATTGGTCAGTTTGAAACTTTATACTTTTCAACGTCATATAGCTTCTGCCAAACATCAGGGAGCCATCAACAGACGAAACGGACCAATTTTCCCTATCCAACAACACCTGACCAGGTTAAGTAGTCGACAGTCTCCTTTTATCAAAGATTTTACTGCCGCATGCATTAAATCAGATATTTGTTCCGATAAAGCATGCCAACCAGATTTTGTTAAATTTTTTGAGACTCACACGAAACAAAAAATGCCTGATCCAACAACGATGAGTAAGACCTACACACCAATCATCCACTCTGAAACATTAGCTGCGATACGAGAAGAAATAGGAGATAATCCTATTTGGGTGTCTGTGGACGAGACCATCGACTCCAAACGTCGTTGCGTGACAAATATAATAATTGGCGCATTATACGAAGACCGAGCTTCTACTGGGCGAGTTATTAAATGTGGAGAAGTACAGACACCGAACGCTGAAAACATAGCTGCGTATGTAACAAATAGTTTAAATGAATTTTGGCAAGGATTTGATCCTAATCGAATTCTATTGTACTTGACTGATGCGGCACCATTTATGAAAGCGTCTGCGGTCATTTTAAAAAGAAGGTATCTAAAACTCATCAATGTGACCTGCTTGGCTCATGCTTGCCACAATATCTTCAAAAAAGCTCTTCCGGACGTTCCTTTACCGCCAAGGCCAGTAACTACACGATGGGGTACTTGGATTGAAGCTTGCCAGTACTATTGTCTTCACTACGAAGAAGTAAGAGAAGTTTTCATGGATTTAGAAGAGAATAGTGAAGCTGTGATAACACTGCACGAAATTTTGGAAAGGCCAGAGAACTTAGAAGATTTTCAAAATATTTCGGCGAAATTTTCGTGCTTAGTGACAACTATAAAGAGTTTACAAAAAAGAAGATGTAGCTTAGCACGAATTTGTGAGATTATTGCTGATTTGAAGCAAGACTTTGCAGAAGATATGGAGATTTCTCTAGCTATCCGTAACAAAGTCGTTCAGGTTTTCGATAGCAATGAAGGATTCACTCAGATGATAAATATAAATAATTGTATTATCAATGGAGTGATGCAAAATTTACCAGATAATTGGGATAACAACAACGCTCTCCGAATGACTTATGCTCCTATGAATTGTGCCGATGTTGAAAGATCTTTTAGCATTTATAAGGCTTACTACAAGAACAACAGACAGAGCATGAAGTTCGAAACCTTATGTCAACATATCGTCATAAACTATAACAAAAATATGGGACGAGAGAATGATAATGTAGAACATGATTCTGACGATGAATAAAGGATTCATATACATTATAAATAAAAGCGTCGCGAGCATGACCACTAGCGAGATCTCGAGCATGATTACAAACACGACCACCAGCGGATACACCACCAAAATTCGTGAGCATGTGTCAGTGAGATCGCCACAAAAATCACGAGCATGACTATCAGCGAGATCAGCACTGAAGTCAGGAGCATTAAAGTCAGCGAGATCACAAGCATGACTGCCAGAAACATCAGCACCAAACCCGAGAGCTTCCAAGACCGCGAGCGAGTTCACGAGCATGATATCCACCACGATTGCGAACAAGACTACCAACAAAATCACGAGCATGACAGCAACCAAGATCGGCTCCAAAATCAAGAGCATAAGACTCAGCAAGATTATAAACATGACTCTCATCAAAATCACGACCTTGATAATGAGCAAGGCAGTCAGCGAGATCGCGAGCATGACATCCACCAAGTTCGGCAGCAAGGCCACCGGCGAGGTTAGAAGCATGACTGCCAGCGAGATTACGAGCATGATCACTACAAGAACGACAAGCATGACTGTCAGCAATATCGCCAGAAAGATCAACAGTAATGCTGCCAGCAAGAATGTCCATATCTGCATATATTGAACCAGCGATACTTTATTGTGTTTGTGACACAACTTTTATATTTGAATTTATAGGTAAGGTGAATTTTTCATCATTTTTAACTTCCCGCTATGAAAATCAAAGATTTTCAGAAAATCGAGAAGATATTAGTTTCAATCCGGTTTTTGAATATTGAGTTCTCATCAGATTTCCACATTTTGAGGTCCAAGGAAGCTGTTTTGGCGAGGATGTCCGTATAAGTGCGCGCGCATATGTATGTGTGTGTGTGTGTGTGTGTGTGTGTGTGTGTGTGTGTGCACGTAAATAAGTTTTTGTCGTACTGTTTCTCAAAAACGAATCAACCGATTGAATTCTATGACACATCATTCGAAAGGGTTTATAAAAACTTACATCTGATTAGATTTTAAAGTTATTCCATCGAGCTATTCCAGAAAATTTTTTAAAAAACCAAAAAAAAATTTGGATTTTCACGTTTTTTTAAAATAACTTTTTTGCCCTCCGGGCAAAAAGTGGCAACTGTTCTCCCGCTGCGCTAAACTAAGTTGCCGCTTTTCGCCCAAGAACAAAAAAATAGTATTCAGCCCTAAGATGGGAAAGTTAGAAACGTCTCAGATCACATGTTAGTCAATCTCGGCTTCGCCTCGGTTGACTATAACATGCGATCTGAGACATTTCTTACTTTCCCTCCCTAGGGGTGAAATCTACAATTAAAACTTGCGGAAAAATCATAATAAAACCATACATACATTTTTTGTGCTTGAAAAACTGCTTCGAATGCATTTTCGAAAATTAAAATAGAACAACGCATTCAAAAGTTTTAGTTGTTTAAAAATTCACAAAATTTATTTTTCGGTATTTTTAAAAAATATCTGAGATTCCTCAGCCAATCAATATGAACCTATAGATTTTCTTCTTGTGCTTTAAAAACTGCGTCGAATACTTTTTAAAAAATGAAAATCGAACGACGCATTCAAAAGTTATAGTTTAATAAATATATTTTGAGCTCAAAGAGCTCAATATATGAAAAACGGTGCTTTAAGCTTAAAAAGCTCAAATATTAACCAAAGAACTCATTCTAAGGCGCTTGAATACTTTTTTTTAATCAGAGAAAATTTTCGTATCATTTTGAGCTCTCCGAGCTCAAAAATCTGCTAGAAGTTGAATAAAACACCA
Organism: Cotesia glomerata; assembly: GCF_020080835.1. Taxonomy (NCBI): domain Eukaryota; kingdom Metazoa; phylum Arthropoda; class Insecta; order Hymenoptera; family Braconidae; genus Cotesia; species Cotesia glomerata. Next base: position 15,884,555 of record NC_058159.1, on the reverse strand, counting down.
TTTTTCGAATTTTTAAACCGCAATGACTTTTGAATAAATGAACCGATTTTTACGTGGTTGGTGGCATTCAACGCAGTTTCTAAAGCCTCATGAAAAACATTTAAGTTTAAAGTAATCGAACAAGAAATTTCAAAGTAATTCTCAAAAAACGATTTTTTCGATTTTTTTCTCATGAACGAATTAACCGATTTTGACCAGGCTGGCGGCAATCGACGTGTTTTTTTTTATGTTAAGAGCTGATTAGTTTTTAGAATCGATCGGTTAGGCCATTTAAAAGTTATTCCAAAAAAACCGCATTTGAAAAATTTTTTTTTTGCAGTTTTTTCAAGATTTCTTAAAATCTACTAGTTCGAAGCGGTCAAAATTATGGTCAAAATCTAAGTTTAGTCAAGCCCTTTCGAATGACGCCAACTGCAATAAAATCGGTCAAGCCGTTCAAAAGTTATGAGAGGTTTACATACGGCCGTACACACACACACACACACACACACACACACACACACACACACACACACACACACACACACACACACACGCTCGCGCGCAAGACGCAAAAGGCAGTGCTAAATATGATGAAAGAGATTGCTGCCGCATGTGACGCTTCTATGCCGCGGCTGAAAAATAGGAGTTTCCACAGGCCGGCGTACTGCTGGTCAACAGACATAGCAGAACTTCGCAAAAGATGTCATAAACTACGTCACTGCGCAACGAGAGCCGCGAAACACTCCCCAAGCGAGGACTTGTATTCAAAACAGTACAAGCAGGCCAAAAAGACGCTAAACCGAGCCATTAAAGCAAGAAAAGCGATATTGTGGAAACAGATCTGTAATGATCTCGACAAGGACATCTGGGGCAAAGCCTACCAAATTGTCACCAAATGACTTGGAAAGGCTTCACCAGAAGCGCCGAAGTCTCCTTCCTTAATGGACAGCATTGTAGCGGAGCTTTTTCCCAAACACCCGCCGTGGGAGAAGAAAAACTACGCTAAAAAAGCGAAGGAACACCCTTCACAACTAAGGAACTACAAGACGGGGCAAGTCACTCAAAACAGGAAAGGCACCTGGACCTGATGGCATCCCGGCAGCGATGATCAATATTGTAGCCCTAGAATATCCAGACGTACTCCTGAACACCTACAACGCATGCTTGGCAACTGGAGCGTTTCCCGCGGTCATTATAGACATTTTTGGATCATTCCAGAATTTTCTAGAACATTCTCATTCGATCAGAATCTAAACGTCGATTTTATAACTTCCTCAATCATTTTAGAATTTTCTAGAACATTCTCAATTGATCAGAATCTAATCGTAGAATTTAGAACCCCCCAGATTATTCTAGAATTTTCTAGAACATTCTTATTTGATCAGAATCTAAACGTAGATTTTAGAACTTTCCAGATCATTCTAGACCTTTCTGGATCATTTTAGAATTTTCTAGAACATTCTCATTCGATCAGAATCTAAACGTAGATTTTAGAACTTTCCAGATCATTTTAGAATTTTCTAGAACATTCTCAATTGATCAGAATCTAAACGTAGAATTTAGAACTTCCCAGATCATTCTAGAATTTTCTAGACCATTTTCAATCGATCAGAATCTGAAGGTAGATTTTAGAAATTTCCAGATCATTCTAGACGTTTCTGGATCATTCTAGAATTTTCTAGAACATTCTCATTCGATCAGAATCTAAACGTAGATTTTAGAACTTTCCAGATCTTTCTAGAAATTTATGGATCATTCTAGAATTTTCTAGAACAATTTCTAGAACAATTTCAATCAGAACATTGATATACATATCAAAGATTTCTAGATCATTCCAGAAATTTCTAGAACAATCCAGACTATTTGAGACCAATGATAATCTCACATTTTTAAAGTTAACATCTTTCAACCCCTGTATCTTTTACACCCTTATAATTATCGACTTGCAACCACCATAGTGCACGATGGGAACCTTGTACCTATTGCCATATGTAAACACTATTCGTCTGCGATGCGTAGTTTTGGCTGCAAAGTGAAATATCGGGACACACACCTCCAATTTTATATATATAAAGATGAGTGAGATATCATAATAATTTTAAAAAAGTTCTTAGCGTTGGGAAATATAATGGTAATAAATAGAAAAAATGAATCTAAATAACATTATGAGTTAGTATTTATCAATTTCTTACATTTTTTAGTATAAAAATGGATGTAAATTCATTAAATATTGGTCAGATAACTTTTTTTTTATGAGTCAGTCCTTTTTTTCCTACTTTTGGCGGTTTTCTTGAAAAATTAAAAGAAAATATATTTTTTTCAAGAACTGTACTTTGACGACTCCTATTGGTAAACCAGTGCGAGTTACACAAAAAAACTAACAGGCTATTTTGAAGAGCGTAAAATTCCCCACAAGGTCCATCAAACCGATTTGCAGTATTGTAAAAGCCGGGTGAGCATTAGAAATTTGAAAAAAAAAAAAGATTTTTTTACATGCATTTTGAATAGTAAAACTTTAAATTTAAATTGTAAGTACTTAAAACTAATATTAAGAGCTCAAACTTGGTGAGAATTTTTAACTTCCCGCTATGAAAATCGAAGATTTTCAGAAGTCGGGAAGTTATTGTTTTCACCTCGTTTTGCAAAAATCGAGTTTTCATCAGATCTCGACGTTTTAAGGTCATAGGAAGCTTCCCTGACTACCCCCGCGATGTTGTCACTATGTCTGTATGTATGCATGTGTGTGTGTGTGTGCGTTTTTTTTTTTGTTTTTTTCAGAGGGGGGAATCCTTTTTGCGGATTCCAGGCATAGCTGTTTCGCCTGGATATGTGAAGACTCGACGCAGCGTCATACTAAAACTCGACGCTAACGCCCCTACTCACTAAACCCTAAACCCCTTTTCTTCTTTCCTCTAATCCCCCATGGGAACCGCCGTCAGGCATTACTTCGTGAGGGAAGGAACTAGCTACTGCTCTTCCTTCTAGTGGCTGAGGTGTTAACTACCTTCCTTCTATCTTCTGATATTTGCTTTTCTTCTTTCGGTGGAACGCAAGTCTTTGAGGACTTCTGTTACAAACGTGTTGGTAGCGTTCCAGGCAGCTTTTGATGACAACATTGCTTCAATTAGTGAATCTGGTTGCATTCTCTGGTTCAGGATCCTCTCCAGTTCTTCACGCTGTGGATCGAAACGAGGACATACAAAGAAGACGTGCTCCGCGTCTTCAGCAGCTCCTGGGCAGGACGGGCACTCCGAAGAGTCATCGTGCTTAAAGCGGTGTAGATACTCTCGAAAACACCCATGTCCCGACAACATCTGCGTAAGATAGTAATTGACCTCACCGTGATTCCGGTTAAGCCAAATGTCGACCCGAGGTATGAGACGGTGCGTCCACCTACCCTTCTCTGCAGCATCCCATTGTAGTTGCCATCGGCCTATGCTCTTCTGCCGTTCTTCAATTCTAAGTTCTTCCGGGCTCAGTGCAGTTGACCTTTTTCGTTGGTAAAGGGCCCGTCTTTCCTCTGCTAGAACTCTAAGAGGTAGGGTTCCAGCAATGACGCACACTGCTTCTTCTGATATAGTGCGGAAGGCACTAGCTACTCGTAGGGCACTCAGTCGGTATATTGGTCCAGCTTTTCTCCATGATTCTTGGGTTTCCAGTGCATCAGCCCAAATGGATATTCCGTAAGTGAGCACTGATGTGACTACTGATGACAATAGTAGCCTCCTGCTCTGCATTGGGCCTCCGATGTTAGGCTTCAGCCGTGCGAGACTAGTCCTCACTACTGACGCTTTGGCACTGACGTGTTCCATCTGTTGCCTGACGTTGAGTCGGGCATCCAGCATCACTCCCAGATAACGGATAAATGGTTGTGATGTTATTTCTTTTTCTCCGACTCTCAACTTGATAGTTTCTACCGTTTTTCTATGAGTGATGAGCACTGCCTCGGTTTTATGCTTGGCTAGTTGCAAGTTCATCATGTCCATCCACAAATTGACTCGTCTGAATGTAATATCAAATGCCATTTCTATCTCTTCGAGGTGCTTTGCGACGATCACGACAGCTACGTCATCCGCATATGCTATAAATTTGACTCCCGTGGGCAATGCTATTCTCAGGAGGTCATCATACATGATGTTCCATAGCAGAGGACCTAAAACTGATCCCTGTGGCACTCCTCCGGAGATTTCGTACACTTCCGTACCGTTCTTCGTTTCATATTTCAGAACCCTATTTGTGAAGTAGCTTGCTACCATTCTGCGAAGGTATCCTGGTACGTTTTTTTCATCTAGAGCTCGCATAACGCAGTCCCAGTTAGCGGAGTTGAAGGCATTCTTGATATCCAAAGCAGCCACCAAGCAGTATTTCTTCTTTCCACCCTTC